>NC_135308.1:65057947-65370447 GCF_048772815.1 Callospermophilus lateralis
CACATGCCTATAATCTCAGTGACTGTGGAGGCTGTGGCAAGAGGATCACAAGTTCAAGACTAACCTCAGCACCTTAGCAAGATCCTGCACTTTCAAAATAAAAATTAAAAGGGACTGGGGATGTAGTTCAGTGGTAGAATATCCCTGCATTCAATCCCCAGTACAAGCAAACAAACAAACAAAACAAAAAGGGAAGGCAGAGAAATAGAAACTGGAATGGTGGTAGAGACAAATTATCTATTGGATAGCCCTATGTGGATCCTAAAGTGGGGCTTATGGTATAACCCTGTGAGTGCTTCCCAGCAATGAGGCTCTGAGACTTTGGACTAATGAATTTCCACTTAAAGGGCATTTACTACCTTGCTATGAGAACAATTCCATGACTAAAGGACACAAAATAGCCTTAAAACTCTAACTTGCTCACATACTCTGGGACAAGAGTCCTCTGTGTTTCTCCTTTGCTAGCAAAGCAATAAAACTTATTTTTCCTTTTTCTCAAAACAAACAAACAAAAACACTCCCCACAATGTCTTAGATGATGTCAGAAAAGCACTCTAATGGGGATGGTAGTGCCCTGGGAATTTCAGTAATGAAATGGAAAATGCAAGGAGATACTGGAACAGGGGACTCTTTCCCCCAGGACTGACTCTGAAACTGCAGGAGGAGCTACTGGATTCTATAGTGCCTTATACACACCTCTCAGATGGCCAGCAAAGAGCTACTTGATGTGTGGATGAGAGTTCCTATGTAGCTCAGTGGTGGAGCACTCCTGGGTTCAATCCCCAGTACCTTCCCCCATTCCCCAACCCACCCAAAAGGATGACAAAGGTAAAAACAAAATAGAAGCCCCTGTGTTTGGGTTTTTACTGACTCATGGACAATGAACAATGTCCTGGTCATCTCAGACAGAAATGCAATAAAAATAGCCTGAGTCATTAAAGGGATGTCTATATGGGGCACAGCCATTTGGAAGTTTGAGGGAGCATTACAGTAGGACTCGTTGATGCCCATCAGAAGAATGCCCTTCCAAGTTTGAAAGGTGACTGAAATTGACAAGAAGATATGGGGATACTGCAGCAATGCAGAGATGAGCTAAATCTAGATAGGTTCCTCTTATACCCTCTCAGACACAAAACACCAGTAAAGACTGTGCTATCTGCCAGAAAAAGAGAGACAGCCAATGGATGTGGGGAAGTTTGCCCAGGGGAGGCCCTGCACATAATGGTCAAGTGGATTACACTAGACCAATGCTACTAGCCCTGGGGGGCTATAAATGGCTCTTGACAAGAATAGATACTTACTCTTACTCTGGATTGGGCTCTGCATACCCAGTAAGAGATGCAAATGCCCAAAATACTATTAAAGGATTGCAGCAGTAGATCCCATACCGACTTGGGCCTCCAAGCTACATTTCTTCGGACCTAGGGACACACTTTATGGTCCATGATGCCCAACAGTGAGCAAAGAAATAGACCAAATGAACATATGTTACGTTTCATCCTCAGAGTAATGGTTCAGTAAGAAAATCAAATGGGCAGTTAAAACACTTGCTGTCTAAAATGGGGAGATAAAAGATATGAGGGACTGGCTTACACATCTTCATGAGAGTGAACTCGACCTAAAGAAGTTGGTAAGGGAGGGTCCCTACCATAAACTCCTCTACTTTTCTGGAGAATCTGGACTAGGAGCGGGGAGGATGTTGGTGCAACTGTATGATACTTCTCATATCACCTCAAATTTTATTTTTCCCTGCCTGATACAGTGGTCCCAGGAGTAGGGATACAACTGCTGGTACTAGGAGCAGGGATAATTCCTAAACAGAAAACTAAAACTACTCATTTAACTCCTGTCAGAATTCCTAAATTCTTGGGGTGTAGCTCAGTGGTAGAGATTTGATTAGCATTAGTGAGGCCCTGGGTTTGATTCCCCAACACCTAAAATAAAAAAAAAAAAAAAATTCTAAAAATCGGATAGGGTGAACTGTGCCTTCATTCCCAGTGGCTGGCAATTAGAGCCAGCAGTAAATGCCACCATATTGCCTAGCAGTGGGGATAGCCCACTGGTTCTGCACCTCTGTAATCCTACCTTATACAAATGGGAGTGAACTGCTCTCATTGCTGCCAGCAATTGACTATCACAGTGCCTGAACCTAACGTCTTTCCAAAGGTGGGAAAGTTTGGGTAATAATGAAGAGAAGGAAAACTGATAGCTGAGGGTAAAGAAATGAATAAATGGGTTATGAATGGAAGGAACTTCAACATTTTACTAACACCTTGAAAGAGGCTCAGAGCAAGAGATTGTCTCTTATCTCAATTACACTGGAATCCTGGAAGGGTAAAGCTATGTTTGTAGGAAACCGCTCTTGCTTTCAGGACCTGCCAAAATTGCAAATCTGAATGACCCCCCCACACACCCCGAGACATATTTGTTCAATATAATGATGAACTGGACTAATTATTAACAACTGAATGGGATTCTAGTAATGTGGCATTATCTTTTTTTTTTTTAAGGTAGGAGGGATTGAACCCAGGGGCCTTAACCACTGAGTAACATTCCCAGCCCTTTCCTATTTTATATTTTGTTTAAAGATAGGGTATTGCTGAGTTGCTTAGGGCCTTGGTCAATTGCCAAGGCTGGCTTTGAACTCATCATCCTCCTGCCTCAGCTTCCTGAGCTGCTGGGATTATAGGCATGCACCACACACCCAGCCTTTTTTTTTTTTCTCTCTCTTCCTGGTACCAGAGATTACACCCAGGGACACTTAACCACTAAGCCACATCCCCTGCCAGTTTTATATTTTATTTTGAGATGGGGTCTCATTAAGTTGCTGAGACTGGCTTTAAACTTGTGATCCTTCTGCCTCAGTCTCCCAAACTGCTGGGATTACAGGTGTGCTCCACCATACCCAGCACGTTATCCTTTGAGTTATATATCCTTTTGATTGAAGGGATTGGTGTTTGAAATCCAGGAGATGGGCTGTGAGATGATGATACATATTTTGGTTTTCATCCGCTGTTCCTGGCTCATAGCTTCCTCCCTGAGCTGTGTCATAGAAACTCTAGTCTTCTTCTGCCTTTCTGTCTTAGAGCTGGCCATAAAGAAATTTCCTGATCTACCATTGGTCAATAGTAGGTCACATGTCCTTCTTCATTCCACAGTAATTCTTCCTATAACCTGGAGGAAGGAATGCTGCACAGAGGTGAAGAAGACTCTGAACAGAGACCTTGCTGGGATTCCCCACCCAGGCTGCTGGGAATCATGCCTATGCAATGAGGTCTCCAAAATACTAACAACAAAACAGTGTTTTTTTAATGGACAGGATGCCTTTATTTGTTTATGTATTTATTTTTTTTATATGGTTCTAAGGATCAAATCCAGTGTTTCACAATATGTTGGGCGAATGCTCTGCCCACTGAGCTACAGTCCCAGCCCACATATAGAATTTTTTTTTCTGGTACAGGTACTGAACTCAGGGGCATTTGACCACTGAGCCACATCCCCAGCCCTATTTTGTATTTTATTTAGACACAGGGTCTCACTGAGTTGCTTAGAGCCTCACCATTGCTGAGGCTGGCTTTGAACTCAAGATTCTCCTGTCTCAGCCTGCTGAGCCCCTGGGATTAGAGGTGTGTACCACCACACCCAGCCACATATAGGTTTTTAAGAGGTTCTGAACATCTGAACACGTGGAGGCTTATAAAAAGGCTAATGAGAATCTATCTACATGCAGGAAGGGTAGCATACCTCAACTTCATGGGAATGAAGTTCTTGTGCTTGAGACCCTTCTAGTTTAGACTGGAGAAACTTAATCATGTTTATAGGCTGAAAGGAAAAGGTCAGAGAAAGGAACTGAAGATATAAGAATGAGAGGGGAAGTTGATAAATAAGATCCAGTACTGATGGAGATAGGAAGAGTAGGTAAACTGGTAACTCTGAAGGATGATCACTTCGTATTTCATAGAAGGAATAAAATCAAAGCCATCCACTGAAAGTGAGATGAGGCCTTGGTGTGATGCTTGGTGCCTGAGAAGAGTCAGTGTTTGGAAAGACAGAAAGGGGCTGATGAGGGCAAGTGGAAAACTGTTAGGAGTAGTTGGGTGCTAGGGATGCACCCTGGGCCTTGCACATCTGAGGCAAGCACTCTGCCACTGTACTACACCCCCATCCCCTTGTAGCAGGTCTTGATGAAGGATTTATTGAGTTGAACTGACTGCCAATGGAAAGTGTCTAGGATAGCAGCAAGTCACAGTCTGCTTCACCTGCTCTCCTAACTTCCTACTGAGGAAGTTAGCTCTGGCTAACTTCACAGAGCCAAATGAGTCTAGACTAGGCAGACCAGCCAGAAACAAAGGCAGGTGAAGGGATAAAGATGGAGAGAAAATTTGATGGCCAAGCAAAGGAAAACCCTACAAAGAAAACCCTTAAAAAACCAAACTGCTTTTTAAGCCAGGTGAAGTGGTGCACTTCTGTATTCCCAGCAACTCCAGAGGCTGAGATAGGAAGGTCACAAGTTTGAGGTCAGCCCCAGCCACTCAATGAGGACCTAAGCAACTTAGCAAGACCCTGTCTCTAAATAAAATATTCAAAAGGGCTGGAGGTGTGGCTCGATAGTTAAGTGCTCTTGGATTCAATCCTGAGTATAAAACAACAAAAGTTCTGGGAATGTAAAACTCATTGGTAAAGCACTCTTGGGCTAACTCTCCAGTACACTCCCCCACCAAGAACACAAGTTTTTATAGTCTTTTTAAAAAAATCTCTACATGAAAACATTGCTTTACAGGCTTAAGTTTGTTTGTTTATTATCTCACAGATTTTATTGAATGTCTCTATTTTTCATTTTCCTCATTTTACTTGGAGAACTGGGGCTTAAGCTTAAAGTGATTCACTCCTGGGCTGACTGGTAGCTTATTTTCAAATTAGCCCTACACAAGCAACTGAACATGACCCAGACTTTTGGAGCAATTACTTAATCACATCGTATTTAAGGTGACATCAAAGTATATTCGTGTTATTATGTATAGGATATTCTTTACTTTGGAGATGATGCACTTATTTTTTTGGAACTTCTAGATAATAATATTTTCATCTTAACTGGCATGTAAGTGGGTGTGGAGCAAGACTGCTCTGAGAACCCCATTGCCTCTGCTTTAGCTACCTTCAGGGGAGTTTGACCTTCAAACGGCAGCTATTATTGTTTTTGTTTGTGGACCTTCTTGGCATCTCTCCCTCTTTGTCTCTTGAGCTGTATGGTCTCTTTTTCCAAACTAAGCCAGCCACTCTTTTTTTTTTTTTTTTTTTTTTAATTAAAATAGTGTTGTTGGAGCCTGGCATGGTGGTACATGCCTATAATCCCAGCTGTTCCAAAGGTTGAGGCAGGAAGAATGTGAGTTCAAAGCCAGTCTCAGCAATTTAGTGAGGCCCTAAGCAACTCAGAGAGACCCTGTCTCTAAATAAAATACAAAATTGGGCTGGGGATGTGGCTCAGTGGTTAAATGCCCCTGGATTTAATCCCTGGTACTCAAGGAAAAAAAAATTGTGTTGTTGGGACTGAAAGTGTAGCTCAGTGGTAGAGCACTTGTGTAACATGAAAGGCCATAGAATGAATCCTAGCACTGCAAAAAAGAAAAACTTGTCCTGACACATAAAAAGACCAACCAATGGGCAAAGCATGTGAAGTAGAATAGACCTGATTAATATTACAGATAGTTATCTCTATATAGATAGACCCAGTTAATACTAGATATTATTATATGACATCACATATTATATAATAGAGGCATTTCAAGTTAGTGACCAAATATGTATGTTTTTTTTTTTAAGTTGGAACAAATATTTATTTATTTATTTATTTTTGGTATCTGGGATTGAACTCAGGGGTGCTTGAACACTGAACTCCTATCCTCCTGTCTCAGCCCCCTGAGCTATTAGGATTACAGGTGTGTACTAATGACCAGGCTAGGATAAATACTTATTATTCTTTATAATTCAGTTCAACTATTTACATATATGCATATATATTTGTATTATGTATATATATATATATGCATAAAACTGTGAATTCACAAGCAGTTGTAAGAAACAATAGAGCGATCCAGTGTACATTTTTCCCAGTGTCTCCCCAATTGATGATTCCTTTTTTGACATGGTACCTTATAGCTATTTATGTCCCTGTAACTCCAGCTTGGACCTCAGTGTTTCTGATTACCCTTGTGTTGGCTTTGTGACATTTTTTTCCCCTTTTGGCTCACCATGGATATATCCACTAATCACCTCAGCATTTAACAATAGCACTGCTAATTTTAAATTAGTATGACTTCAATATTGTTATGTTGACTGTTCCAGAGCCTTTTAATTGTCAACCTTGCCTTCACATTTGGAAAAGATCATTAAATATTAAATAGAGGGATCCAGAATCTGAATGAGCCTGATGTAATATCTTCATAAAAAATTTTTATAAGATTTCCTTCAACCCCAAACTCAGTAATCAGTCTAGATTGAACTGGTATGTCTGGGGCTCTTTTCCTTATTAGAGTGTTTCCCCACTCCAGACCCATATCTCTGTGTCACTCCACAGGCCAGGCCAGCACCTGATAAGCTCCTGCAGAAAATAGCTTTGCTCTGTATGTGCAAATAACTATGCCCCTCCCCCCTCTCTCTCTGAACTCCTTTTCCCCAAAAATGACCTTATGAAACTCCTTTTGCTATATGTTCTCTGCCTGCTTCTTTTTTCCTTCCATCCTGCTTCTTGAAGCCTATTTTGTCCTCATCTTTGAAATTCTGTATTTTGCCTCAAGTCAACCTGCCCAGATGTCTCTTAAGACCCCCACCCATTCCCTCTTCCCTGCCTCACACCTGGTCTCCTATTTTCTTTCTTTCTTTCTTTCTTTCTTTCTTTCGAGAGAGATAATTTTTAATATTTATTTTTTAGTTTTCGGTGGACACAACATCTTTTTTTTATTTTTATGTGGTGCTGAGGATCAAACCCAGCGCCCCGCGCATGTCAGGTGAGCACATTACTGCTTGAGCCACATCCCCTGCTCCCTATTTTCTTTTTTAATATTTATTTAGTTGTAGATGAACACAGAGTATCTTTAATTTTTATGTGGTGCTGAGGATTGAACCCAGTGCCTCACCCATGTAAGGCAAGCACTTTACCACTGAGCTCTAGCCTCAAGCCCCTGGTCTTCTATTTTCTTCTCCTAAACACTCACGTTTTGAAACTGCTGCCCTGTCCCTCTGTGCATTGACATTGCCTCTGGCTCTCCTGGCTCCTTTAAATCACTTTCCTATCTGACTTCTGCTTCTCCTGTACTTGCCTACGCCTTACCTCTAACTATTCTTCCAGTGTTGGTGTGTCTGGGAATGGACTTGGGCTCTCTTCCAAAGTGAGTTAGTCAGCTTTCTATCACTATAACAAATACCTGAAATAATCAGCTTATAAAGAAAAAAGGGTTATTTTAGCTTACTGTTTGAGGTTCTAATCCATGATCAATTGACCCATGTTGTCTTGGGTCTGTGGTGAAACAGTACATCCTGGCAGCAACATATGGAGGAACAAAACCACTTACCTCATGTTCAGGGGAAAAAGGAAGGGGCTGTGAGTCTGTTTACCCCTCTAAGGACAACCCCCTAAGATCTGAAGATATTCCACTAGGCCTCACCTCTTAAAGGTCCACCACCTTCTAAGAGCACCACACTGGAGAGCAAGCCACCCACATCTTCTCTTTAGGTATTATCAGTCCTATGACTCCACTTACTGATGGAAAGAATGTTATGGGATTTCTTTTCTTAAAGGCCAGAGAAATCTCCATTGAAAAAAGTATGAAGCTGGGCATGGTGAGGCACACCTGTAATCCCAGCAACTTGGGAGGCTGAGACAGGAGGATCAAAAATTCAAGGCCAGTCTCAACAAATTAGTGGGGGTCCTAAGCAACTTGGTAGACCCTGTCTCAAAATAAAAAAAACAAAGAAGGCTGGGGATGTGGCACAATGGTAAAGCTCCTTTGGGTTAACTCTTTAGTACAAAAAAAATATATAAAATATAAGGAAATACCCACTTGTTGGCAAAATATTCAGCCCAGAAAGTCAAAATTTTCAGTGGGATCTGAAAATATAGAGCAAAAGGGTAGTTAACCTAGATAAGGAATTAATTCAAAGACTGCAAGTCCTTGAGGTCACTCTAAATCCTCTGAAGGAGAAACCAGATACAATAGCAAGTCCTTGTAGTCCCAGTTACTACGAAAGCTGAGGCAGGAGAATCTTTAGAGCCCAGAAGTTCAGGGACAGCCTGGGGCAAACAGCGAGACCCTGTCTCAAAAACAAACAGCCAGGCATGGTGGTACACACCTGTAATTCCACAGCTCAGGAGGTGGAGACAGAAAGTTCAAGAGTTCAAAGTCAGCCTCAGCAAAAGCGAGGTACTAAACAACTCAGTGAGACCCTGTCTCTAAATAAAATACAAAATAGGGCTGGGATGTGGCTCAGTACTCCTGAGTTCAATCCCTGGTACCCCCAAACAAAACAAGCAATCCCCCCCAACTTCTGAAGAACAAAGTCAGAGTATGACATGTCCCCTAAAAAGACCTGTGATGAAGCCAGGTGTGGTGATGCACTCCTGTAATTCCAGTGACTTGGAGACTGGGGCAGGAAGGTCGAAAGTGCAGAGCCAGCCTCAGCAACCCTGTCTCAAGAAATATTCTTGTCTCAAAATAAAAAATAAAAAGGGCTGGGGTTGTGACTCAGTGGTTAAGCACCCCTGGGTTCAATCCCTACTAAAAACAAACAAACAAACATACAAATCAGGGCTGACAGGATTCAGGTACATCCCCTTTCAGCCTGTCCTCCTTCAGGACAGCCCTCTTTTGAGGATCAGATGCCTGGCTGAATAGCTGAATCCTCAAGATAGAATAATGTTTTAGAAGCTCCAGGGTAAAATAAAGTTCAGGAAAACACCTGCCCTGACCACTCCTCCCTGCCACACACCTACAGTGGGTAGTGCAGCAAATGGATGAAGGAACATAACACAAAACAAAATATCTCTTTATACCACTATGTCGTTTCACCCACTCTCCTCATCCCAATCACTAAACGGGGTTCATCTCCTTTCTTCATAGTTTCTTAGCCAGATGAGAATGCTCTATTTCAAATGGTTCTTGCAAATCGATTTGACATCAGACTTCTAGGACCAGGGCCAGAGTTCTTGCCTAGTAAATACGAAGCCTTGGGTTCTGTTCCTAGCACTACACACACACACACACACACACACACACACACACACACACACAAATCAGACTTCTTCACTTGATATTTTAATATTCACCTAGGAGTGATATGGGAGCCTCTGCCTCTGCTGAAAAGAAATATTCTTGTCCTAACCCTAACCCCTTCTCAATCTTGACAAGGCTCAGCTTCAATAGGATCTGGTGCCTGCAGAGGGCGTTGAGGCTGGGAGAGCAATGTTGCTCTTTAATTTTCCTTCTCCAGGGCCAAGTTAAATTCCAGAGAACCACATACAGTGGGGATTTTTGTTTTCTTTCTTCCATCCCCAGTCCGGGTGGCGGCAGGGCTCAAAGAGTAGTCTGTTCTGGGGAAAAGACGGCGTCTGCCTCTCTCCCAAACCAGCCCTGATCAAATCCCAAGCAGCCGGTCCTTAGATAACATGGCTGAGAAACTTGAAACCAGCAACTCCGACTCTCATCAGTGCCCAGCATCACCGTCTGGAAACTGAGACCTGCTGCTGAGATGCCACAGTGATTGAGTGTTAAATGGCAAGGCAGGGGATCGCTCATCCGGGTTTATAGCCTGGACCTATGAACTTAGACAAAGGAGGTTTTCAGAAAGTCTGTCTGGGCTTGAGCACTTGAGCTGTTTTGTGGCACTCTGGGCATGTCTTGGGCTTTAGCACCATTGTTCTTCCCTAGCAAAGCCATAAGGTAGGTTAATATAGCTGTACAAGGGCCACTCGCCTGGGTTGTCTACAGCATCCCTAGATGAGTGGATTCAATTGTGTTTGAGGCAAGGAAAGGAACATCCATACCCCATTTCTGTTTTTGGTTTTTGTTTTGTTTTTCCTGCAGTGCTGGGATTGCTCTGCTAGGCAGGTGTTCTGTTACTGAGCTACATTCCCATCCTGCCCATTTCTGTTTTTCACTTGTTTTGTTTGTTTTGAGGCAGGATTTTGCTAAATTGTCTTGGCCTCAATCTTGCCATCCTCTTATTTCAGTCTCCCAAATCATTGAGATTACAGACATGCACTACTATTTTTGGTCCCCATTTTAGTTTCATTAGGGGAAGGCATCCATAAGTGGGCAGATTGTAGAGGAAAAGGAACCTCAGAGGAATGGAAAATAACAACATTCTCCAGTCACATGTGGTAGCACGTGCTGATAATTTCAACTACTCTGGATTGAGGAAAGAGGGTTCACAAATTCAAGGTGGGCCTTGACAATTTAACAAGACTGCCTCCAGCTGGGATTGTGGCTCAGTGGCAGAGGGCTTGCCTAGCATGTGTGAGGCACTGGGTTCAAGTCTCAGCACTGCATATAAATAAATAAAATAAAGGTCCATTGACCTTTATTGGACTAGCTCTGTAGCTCACCGGTAAAGCACCCTGGGTTCGATCTGCAGTACTACAAAATAAAAAGAAATTATTTCTCCCATATGAAAGAAGAGAGGTAGGAAATACAGCTTCACTCAGAGGCCTAGAGACCTACAGCCTATTCTGAAAATGCTGGGAATATTCTCAGAGCCACAGAAGGCGGTACCAGAGAGCTGAGGCATACTCAAAAGCTGCCCCAGACTCTACCATTTACACAGCTTACCGAAGAGGAGTATCCTCTGTGTGGGTTCAGATTTCTAGGGAACAAGAGCTGGGATGTGTTCTTGGGAGAAAAGAAGGAGGCACTAAGATTTCACCCAAAGGTTTATGCACTACCTGGAGTGACAGCGAGCTGCACAGCTTCTAGACATTAGACATGTGTCATGATTTGGGAGTACGCAAGAAACTATTCAGAACTGTGAGCTGTTATGTATTAGTTTCAGCTACAGATCCCTGCACCATTATCTATAATAGCAGGTTGCAGAATGCAGGCAGGAGAGAATGTCTTTCTGGAGAAGAAGAGAATTTCTTGCAAGTAGGGCTTAGAAAAAAACATTTTTTTTCAGTGCTGGAGATTAAACCCAGGTTATCACACATGCTAGGTAAATACTCTACTACTGAGCTACACCCTCAGTCCCACAGTGGGGTTTAGGAATCAGAGAGATAGGAGACAGAGCTTCAGAGGAATGTCACATAGCTTCTGTCTCCGCCCCAACTAAAGAGAAATCAAGAAAGCCTTTCTGGGGCTGAAGCTGGACCTAGCAGGACATAAGGTTCAGGTTCTGGGTTTAATCCCGAGGACTGAAAGCTAAAATTAAAAAAAAAAAAAAAAAAAAAAAAATAAGTGCTCCTTTGTGGTTTTCCCAGCAACAAACCAGACCTGAATGGAGGGAAATAATAGGTATTACTCAGTTGAAAAGCTTGAACAAATCCAAGTTAATTTTTTGACTTGGATAATTGTCTCTTGATTTGCCGGGGGAATCCTTTTTCCTGAGGGAGGAAAGCAGAAAGAGCGATTGTAATAATTTGGAAGCAGCGCTGGGGTCGTGGCTCAGTAGTGGAGCACTTGCCTAACATGCATGAGGCACTGGGTTCTAATCTCAGCATCACATATAAATAAATAAAAGGTCCATGGACAATTACAAATTATTTTAAAAAATAATAACTTGGAAGCAGTCACAGTATGAATTGGAAAAAGGAAGCAAGACCAAGCAATAGGGGCTGGGGATGTGGCTCAAGCGGTAGCGCGCTCGCCTGGCATGCGTGCGGCCCGGGTTCAATCCTCAGCACCACATACAAACAAAGATGTTGTGTCCGCTGAGAACTAAAAAAATAAATAAATAAATATTGAAATTCTCTCTCTCTCTCTCCCTCTCTGTCTTTCTCACTCTCTCTTAAAAAAAAAAAAAAAAAGACCAAGCAATAGATTGCTTACAACTTCAAAGCACATGGTTCTGGTTTGGATTATCCCTTACCTTTTTGTTGAACACTCTATCAACAATTCAAGTTTGGGAGTGTGATGAAGTCATAAGCTCTCTGTATGGGAATTGCCAGAGATCTTTTCCTAGCCCATGAACTTTATTTTGACTCTCAGCCTAACCTTTCTGCCCTCTCTTCTTCCTTTCTTTGACTTCCTTCATCTGATTCTTTTGAATTCTCTATGATGTGATCTTCACATTTATTGCTGTTGTTTATTTTAGAGGGAGCTCACTATGTTGTCCAGGCTGGGCTCAAACTCATAATCCTCCCACTTCAGCCTCCTAAGAAGCTGGGATTACAGGTGTGCACATATTCTTCTGTGAAGATGGTGAACGTTCATTCTGGTCCTAGTATGCAAAATTGTGTAGGTAGGCCCATAGATGGAGAAACTAAAGCTTAGGGCTTTGATAAAGTTCCTACCTTTTTGTCCCTATCATCCAGACAGAAGGGCCTGAGCACATAGGAAATCATGAGAAGTAGCCAAGGAGAAGTGGGGTTTTCACCCTTTCTTGAGCTTCGTCCCCCCATTGCAGCAAACTCTGCAGAAAGATTTGGATATGATGAATTCATGGAAGGAGGGATAGGAGAAAAGATCTCAATGAAGAGTACAGCAGGCAGCACTGATGAGGGTGGGGAGGGGAGGGTGGGAAAGATCATCACGGGGCTGAATGAGTTGTGGATGTGTTGAGAGAGAGATCACAGTTTCCAGGGTGACTTTATTTCTCCAGGGGAACTTCCAGGGGGAGCAACAGGGCAAAGGGGGAATTAAAAAAAGCACTAGGTCTGAAGTTAGAACGGCTGAGTTGGAGTCCCATCTAAGATACATATGGTTCACCTTACACCACCTTCAACAAGTCATTTAATATCTCTGAGTCCATGTCCTTATCTAAAGATTGGGAATAAGTGAAACTTATAGTTTCTATATAAATGATCTGCATGAATTGACAGAGATAAAATAAACAAACGCTTGCCAAGATGACTCGGCTCCCCAGAACTGCTCTTTTTGCTCTGAGAAATTGTCTCATCAGGCAGGGTGCCCAAATGCCTGTAATCCCAGTGACTTGGATGCTGAAGTAGGAGCATCCCAAGTTTGAGGAAAGCCTAAGTGACTTAGTGAGACCCTGTCTCAAAATAAAAAATAAAAGGAGCTGGTGTTGTAACTCAGTGGTAGAGCACCCCTGGGTTCAATTCCCAGTGCATGAAAGGAATTGTCTCAAAGTAAAGGAACTCAATCCATACACATTTCAGACTAAGTTGTTGGCTTATTGATGGTACAGAGACTCTTACTGATTTATCATCAGAATTTCTACTACCAGGAGATCTCCATGATATGCATTTGAATAGCAGAGGAGAGGGAGAGTGAAGGTGTGTGTGTGTATTTTTTTTTTTTTTTTTTAATGTAAGATTAGAGCAGAGATGGGGAGATCTTATGGAAAGAAAGACCAGTAAACTACAGATCTGGATCTGGTTCTGATCCTATCACTTTCTGGTCATGTGAACTTGGTGCAGGTCACCTTGAAAAGACTGAGGCTTGCAAAGCTTGTTTTTGTTAGAGAGAATTTCCTTTCCTGCTGTTCTGCTGTAGTTGTAAGAAGTAAGACACACGTAATACAAAGTTTTCTGAAAGTTCACAGGTAAAACCTTATGATGTAGAAAACAAGAAAGAAGGCATTGTCACAGTTGCTACTTGGTATCCTCTGGCTTGTGTGTAGACTAGAATAAGAATCACTCCAAGTACAACAGTTTTGTCACCCCTCCAACAGGTCACTTGACATCTTTCTCTTCTTCTTTTTTTTTTTTTTTTTCTTTTCTGGTACTGGGGATTAAATCCAAGGGCACTTTACCACTGAGCTATACCCCCAACCCTTTTTATTTTTTATTTTGAGGTAGAAAGTCTTGTTAAGTTGCTGGGACGGGACTTGAACTTGCCATCCTCCTACCTCAGCCTCCTGAGTCATTGGGATTACAGGAATGCAACACTGAGCCTGTGTGTGTGTGTGTGTGTGTGTGTGTGTGTGTGTGTGTGCATGCTAAGCACACACTCTACAACTGAGCTGAGCTATTCCTTCAGGTCCACCTTTCCCTTCTGAATTCTGAATTGTCTGGTTTATACTAACTTTGACCCACTTTAGAAATCTTGCCAAGCCCCTGTAACTGAATGCTAAGAATCTCTGTGGTTTGATCTGCCCTTATTCCAATATCCGTGCCAAGCCAAAGATCAGAGCCCCTCCCAATAGCATTAGAGGTAAAATAATGAAAATTATTTTTACTTTCAGGTGTGTTGTGACCTTGAGTCATTCTGGGCTGAATGTGGAAGGGCAAAAGAACAAGAAAAACCATCAGAAGAACTAGTGAGTATCTGGTTAAATTGACAAAATGAATAGACATTGGTGACACTATATTATGCCACCCAAATGGGCCATCATGAATAACCCAATCCATACACTTAGCTCTAGAACTCAGTTGATTAAGAAAGGAATTTGTGTGCCAAAGTCTAAGTCCTTCCCTGCTGTGATATCATTAGAAGTCAAAGAGGGACGTGGGGCTGGGGATATAGGTCAGTTGGTAGAGTGCTTGCCTTTCATTCACAAGGTCCTGGGTTCAATTCCCAGCAGTGCACACACACACACACACACAAATTAATAAAAAAAAAAAAAGGGGGGGATGTGGAAGCTGGAGGTGTGGCTCAGTGGCAGAGTGCTTGCTTTGCTGCTTTGCTTGAATGAAGCTCTGGATTCTATCCTTGGCCACCATAGCAGGAGAACAGAAGAGGAAAGGAGGAGAGCTAGCTACAAGAATTTCTTGTCCTTCTTACCCTCACCCCACTCCGACATCACCATACTAGGGCAAGTGGTAAGAACAGAGTACAGGGGTTGGGGCATGGCTCAGTTGTGGAGCAAAATGGAACCTTGGTTACATTCCCAAATCCAAAGCAAATCAAACAGTAGAAGTGAAAGAGGAAGGCACAAGGTGATCTCTTTACACCTCTGAATTTCTTTACACTTCACTGTTTGGTCCCAAAATCTGGTCTTTAAAATGTCTGATTTCTTTTTCTGCGGACCACCTTTTCTCCTCAACTAAACAGCACTCTCTGTTTTATCTCTCTCCCAGTTCCCACATAAGAGGTACTTTAGAGCATTTGGTAGAATGAAATGATTGCATGAATTATCTCAGGAGGGCCAGTCTTGAGGAGAGAATCATGGTGGGGCTCCACCTGTTTCCATGACAAAGTGCTGCAAGTGACTCAGCCTAACATGCAGTTGTGTTGCTCCCAGTGAGAAAGAGACTATTTACAGGGGCCCTGCTCACTTCACACTTGACTCAGCCAAAGCGTGCACATATTGTCTGCTCCTGTTTTGGACTTTTGGAAAGAAAGGAGGGTTTGCAAAGTGCACAAATCTGTGGGTTTTGGAACATCGCAGAGACACTGTCCTTTGGATTCACCTTCTGCTTAAGAACTCCAGTGAATGTTCTGGAAGATGTTTGCTCAAAGTGTTACCCTCATCCTCAAACATTACTGAGTGCTAAATTGTGCTATATTATGCCACATATTGGGAACACACGTTCCCACTCTTAAAGGCTTACAATGACACTGAGGAATCAGGACCAACACTCAAAGTTAACTCTCAGCGTATCAAATGGTGAGACAAAAGAAAAGTTCCAAGGAGGAAGGAGTTGCTTAGGACTGGGCTCATCCAAGAAAGCTTACTAGAATCTGAAATAGATCTTGGAGAAAGGGTTAAAAAAAAATTTTTTTTTTGGCAGGGTACTGAGGATTAATTGAACCCTGGGATATTTTACCAATGAGCCACATCCCCCTTTTTTGCTGTATTTATTTATTTATTTATTTATATTTTAGTTACCCACTGAGTCACATTCCCAGCCCTTTGTGTTTTTCATTTTGAGACAAGGTCTATGCTAAGTTGCTAAGGCTGACTTTGAACTTGTGATCCTCCTGCTTTATCCTCTAGAGTTGCTGGGATTATAGGGGTGCTCCACTGTGACAGGCTTTTTTTTTTTTTTTAAGCCTTTTGAGATAGGGTTTCACCCAGTTGCTGAGGGCCTTGCCTTGAACTTGAGATCCTCCTGTCTTAGCCTCCTAAGTGGCTGCTATTACAGGCATGAGCCACATTACATCCGGCAAGAAATGATAAATCTTGATTAACTAAAAAAGAAAATATGAGGATGTAGCTCAGTGGTGATATAGCACTTGCCTAGCATTGGTGAGGCTGTAGGTTTAATCCCCAATGTCATAAAACAAAACAAAACAAAAACAAAACAAAAAATTATGTTGGAGGGCAGGTTTCATATGGTCATATAAAGATGGAAACTGTTGCTAGGAACAGTGGTACACATCTATAATCCCAGCTATTCAGAGGCTGAGGCAGGAGGATTGAAAGAAGACTAGTTCAGGCAATTTAGTGAAACACTGTCTCAAAGGAAAAAGAAAAGGGCTGGAGATATAGCTCAATGGTAGAGCACTTGCCTAGAATGCATGAGGCCCTGTGTTCAATACCCAGTAACAGGAAACAAAGAAATGACAAAAAGAAAGAAAAACTCAAGACTATCTGATGATGGGGCTGGGGATGTGGCTCAAGCGATAGCGCGCTCACCTGGCATGCTTGAGGCACGGGTTCGATCCTCAGCACCACATACAAACAAAGATGTTGTGTCTGCCGAAAACTAAAAAATAAAAAAATTCTCTCTCTCTCTCTAAAAATAAATAAATAAAAATTAAAAGGCACTTATTAAAAAAAAAGACTATCTGATGATAGAATGGTGGCTGGATTAGGGTAAGGGAGCTTGGAGTTAAGGAGGCTAATTAGGAAAAGTTAGATTAGTAACCAGGTGCTGTGGCACTCACCTGTAGTACTAGTGACTCAGGAGGTTGAGGCAGGAGAATCACAAGTTCAAGGCCAGACTCAGCAATTTAGGAAAACCCTGTCTAGAAAAAGGGAGCCAGGAGCCGTGGTGCATATCTGTAAACTCAGTGGCTCAGGTGGCTAAGGCGGGAGGATCTGAGTTCTAAGCCAGCCTCAGCAATTTACCAAGGCCCTAAGCAACTCAGTGAGACCCAGTCTCTAAATAAAATACAAAATAGGAGTGGGGATGTGGATCAGTAGTTGAGTGCCCCTGAGTTCAATCCCTGGTACCAAAAAAAAAAAGGGGGGGGGTTGGGAGTTCAGCTTGGTGGTGGAGTGCCCGTGGGTTCATTCCCCTGCACCAAAGGGGAAGGAAAAAGTGTTTCTGTACATTTTATTTATTTATCTATTGGTTCTGGGATTGAAACCAGGGATGCTCTACCCTTGAGATAAGCCCTCAGCCCCTTTTATTTTTATTTTTTTTTATTTTGAGACAGAGCCTTGCTAAGTTGCTGAGTGCCTCAATAAATTGCTGAGGCTAGGCTGGAACACGTGATCTTCCTGCCTCAGCCTCCAGTGCTGCTGTGATTACAGACGTGTGCTGCAGTTCCTGATCCAGGAACACTTTTTTTTTTTTTTTTAATGGCCCCTTGGGGCTCTCCTGGACCTGAACCAGGCCCTGTGGTAGGGCAGCATCCATTCTCATTGCTGTGTCACACAGGTGACCAGACACTTTGAACATCACCTGCAGAATGGAGATGGTGTCAGGCACCAGGAACTTTAGACCTCCACCTTTCTCCATAGCCTTTTCTCCGAGAGAGGGTGGAAAAAAAAGTCTACTGCTGACCTCAGGCAGTTCACTCTGCCCCTTTGTACTTTATCTCATTTAAATCAGATAATAATGCTTTATTTGACTGAAGGCAGAGAATTGGAGTACAGAGAACTGGAATGCAGGGTATCTTAATGATCTTTTTTAGTTTTTTTGCTTCTCCCTTCCCCCTGTGGTTTTTGACTTCTTTTGGTGCTGGGGATTGAACTCAGAGCCTGGGGCTTGTTCAGCATGTTGTGCCACTGAGCTGCAACCCCAGCCCCCATACCCCTATTTGGTCTTTAATTCTTCTTTGGAACTTTCCAACATATATTCTTTCCCAACAGTGATTTCATCCCTGAATGGATAAAACTACTTGTTGGGGTTTCCCTCAGGGCCTCTCAGAGACGAGACTGAAGCCGGGAACGGAGGATCTTCAAAACTGACTTTGAAAAAAGAAGTAGGGCTGTATTAAGTGTATAATTGCGTCCCAACTAATATCATGTCCACTCCTTAAGTAGGGAGCAGGGTCATTATAGGCAATGAAAGGCTTTGAAGTAAAAGCCATGGGTATCACCCCAATATGAACGGGCCTCTACTCCACTTTTCTGCTTGGGAGGAACACCATCAAGGGCTTCGGCGGTGACTCGGTTTCCCTCAGTCACAGAATCCTGATCGTAACTCACCCCTCCTTTACCCAACCCATCCTCAGTGCGCGGAGGTACCAGGGATCGGTACTTCGGCTCCACCTCCACCCGGTGCCATCAGAGGGGCTCTTCCCCTTCCCTTGGCTCCTCAGGGGCGGAGTCCACCTGTGCTCCGGGGGCGGGGCTTCGGCGGAGGCGGGACAGGTGGGGTGTGAGGTAGTGCCCAGAGCCGGCAGAGACAGCCAGAGCTGGAGGAGGAAAGAGGAAAGGAAGGCGACGGGCGGGCACCTAGGGAAGCCTCCTTCTGGGCAGCTTGTAAGAGCGAGCGAGCGAGCGAGCGAACGAGGAGGGAGGGCGGCAGCGAGCTTGCGACAAGGAGAGGCGTGGAGTGGAGAGCTGAGCATTGAGGACACTCAGTGGAGGAGGAGCCGGGCTTTGCTGTGGAGAGAGACCTTTGAGGTGCCCGCGCAGCCTGAGACCCCTTGCTCACAGAGCATGAACAGGAGCCCCGCTGGAGAGCGGCCGGGGAAGACGACCTCGGCGCAGCCCTGAGACGCTGGGCTGGGGCTGGGGCTCCGGGCGCCCTGGGCGCTGGGCCCGGCCGGGGGGCGGAGGCTGGGTGGGGAGCAGCCCGCGCTGGCGGCGGCCGCCTCGGCGCAGCGCCATGGGGGGCCCCCGGGCCGCGCTGCTCCTGCTGCTCCTGCGCCCGGTCAAGCTGCTGCGGAGGCGCTTCCGGCTGCTGCTGGTACTCGCGGTGGTGTCCGTGGGGCTCTGGACTCTGTATCTGGAACTGGTGGCGTCGGCCCAGGTCGGCGGGAACCCCCTGAACCGGAGTAAGTAGCGCCGCGGGGCGAGGGACAGCGCAGAGGTGGGAGGAGGCGGCACCAGTGGCTCGCGCGTTAGGGGGAACCGCCTCAACATTGGACTCGATTTCCAACTCGTTTTCGTCTCCAGGTGCCCGGCGCCGCCCCGTGCTACTGGGGGAGAGAGGAGGACGGGGGTGGGGAGCAGCTTCAGGGCCGGACCTCCGAATTCCCGAGCCTGGCTCTGCCTTTCGGGCCATGTGGGGCCGGGACATTCTCGGGGCTTCTCGTTTCTCCCCTCGGAGAGGACACGAGGAGGCTCCAGGTTTGCCCTGCCGAAACGCTGGCTGAGACCTGGGGCACCTCCCACCTCTCCAGGCTTGCAGCTCCGGGGGAAAGAAACGCGCAGTCCACGCGTGGGCTTGAGGTTGGGTTGTAGTATGCCCTCGGCGGTCTCCACCGAGGCCATGCGCTCCAGTCGGAGCGACCCAAAGTTTGCCCACCCTCTTGTCTTTGGCTCTCTGCGTTTCCTCTCCTGCTGTGTCTTCTTGGGTTCTTTTTGAATAATTCCTCGGAGAGACACCCCATCTTCCCTCATCCCATCCTTCACCCGGCTCCCAGCCTGTCCTCTCAAGTTTCCCACCACCTCGCTGCGCAGCCCCTACTTCTCGTTCAGGTCACCTCCTGCTAGTTTTCTGAAGCCCTCCTTGCAAATCCTGTAGAATCTGCAAACTTCAGAAGAGGATGGACAGCACAGTGGACCCGGTAGTGGCTAGATTATTATGTCTATCTTTAACTTTACCAAAGTCACTTGATGTTTCTGTGCCTCAATTTCCTCCTAAAAAAATGGGAGGAAACAGTCTCTTTCCCTACTTCAATAGGTGTGACTCTCCCCAGGTGTCTTTCAATGGACTTTTGATGGACTTAAGAAAGTAAAAGATCAATGTAATAGCCACAAGGAGTGGAGAAATTCTCAAAATGGTGAGGTGCCCTTCCCCTGCCTGCCAGGCCCCCCTTCAAAGTTCTAGCTCATTGAATCCCATGGCTTCACTTCCTCTTTCCTTAAACCTCAGAGAAAATGCTCTGACCTGTATTTGTGTTAACTCCTCTCCCCAGAGTTGGGTGTGGTGCTTTGCCTCCTCCTGTGGCCCAAAAGAGGAGAATTACTAAGAACAGTAACTGAGTGGGTTCAGGTTAGAAATATATATTTAAGGCCTAACCTCTTACTCTGTGCCAGTGGAGATAATTCTGGTTGGGGTAAGACTGACTTTGTCACCAAGCAAAGTAGCTTGGGCAATCAAGGAAGAAAGTGACAAGTTTTTCAGGTCAAAGAAATTTAGTCTAAATGATCTCCAAGGTCCCTTTTAGTCTGGATCCTAATATTGTATAACCTTTGCCACTTGAGCACTTCCAGGCCCAGAGATCTTAAAACATATGGAGGAAAGCTGTGTTCAGCCACAGTCCCACAGCTCTACCTAGGAGAATTCTGACAAGCCCAGAATGCCTTCTCATAGCTAGTTCTTCCCTCCCTTGAACTCTCTACCTATACAAGGCTACTCAGTCCCAAGTAGCTGAGCTCTGTTCGAGTGTACACAGGTGGGAGGCCTGGGAGGGATCTCCCTTCTCTCCTCAGGATACGTCTTCTCTGTGTGGCCTTCATTTTGTTCATGTGACAATCATTGGGAATCTTCTGCACAAATTAAAGACAGAGGAAGGCAGTTTTGTGTGTGTGACCTCCTTTCTCCCCCATCCCTACTTTTCTTTTACTTCAGGTGTGCTTACTTCTCCAAGTCCAAAACCTGTTTGCCATGATAATAATCTCACACTCTGGCTTCCAGTTTTTATCTCCTGTTGATTTTCTCATCCTAAGCAGTCAGTTCTTGGGTCTGTTGGGTTCTACTAGTGGATGAATCTGACTTGGTTTTCTTATTCTTTTTTTTTCTTCTTCCAAACCTTCTCCAGAAAAATGTTCCCAACTTCCTATTCCAGAACTGGCTTTCTGTTTCCCTGTAATTTTTAACAAAGAGGTTGAGCCTGGGTGCTGATGGATCTCTTCTTTCCTCTTCTCAGTCTCCTAGAACCCTGGAATCCATCTGCTATGCAAAGTGTTCAGCTCTTTCCTTGATTTCCTTATGGAATGAGATTTAGACAGTGGATGTGGTTTCTGGCATCTTGCCCCCATCTCTTTTTTGTTGTTTAAAAACCCCAGACATTTTGCATCAAAGTTCCTTCCTGTCCTATAGCTCTTATTATCATCTCACAGCTATTTCTTTGAAGGGAGAGTTGGGGAGAAGAAATTGGGAAAGAAGAGTTAGGAAAGAGGTTGCTAACATTCCCTCCTCAATGGCAACAGAGTAGTAAAACATCAATGGCAACAAGAGTAGTAAAACTGCCCCTTCCCAGAACTGTACTCCAGGCCCTTGACCATGACAACCAGAGCCCCATCTTGGCCCTGTTTCCCAATAAGCCACTCTGCCTCCTCTTTCTAGCAATCTTTGCCAACTCACTCTACCACCAGCTTGCCTGTCATCTGTAAGGACAGCCTCCAATGCCCAGAACCTGTCATTTGCCTGTCCCTGTGTGAGGGGCGTATTGGTCTAGTGCTGGAAGAAATGTACAGAGAGATGGCAGTCACAAACTCCAGGGTGGTAAAGTAATGACAGGGGAGCATGCTTCCTTCCTGCTTCATCTTCATGAAATAACCCAGTAGTTTTAAGATATGTATGGTGTGCAATTTGGGTTCCATATGTAGAAAAAGATAACAGCCACAGTTGGGCTAGCATTCAGAGAAAAACAACAAAAATCATTAAAAAATAGAAAATGGATCCCTTGGACAAAATAATTAGGGATGTTCACTCACTTATTTACACATATTTATTTAGTGCATACCTATTGTGTTAAGTCATTTAGATGTGATGACCATGATATAGTTTCTGCTCTCTATTACTTTCTATCTGGGATGAGAGCAATGTGTTTATATAAAAGAATCAGATTATGAAATAGTCATCAAGTTTTCCAAATGTAGAACTTAGATGTTTCTGTGATGCTTCTGGAAATGGAGCATAGCTTTCAATCCATTTCATGAAAGTGGGGACATTTGTAGAGATCCTGAGGAGCTGATAGATTCTTTTTAAAATATTTATTTTTTAATTTTAGATGGACACAATATCTTTATTTTTTATTTTTATTTGGTGCCGAGGATCAAACCCGTGCCTCATGCATGCTAGGAGAGCACTCTACCACTGAGCCACAACCCCTGTCTGAGCTGATAGAATTTTGATGGATTCCAGAAAGAGGAAAAAACAGGGAGAAAAAAAACAGCATAAACAAAGACTAAGCATCAGGGAAAATTTAGTGTTTGGGAATATGGAGCAACTAGGTTGGGTAGGACAAAAAAGTAGAAAGAAGAGTAAAGAATGGTGCTAATTGTGAAAACTTTTGAATAAATCTTTTAATTTTTTTTTCCTTTTGGTGCCAGGGGCACCTGAGCACACATCCCCAGTTCTTTTTATATTTTATTTTGAGACAGGGTCTTGCAGGCTTCACTAAGTTGCAGAGGCTGGCTTTGAACTTGTGATCCTCCTGCCTCAGCCTCCTGAGTCAGTGTGATTACAATTGTATGCCACCATGCCCAGCTCAGTATTTTAATACCTGATATAGCTATACTGGTGTATACTGGCTGAAAAGCAGCTCTGGGAACAAACTGTTATTGGAAGTTAAAGATTATATATCTAGGCAGGTTTTAACAAGTTATACCCATTTGTTCAGATTGGATTAGCTAGGGTTTTGCTTGAAGGTAAAGATCTGGACTAAAATGTTCTTTGCTGTATAATTGACCTACTACTGGGATCAACTTGGAGCTATATCCAAGAGATAACAATTTGGGCAGAAAGCCAGGGCAAAGGGATATTTTGCACTGGCCTCCTTCTAGATCTCCCAAAGGTGGGTTTGGCATGTCCCTGCTTATGTGCCAGATTTACCTGGATCCCAAATTGCTCTCAAGCTCAGGAACTAATTGGCTTTTGCTGCCTTCTGTCTATACATCATCTCTCTGGTTGGCCCTTATGATATGTGATTGACTTGAGTGGGCTAAGGGAGGCACACCCACAGATGTCAGGCAGGCACTTCAGCTCCTGGGTCACCACAGCCACTCTGCTTTGGAAAGGATACAAACCCTCCAGTAACAGAGGTAACCCCAGGCAGAGCAGTAATCTGAGACACAGGGAGGGAGAAGCAAATGAGACAGATGTGTGGGCCTAGGAAGGATAATGTGGCTTAGAGTTGAAACTTAGAGCAGAGGCAGGGCACAACTGCCTTGTGTGCTTCTTGTGGGCTGGGACCACGTCTCATGCAGCCTGGCTGGGCTGCTTCTCTTTCCCATGGAACCTCTCGGTCTTTTTCCTGTGTCCTACTTATCTTTCTTTACATTGATATTTGTTTGACCTGCCTGCTGTGTGCATCTTCAAATTATTTAATTCTGGGCACATACTAAATACTCACATAGGTATTTCCTGGTTATGAACAGTCAGCTCTGAATTTCCAAGCACCTGATATTTTCCACTGTTTATCTGTGCCTGTTCCAGGATTAGAACCTAGAAATTCTTGTTCCTTGTACTATGTACTTAGAATCGATAATAGCATTTGCATACAAATCAAAGGTAAGAATTAGACCATCCATGTTTTTTCATTTATAAGCATGCTTTCTTTGGACCTCGTATTGCCTGTAGCAGGAATGTGTGTGACAATAGCAGATCATATCCACATTTGGTATCTGTCCTTTCCCTAGAACAGCCTCTGTTCTGAAGTGGCCAGCAGCATCTCAGCAACACATCCACTGTCTTTATCCTCCCCACCACCCAAGGACTCTTATCTGAGTTAAGTCCCATTCTCCTACTTGGAGGCACTGGGGCTGCTTGACACTCGCTGTCCTAGGAGTTATTCGGACACCTGGCATGGTTATCATTGCTTTGTAGCATGAGGTCCTCTGAAATAGACACTTCTCTGCTGGTTTTAGGAGAGCCTGGTAGGTAAGTATGCTGCAGTAATTTTCCAGGCCACAGAGCCTGGTCTTGCCCTTTAGTGCTGAGCTTTATGAAGCAGAGCAGAGCAGCTGCCATAGCAAGTTTGCTTTGGAAGGGGACCTAGAGGCTGTTCTTGGAGTCAGCCGCTCACTGTCTACTTCTTTAAGAGTTTCGTCACTCTTAGAAACTTCCCTTTTTAAATTTTCCACAAGCACTTTTCCTTGTGTCTGAAGACGATGAGGTCCAAACTAGGCCAATGATACATTTCAACCTTCAGGTAATCCCCCTTTGACCTTGTGAGCCACATAATTAATAGATTTATGGATTAGCTAATATAAAATACTACTACTAGAAGAAGAAAAATTTGGATGGCTTGGGCTGAATGAATATGTTATACATTCTGAGCAAAGATGACAGTTTTTTTCTTTTTGTATTGGGAATTGAACCTAGGGGGGCTTTATTACTGAGCTACAGTCCTTTTTAAAAATTTTTTAAATTTTGAGACAGAGTCTTGCTAAGTTGCTGAGGTTGACCTCAAATTCATGATCCTCCTGCCCCAGTCTCTTAAATTGCTGGTATTATAGGTGTGCACTGCCTTGCCTGGTGACAGTAGATCTTTAAATTTTTACACTTTTATGTTCTGCTTTGAATACTAAAGTAGCCATTAGATAAAAAAAAATGAAAATTTTAATTATTTCTTTGTGTGTGTGTGTGTGTGTGTGTGGTCTTGAAGTTCAGACCCAGGGACTCACATAGGTTGGGCAAGCATTCTAAACTATTCTACCACTGAGCTATATTTCTAGCACTCCCCCCACACTTCTTTTTGGCACTAGGAATTGAACATAGGGGCACTTTACCACTGAGTCACATCCCCGGCCCTTTTTTATATTTTATTTAGAGTCAGATTCTTGCTGAGTTGCTTAGGGCCTCAAACTAAGTTGCTGAGGCTGGCTTTGAACTTGCAACTCTCCTATATCAGCCTCCCAGGCCACAGGGATTACATATGTATGCCATTGTACTTGGCTGGATTTTGGAATTCTTAGACAAGAATTCTAGAATTAAAATCCCCAAAAGCTGGAAAATTATTTTCATGGTCTTTTCCCCCCGCCATCTTTATTTAGGCTAATTGAAAAAGTTGAGCCAGGCATGTTGGCACATCCCTGTAATCCCAGCTACTTGGTTGGCTGAGGCAGGAGGACCACAATTTCAAGGCCAGCCTCAGCAATTTATCAAGACCCTGTCTTGCTAAATGGTTGGGTTATAGCTCAGAAGTAGAATGATCCTGAGTTTGATCCTTACCACCACAAAGAAAGGGGAAAAAAATTGGATTATATCAACTTTGGCATCAAAAGACTAAGGAGAGGTTGAAATTTGATGAGAGATGTTGGGGCCTGAGCCACTGTTGTTGAAAAAAATGACATAAACGCAAAGCAAATTCAATAAAGTTTGAGGTACCCCTGACAGGTAAAACAATGAAGATGTTGGCCAGGAAATCTGGAGACCTAAAAAGTTCGTCATGTGAATACCATCCCACCCAAAGGTGTAGGAGGAAGACCCTCAGACCACCAGGGAGACTATGAACATGAAGATCTGTGGCTGTTGCCTGGCCTGAGGCTTATGGACACAGGCACAAACATTAGAGATTCTGCCCCTTTTTAAACAGCTGAGAAAAACTGGCCCAGAGATGAGACTGCATATGCTTCTTCTACCAATTTCTTTCTTTTTTTTTTTTTTTAGTTGTAGATGGACACAATATCTTTATTTTTAATTGTTTTTATGTGGTGCTGAGGGTTGAACCCAGGGCCTCACTCGTGTGAGGCAAGCACTCTACCACTGAGATACAATCCCAGCCCCTAATTTCTTCTTTTAAACTGTGTTTTTGCTTTGCCTGGCAAAAGCTATGCTTACGTCCCACTTTATAGTGGATAAAATTGTGCTTTGTGGCATTAGGGCCTGGGAAGAGGGCCTAAGAGGGATGGGAAAAGAAAAAGAAAGGTGGTGTGGGAATAGAGCAATGACATTCCAAGGGACTTTATATATAAGTGCCCTGGAAACTGAGTGATATATATTTTTCAATTTTTATTTTGCAAATCTTGAATGGTGGCAGAGGTGATTCATTTTGAAACTGAAAGCAAATTATTTATGGAATACCACTCTTTTGGCGGGTACTGAGTGGAAAAATTGTGGAATTTGAAGTTGGGGTAGGGTTCAAATCTGAGATCTATTATTCACCAGTTGTGGGACCTCATATCCAACACTTATTCATTCCCAAACTTCAGATGCTTCATTTTGGTCATGGGGTTTGAATGTCCTCCCTGTTAGAGCTTTGCTTGTAACAGAAGTTTACAATAGGTGCTGGGTTAGATTTAAAAGATGTTAGAAACGCAGTGAGTGTTATTTCCCATCTCTTTCCCTTCAGAGTTTGCAGTCTGGTAGAAACTGGAGAATGGCTGGGCAGGCAGGTATGATTAGATCCATGCCCCAGTTGGCTCTTTTGCCAATACTTCTTCAACTTCTCTGTCTAGTCCTACCACAGTCACTAGGCCATCATGTCTAGCACCTGCCACCAAATACATATCCTCTAACCATTCTTTTTTACTGCTTTCATCTTTAATTCTCATTTTGGACAAAAACTTGCAATGGGGATTTGGGGGGTAGGCTAGGAGGCAAAGGTTTGTTAGTTCATTTTTTGGAAGGCAGGTACTGGGGATTGAACTCAGGGGGATTCGACCACTGAGCCACATCCCCAGCCCTTTTTTGTATTTTATTTAGAGACAGGGTCTCACTGAGTGTTTAGTGCCTCACTTTTGCTGAGGCTGGCTTTGAACTCGTGATCATCCTGCTTTAGCCTGTCAAGCTGCTGAGATTACAGGCATGTGCCACTCACTTGGCCTGGTAGGAGGAAAAGGTTTTTGATGAGAAAGAGATATTCTGGAGGATGTACCGGGGCACAATTGGGACACAGTAATTTGCCACTTTGCTGCATGTCCCCTGAAGTATGAGGACTTCAGGAACTCTGTTAGGGTTTGGTTTTGAAATTTCCCCCAAAGGCTCTTATGTTGAAGATTTGATTCCCCAAGGCAGCTGTGTTCAGAGATGGGGCCTTTGGAAGATGAATGGATCATGAGGGCTTTAGCCTTATCAATAGAGTAAACTGTTTATGGACTTATAGCTCAATGGATTTAGGGAGAGGAGTTTGTCATAAAGCAAGCTCTTTCTGCTTCCTAGCCACCGTGAGGTGAATAACCTTGCTTTACCATGCAGTCCCCTCCATGATGTTCTGCCTTGCCACAGGCACAGAAACAATTTAGTCGAGAGACCATGGACTGAAACTTCTGAAACTATGAGCCAAAATAAATGTTTTGTCCCTTTTTTTTTTAAAAATCCTTGTACCAGGGATTGGCTCAGGGTGTTTTACCACTCAACCAGGTCCCTTGCCCTTTTTATTTTTTATTTTGAGACAAGGTCTTGCTAAGTTGCTGAGGCTGGCTTTGAACTTGCAATTCTCAGCCTCCCTTGCGCCACTGGGCCTGGCAGGTTTCCTCTTTTAAGTTGATATTTTTAGGTATTTTGTCACAGCAATGGACAAAAAAGCTGACTAATACAGACTGAAGAAATGCTAGGCAGTTTTCTTAGTTTAAAATCCTAGCTCTGTAACTGAGTTACCATGAGCAGTAGATTAAGTAAAATAAATTTGCATTAAATGGTTAAAACATAATATTAATGTAGTATATCGTATTTTAAAGGGGGAACATAATAAACTTGAAATAACCAAATAAAACGTTTGTATTATTTGGTTAATTAAAAAAAAAAAAATGGAGTTTTTTTTTTGTTTCTGTTTTGAGACTGAATTTTACTAAATTGCCCAGGCTGGCCTTGAACTTGAACTTGCAATCCTCTCTGCCCCCTAAGTAGCTGGGATTATAGGCTTACATCACTGCACTCGGCTTGTGAAGGCTTTAGTTTCATAATCTTTGGAAAGGGATGCCTCTTTCAAGAGTAGGTTTGGCACTTTCCTGTGCCACTCAGGGGCCAAGGGGACAGTCTATCTTTGGCGTTCTGGCACTGGTCTTTCAAGACTCAGTTGCCTGAACCAGGAGGTGGCAGTTATCCCAGGGCCTCTGGCCACTTTGGCCTCCAAGGTCATCTTTGACAACATGGTCTCCACACAGCAGTTGCCTAGAGGATTAAAGATCTCCCTGCTGAGATCTTCTTACAAATCCTCTGATCCACTCCTTTCCAGCCTGCCTGCCAACCCAGTGTTCAAAAGGATGTGTGCAGCATTGCTCATGCACACCCGCCCTAACCAGTCAGCTGTTCTCACTGGCGGACCACCAGTATGAGGACAGTGAGGATTTCCTCCGGAACCGGAGACAAAGTGCCAATACTCATTCTCAGTCCTTGGTTCTCCTTTCTTTCCATTTCTGCTAAAGGCCTGGGCAAAGGGGGATGGAGATGGAGGTATATCCCAAATGAATGACTTTTAGTAGCAGCAGAAGATGGGGGAGAAATAAGAGGAAGAGAAATTGAGGGAGAGACTTCTATCTCATTTATTTCATTCTAGTGACTTATATTTTGGGAGGGTCTGTAAGTCTTATTTGGTTCTATTTCAAACTTGTTAGAGCTCTTAAAATACTGTATTAATCTTAAGGTTTTAAAGTTTTTAAAAAAATTAATGTGATCTAATCTGTTCTCTAAATTATTGTTTTCTCTAAGGGACTGCCAGAGCATTAGCATGTGCTTGCTGATGTGATCAGTATCTTCTGCTGAAGACAGGATTGTCACATCTTCATGTTTTGGCCCTTGGTGATTTATTTTACTTTATGAAGAGTTTAAGTCAATAAAAATAAGTTAGCTATACTTCATACAGTGATTTTACTGTATTCAAAAAGGAAGTCCTTTGGCTTCAATTAAGATCTCCTCCTTCTCCAGCAGTCTGTGATTATCAGAGTATGTGTGTCTAAGTAAAGGTGAAGATTCCCCTATGAAGCATTTGTTTAGATAAAAGTTATGGGAACCCAAGTTCTGTAGTGCAGAGGCTCACATGGAATGAAGGAGATGAGGCTGAAAAGTGGTAGCAACCTCATTATGGAGTCTTTTTTATCTACTAATTTGTATTTTAATTCTTGAAATATTTATTGACCAACAATGTCTTAGGAATGGTGACTGCAGGTAGGTTAGCTACTGGAAGTTTGTAAGATGACTTGACGTACAGCTGTCATTCACATGGTTTTTATATCATCAAATGGTGGGTGATGAGCATCCAGCTGAAAAGGGAATAGATGAAAGCTGAAACATGTCAAGGAAGGAAGTGACAAGAGTTTAGTGACAGAGCTAATGTAGAATGGGAGAAAATACTAAAGTTCTGGATTTCACACATGGTTCTTTGCCTGCACTCTGCCATGATAGTTTCAATAAGGTCTGCCTTGCCCACCCAACATCTCAAAATGTTCTCATGAGGAAAAAAAAAAAATGTCTGTTTCATCTTGCATAGTTCTCCCCGTGAGACTTGGTTACCATGCTGGTCCTGAAGAAGACTACAAAAGGGACAGGAAGACACAATCATTCAACCAGTGTTTTTTGAGCACCCATTAAATGATAGGCAATGTTCTAGGTATTAGGGATGTGGGAAGGAATGGGAAATTGAAAGTCTTTGCCCTCATGGAGCCTACATTTGTAGGGAAGAAAAGACAAATAATAATGAAATCAAGAAACAGTTAAGAATTTCAGATGGGGATTTTTTCCTGGGGGAGAAAAACATGATGGTTGTGAAGAGGGACCAGATGGAGGTGTGAGAAAAGACTAGCTTGGAGGGTGAGGGGGCTTTCCAAGGAGTGACATTCCTAAAATAGATATTTTAGGGGTAGAGGACACAATGAAGCACCTGTGGGCATCCGGAATTAGCAAATGGGAGCTGGGTAGAGAGGAAGCAAATGTAGAACAGGGTCATTGCTGGTTTTCGGGTTAAGCACTCCTCCTACCCTTCTTGTTGTCCTGAGAACAATGTCCTCTCCCTAGTGGCAGGAGTTACTCTCAGACTTTGAGCTCTCCATTGGGAGTGCTTGAAAAAGGTGTTGGCTAAAGGCTCTGTCTAGACCTTGGGAGAAACTGATAGAGGTTGTTCTTCCCTCATTACAAACCTGGATCCCAAAAGTAGTATGGGGAGGGGGCTGGGTGTCCTATTGAAAGTCCAGCTGGAATTAACTTCTGCTCTCCCTTCCCAGATAGGATTTTTTTTTGGGGGGGGTACCTCCATTAGTGCACTTATCAAAGTCTGCCTTGCATCAGAGTTATTTATGTCTGAATTTGTCTTTCCCCATGAGATTGTGAATTTTTGGAGTGCTAGACCTGGGCATCATCCCCGTGCCCCCATCTGCAGAGATTTTTTTTTTTTTTTTAACCTTTTGTTGATTCCATTAAACTGTAGGAATCTAATGAAGAGGGCTGGGGCTAAAGCTCAGTGGTAGAGCACTTGCCTCACATGTGTGAGGCACTGGGTTTAATCCTCAGCACCACATAAAAATAAAGATATTGTGTCCATCTACAACTAAAATAATATTTAAAAAAAAAGAATCTGAGGAAAAAAACAGTTGACCCTCTCTCCAGAAGTTTGCCCATTGCACCTCCAGATATTTTGCCTAGAATTTTGGGGAGAGGTACACAGGTACACAGGTACCCTGACCCTGTCCATGAAACCATAGTTAGTAACTCTACCTGAGTGCTTTATCCAAGCATGTAATGTGGTAAGTACTGAGAGTCTGATTGACTTGGGAACATTCTCTCAATGTTCAATGTCTCCTTTAGTTGCAGTGGACAGATGTTAGGTGGGAGAAAAAGTCAGAAAGCAGCTCTACTGCTAGGAGATGCAGAAGAGCATATAAGGCAACCAGAGAACAGTGGCAACACCATCACTTCTTGTCGCAGAACTAGAGTTGGGCCTTGGATTGGTTTTCTCTCGCCTTTTTGCCTTTCCTCGTGCTGTGTTCCAGGATCATGACAGCCCTTCTGCTTGCCTTTCAAAACTCTGGCTGCTCTGTTAGCTCATCACTTCCCTGGACCCTTCCTCAAATATCTGAGAATGAGCTGAGATAGCCCTTTTTGGAATTTCTTTTCACTAAAGTTGTCTGAAATTTACAGTTGAGTATTCAGTTTTCTTCACTTCTACTTCATTTGGGTTGGTATTGTATATTCCAGCTAGATTGATAGAGAAGCCAAAGATGGCTCAAGAGTCCCTGGTTAGAGAAATTTGCTTCTCCTTTCCTACAGGCTTTGATGGAATGCCAGCTAATTTAGCACTGAGTCTGCACACCTTCCTTCATCATGGCTAAGTGGTCAAGAAAAAGGCTGTGAAGCCATCCTTCCTGAGTTTGAGCCCCAGCTCCAATTTAGTAAACTGTACCTCATTGAATAGATTACTGAGCCAGTTCCTTTCCTGTAAAATGAAAATTATTTTTCCAATACTTGGGATTGAATTCAGGGGTACAGTACCCCTGATCTACAAGCTACATCTCCCTCTCTTTTTCTTTTGGTACCTGGGATTGAACTCAGGGGCACTCAGCCACTGACCCACCTCTCCAGCCCTGTTTGTATTTTATTTAGAGACAGGGTCTCACTGAGTTGCTTAGCGCCTCACTTTTGCTGAGGCTGTCTTCGAATTAATGATTCTCCTGCTTCAGCCTCTCCAGCTGCTGGGATTATAGGCGTGCACCACTGTGCCTGGCTTCCTCCTACCCTTTTTATTTTTTGTTTTGAGACAGGGTCTTGCTCAGTGCCCAGGCTTACCTTGAATTTGTAATCCTCCTGCCTAAGCCTCCCAAGTTGCTGGGAATACAGACATGCACCACTGCACCTAGCTAATGGGACTCTTAATAGTACCTACTTTGTTTAGTTGACTATTAAAGCCCCCCTCATTCTTTTTTTAAAATTTTTAATTCTAATTTGTTATATATGACAGTAGAATGCATTACATTTCATATTACACATATAGAACACAACTTTTCATATCTCTGGTTGCACACAAGGTATAGTCACACCATTCATGTCTCCAGACATGTACTTAGAGTAATGATGTCTATGTCATTCTACCGTCTTTTCTACCTCCATGCCCCTCCCTCCCGCCCCCATGCCTTTGCCCTATCTAGAGTTCATCTAACCCTCCCATGCTCCCCCACAACCCCATTAGGAATCAGCATCCTTATGTCAGAGAATTCCCCCCCCCATTATTTTGATTGGTTTTAGGGTGCTGTCTCTCCCATATCATAATAATTCTATGACAGGAATAGTGTTCTCTCTCTCTCTCTCTCTCTCTCTCTTCTCTCTCTCTCTCTCTCTCTCTCTCTCTCTCTCATGCTAGGGATCAAACCGAGGGCATAATGCATGCTAAGGGCACACTCTATTGCTGATCTACACCCCCAACCCACATATATTTTTAATTCTGAGATGGCTAGTGTGTGGGCCCATTGCAGAGTCCTCCAGTACAACATGCAATTTCTTTTACTGAGCTCAGATGCAACTTCAGAATGTTTGTCAACCCAGCTCCCCAGGTAGTTGCTATGAATTGACTTGAGTTGCCCCTTAAAATAAAATTTGCTTAACCTCCTGATTTTAACAATGAAGAATTTAAGACCTAGAGAGTTTTAGTCAACCTGTTTAGATGGCAGTGCCAGGCTAAGAAATTCTGATGGGTAGACTGCTCGTTGCACCACTTGTGCCACTTTTCATTCACTTTACTCCTTCCCTTTTTGTTTGCTGAGAATGCTTCTGCTGCTGCTGCTGCTGCTGCTGCTGCTGCTGCTGCTCCTGCTCCTCCTCCTCTTCCTCCTCCTCTTCCTCCTCCTCTTCCTCCTCCTGTTTGATACTGGAGATTGGACCCAGGACCTCACACATGCTAGGGTAAGCACTCTACTGAGCCATACCCCCAGGCCTTTTTATTTTTTGAGACACAGATCTTGCTAAATTGCCCAGGCTGGCCTGGAACTTAGATCCTCCTGCCTCAGCCTCCCAACTCACAGGGATTACAGGCGTAAATCACCTCACCTGACTATTTTTTGGGGGGGGTACTGGGGATTGAACTTAGGAGTGCTTAACCACTGGGTCACATCCCCAGCCCTTTCTTGTATTTTATGCAGAGACAAGGTTTCACTGAGTTGCTAAATACATTACCAAGTTGCTGAAGCTGGCTTTGAACTCACAATCTTCTTACTGCAGTCTCCTGAGTGTCTGGGATTACAGGCCTGCACCTCTGCACCCAGCTCGATCTGTGGTGCTGTAGATCTATACCAGTGCCCAGTGCATGCCAGGCAAGCCAACTACCCTGAACTATATCTCCAGCCCTCATTTATCTTTTCTTACCAGTGAGCCAACTGGAGTTATTGGCACTTAGTTTGGGGGTGGATCATGTTCTCAGTTCAACTACTGTTGGGGGCAATCTATGGGCTTCCTGAAAGTTCTCTGGTGATACTCTGCTTTCATATTAATGGTTGAGAGTAGCCTTCGAAGAAGTTCTTGTTGCTGTTGAATTCTCACATTGCAAGGGGCAAGATCTGATGTTCCTAGCTGGGTGTGGAGGCTGAGGCAGGAGAATCACAAGTGCAGAGCCAGCTTCAGCAACTTGGCGAGGCCCTAAGCAACTCAGCGAGAACTCTCTCTAAATAAAATATAAAAGAGGGCTGGGGATGTGGCTCAGTGGTCAAGTTCCCCTGGGTTCAATCCTTGGTACAAAAAAGAAAAAAAAAAAGATTTGATGTTCCTCAAGCAACACATTCTTTGTTGTAGGCTCCCATCCTGCAAACAGGGCCTGTTCCAGTGTAGAGCTACTGCTGCTGCTTTTTTTTTAAATTTTTTTTTTTATGATGCTGGGGATTGAACCCAAGGCCTTGTGCATGTGAGGCAAGCACTCTACCAACTGAGCTATATCCCCAGCTACTGGTGCTTCTTTTTTTTTTTTTTTTTTTTTAAAAAAAAGCACAAATGGATTCATGCTGTCTTATCTCACTTTGTTGAATTGAGGAGAGTTGAGAAATAGAATGGATGAAGTTGATTTTAAATCCAAAGAATCCTGGGACACTTGGATCATGAAACACTTTTGTAGAAAGATGTAATAAAACATTTAAAACATATAGTCTTTTATAAAAAGATACAAGTTGATGTGGGCTGAGTTTTCATAATCCTGGTCTTAGGTAGCAAGTAAAAGTACATCACTGGTAATTCTATGGGGGGGGAGATGAAGTGGGTGACAAGTTAAAAAACACAGGGAGGTGGCAACAAGTGGGTTCAGCTCATGTTTGGATGATTACAAAGAGAAGGTGATCAAATAATGCTCCAGCTTGATTTAGCATTTTGAATAAGAGTTCAATCTTGATTCGTGAAAATTAGAAAAATATTTACATAAGGGACATTCTACAGGTGTAAAGCTTTAATTATATGACTCAGGAACCACCACCTGGCCATTATTGGGGGGATATTTAATGAAGCAAGAGCTGTCAAATTGGAAATGGTGTTTACCACCTTGAGAAAAGAAATGGATATACACTACCCAAGGTGTTTGTTAATAGAAAAACTAAAGTGGAGAGCAGTTCAATTTCTGGGAAATGGAAGTATATTGTGATTTTTTTGGGGGGGGAACAATTATGAAATAATTTAGCAGCCTTTATAAATCTAAAGTAGTTTTTTTTTTGTTAGTTTACCAAGGTAAACATTTTATATGTAACTTAGTGTTTTAGTTATTTGCTGTTGCAACCAAAAGACCTGACCAGAACATTTTTAGCGGAGGAAGTTTATTTGGGGCTCACGGTTTCAGAGGTCTCAGAGGTCTCAGCCCATAGACAGCTGACTCTTGCTCTGGGACAGAACATCAAGGCAGAAGGGTGTGGCTGAGGAAAACAGCTCAGGACACAGCAGTCAGGATGGTGAGAGAGAGAACATGCTCAAGAGCAATTCCACTTACCAGGGACAAAATATAAACCCCAAAGGCACACCCCCAGGGATCTGTCTCTAGTCACACTCCACCTGTCTACAGTTCTACCATCCAGTTAATCTATTCAAGTGGTTTAATGCACTGACTAGTTTAAAGCTGTCACAACTCAATCATTTCACCTCTAAACTTTCTTGCCTTATTTCACACGTGAGCTTTTGGGGGACACCTCATACCTAAACTGTAACATTTGGCTTGCTAGAAGTGATTAGGCTTCTTATGTTGAGAAATCAGAAGACCTGAGAGGCAGGTGGGGTGGAAAGCTCCACTGAAATAATTTCTTCTAGCAACTCCCACCCCCATGCAAGGGAAAAAATTGTCATGAAAGAGTTGTTTTTCTATATATTTTTTTCTGATTCTTTACGTTGCTAAGAAGGCTTGAAGAGTTTCAGAGCAATGAACACTTTCCCCAGTTGGCAGGGGTTTCATGAGCCAGTCACGTGAGAGGAGCAGAAGGTGAGGGAGAACAGTGGTACTTTGTTTTCTGTAGGACCTTTCTCTGCAGTCTGGCATTTTAGGATCAGAGGTTCCACCTCTCTTCTTCTTGAAGGAAGTTTGGTCCTTTTCCACCCATCTGGGAATTTGTCCTCTGTTGCTGCTTAATGATTCCTATGGGGCATTGGAGGTAGAAATGAGACCCCCATGGAAGGAAGAGTTCTGGAGTTTGCTTAGAAGAAAGGAAGTACAGCTTGCTACCTCTTATTAAGAAGAGAAACTAAAGCAAGAGGGGGCTGGCACTGACAAATCTCATTAAGTTTACCTATCTTATCACTGAAGTGAGTTGGGAGACTCACAAGACTGTTCTGACCACCTGCACTAGGTAAGGTATATGGGATGGTTCAGAAGCTCAGCAGGCCACAAGATATATTCTAGAATCTCTCTGGAGTAACTTAACTCAGTTTTTAAAAAAAAATGCCACTGGGGATCAAACCCAGGGGTACTTCCTATTGAGCTACATTGACAGCTCTTTTTATTTTTAATTTTGAGACAAGGTCTTGCTAAGTTGCCTAGGCTGGTCTTGGACTTGTGATCCTGCTACTTGAGCCTCCTGGCTGAGGTTGCAGGTGTGCGCCACTTTGCCTGTCTGGAGTAATTTATATCTTGTTGGGGGCATTTTGATACATGGCTGTGGCTTTGATGGTGTCACTGTACCACTCTGCCCAGATCCCTCCGTTAGAGTGAGCTGGTGTTCTTTGGACTAACAGAGCTATTAAGATAAAGGCAGAGGATTTTGAATCTGTTCATTGGAAAAAGGAATTGCCTACCATGGGTGCCAGTCACTGGTCAATGACAGGGACAAAATGCACAATTAAAGAAGTATGGGGAAGGGGATCATACTTCTAAGGAATCCTTTTGTGTGGGTGTGGTGCTGGGGATTGAGCACAGGGCCTGGGGCATGCTAGGCCAGTGCTCAACCACTGAGCTGTTTCCCAGACCGACGAATTTGATAGGGGCAAGATGAGCAAGTAACTGAAAGGTTCAGGAGGATGAGACCTGAGAAGAAACCAGCAAGGAAAGTCGGTGAACTTGTGCAATCAACTGAGATTTGTCAAAGGAAAGTAAAAGCCTTAGATAGTCATAGGAGTCTGGGCTAAAAGAGAACATAAGCGATCGCCCATTGTGCTCAAACTGTGAACTTCAGTGGTTGTGTTACTGGCTCAGTGGGTTCTTGTCCTCTCCATCAGAAGAATCAGGCAAAAACACACTGTGAAGAGAACAAGACTCTATTGGGACTTCTTATGCCAGCAGAAACGGAGACAGCACTGGCCAAGGGAGTGTCAAGTTGCCTCCTTTAACAAAGAAGGAAGCTAGTTTTATTCCTATGAAGGGGTAGTAGGGGTGGTTTAGAGTTTAGGAATATTAATTGACTTTAGGTGAGTTTTTTGGGGGGCGGGTACTGGGGATTGAACCCAGGGGTGCTTAACTGAGTACTACCTCCCCAGTCCTTTTTTTAAAAAATATTTATTTTTTATTTTTTTTTAAGGTGGACACAATATCTTTATTTTATCTTTTATGTGGTGTTGAGGATCTAACCCAGTGCCTCACGCATGCCAGAAGAGTGCGCTACCGCTTGAGCCACATCCCCAGCCTCTCCCCAAGTCCTTTTAAAAATTTTTTAGTTTTTTTTTTTTTTGTACCAGGGGTTGAACCCAGGTACACTTAACCACTGAGCCACATTCCCCAACCTTTTAAAAATATTTTATTTAGAGATAAGGTCTCTCTGAGTTGTTTGGTACCTCGTGCCTTGCTAAGTTGCTGAGGCTGCTTTTGAATTCATGATCCTCCTGCCTCAGCCTACTGAGCTTCTGGGATTACAGCGTGCACCACCACTGCACCTGGCTCTTTTTAAAATTTTGAAATAGGATCTTGCTAAGTTGCCCAGGTTGGCCTCAAACTTTTGATCCTCCTGCCTCAGTCTCCTCAGTCATTGGGATTACAGTGTGTTCCGGTGCCTATCGGTGCCTATTGTTGAGTGGATTTCAATAGATGTTCTTTTTTTCTGGTTCAGCACTTCAGCCTTGAGGGAGGGGGAGTCAGCGGCCATCCTGGTACCAAACGTTACAGCTCTCATATTGGCACTGCTTCCTGCATCAACATCTTTGCTCTGTGGTAAGGAAGAGTTGCTGTAGCTGTTAGAGAACACACAGAGGGGAGAGTGGTGAAAACATAAATCACTGGTAATTTGCTGTTTTGGTTACTCCTCAAAAATTTTATGCTTTATGTGTTTTGTCCATAGAGGGTCAGGTCAAGGTTCTCCTTGCTTTACTGATGTACCTCATTTCTGAGGCCAGTAAGTGTTTAAAAGATTGAGAGTGTGGGGAAAGGCACGTATCATGTTCTTTTTTGCAGTACTGGGGTCTCAGTTTCCTTTTTTTGTAAATGCAGAGGCTTAACTACATGGTTTTTGAGGTCCCCTCTGACTCTGACATTATTTCCAAAGAAAATGCTATTTTCCTCATCTCTGAAGATTCTGAATTGGATGTAGATGGAGAAAGATTGGAAAATGAGACTCAGGGAAGATGCATAGGTTCAGATCCTGGCTCTGCCCACATTTAGCTGTGCAGCCTTCTCAGTCTGGCAGGAGGGCAGCTGGGCCCAGCTTATCCCCAGACACAGTGGTGGTCCTCCACCTTCCCCTTCTCACACTTTCTTCTTTCCCTCAGGATAGAAGGGTGGGTTCCATAGGTGGGGGCTGGGAGGGAGGGGCTGAGGCTGGTTGAACTGTGGTGATAATCCTTTAGAGGATCTCTGGGAGAGGCCCAGTAATCTAGTGGGCATTTCCACAGGTTATGGTGACTATGGTCATCTTTCTCATAGTCCTCCTCTGTACTTCTGGGCTATGGACTGGTCCAGTCCCCACCCCAGGGCCTGGCCCGGCCCCCTATTCTCCCTGCCTGCCGGGCAGCCATCACACAAATGCCACTGTGTGCATAGCCCGGGGATGGGAGGGACTTCTGCCATGGACTGGCCAAGGAACTGGCCGCTTATTTTGGCAGTTTCCACTGCAGGCCTCCTGACCAGATCATCAGAAGTGGAGGGAACTAGAGGTGGGAGTTAGTGAGTCATGGGCTTTGCTTTGGAGGGGGAGCCTTTGCTAGAGGTGCCCCTTTGGGAAGCAAATTTCCCCTCTAAAAGACAAGGGGAGGTACTTCTAGATCCCTCCTTGCAGGCTTACCGACTAGGGTCAACTATTTTGATGAGCATCCCCGTGGTGTTGTGTGTAATGGGAATAATGATCCTGACCTCACAAGGTTGTGATGGTGAGTTGAAAACCTGGCACATCGAAAGCTTTCAGTAAGCTTGTTTTCCATTCCTTGGTGCGCCTGGAGTTACGGCCAGGACAGGGTGTACCCCGTGGATGCAGACGTGGAGAAGAGCAGAAGGAAAGCAAAGGCACACCCCCCCACACCCCCACCCCCAGCAGCCAGATGCCTAGCTGTTCATGTGTTTTTCAGAGCCTAGCCAGAGGCTGGCCATGATGGAAGAGTGGGCAGTTTCTTTGTGCTGCCTTCTCCTAACCCCTCGTTGTCCTGGGGCAGGGCAGACAGGCTCCCAGTCATTACCTCACCACAGGGCCCCTGTCTGCCAGAGTGAGTGGTGGAACTGCCTGGGTGGAGAGCTGTAGGCTAATTTTAGACCTGGAGACTCCCTGCCAACAGCTGTGGCTGGGCCCAGGCAGCTGGGCTGGGATGACTTGTGGGGAGGTCTCAGTCTTCTTACAGGGATCCCTGGATGCAGCCATACCCGTCTGCTCTGGGACCACATTCCTGTCTCTGCCTCTGCGGCAGAGAAAGCCTGGGAAAAGAGTTCTTCCCAGAGGGTGGGACCTTGAGGCCATTCTCCAAGGCTTCCTTTCTCCTTCTTGCATTAAGGTATTTTCATCCTCTGACTCACTCGTCTTTCCAGGTTACTTTGGACACCAGGAAATATTGATAATGGCATCCAGTAGAATAGGCCAGTAAGCATCCAAAAAGGGGCAGGAAGGGGCATTAGGGAGCAAACCATCTTGGATTTACAGGGTAAGTGTAGCCTCCCACTTAACATGAAGCTAAAAATCGAATTTAATGCTTTTTATTCTTTCTCAATTGGCATTGAAGTAAATGATAAGATAATATTTGTACCATTCATGAGTAGAGATAAGAGCTTCTGTGATTGGATGCAGCCAGTCCTAGGTTTATGCTACCCCAAAGAGTTGATACTTTGGTATATCTATTACCCATTTGAAGCCCACCAATGAGCATGCACAACTATTGGGAAGTTCTGATGTTCTTTAGCAGTTTGCTACAGTCATTCATAACTGCCAGCTCCCAGCCCAAGAAACATCTCCTAGGTTAACTGTATACTTTGTGCTGGAAGGGAAGTTAGAGAACATTGAGCTTCTCTTCTTTTTACAGATGAGGAAACTGAAGCCCAGAGAATTTCACCTAAAGTTTAAGTAACTAAGAAGTCAAAAAAAGCCTGGTTCTAATTCTGCTAGGACAGTTACCCTCTCATTTATATAATCATCTATGTATACATGTGTATATTTATTTATTTTGAGGTGGGGTCTCTGTATATTGGCTGACCTTGAACTGCCGCACTCCAGTGATCTCCTGCCTCAGTCTCCCAAAAAGCTAGGACTACAGGTTGTATGGTTTGGATATGAGGCGTCCCCTCGAAAGCTCCTGTGGCGATGCAGGAATGTGCAGGGTGAAATGATGAGATTACGAGAGCTATAACCTAATCAGAAGATTAACTCGTTTGATGGGTTAATAATTTGAAAAGACCACGTATTGGGGGCCAACTAGCAGGCAGGGTTTGGCTGGAGGAAGGAGTCACTGGGAGCATGCCTTTGGGATTTTATTTTATCTCTGGCACCTTGCCGTTTCTTCTCTGCTTCCTGGCTGCCATGAGCTAAGCATCTGTCCTCCACAGCACCTTTCCATCTTGATGTTCATCTTCACCTCAGGCCCAGAGCAGTGGAGCTTGTTGACTGTGAACTGAACCTCTGAAACTGCGAGCCCAAATATAGTTTCTGGGGTTCATCTATATTTGGTTTAAAAACAAAACAGGGGCTGGGGTTATGGCTCAGTGGTAGAGTGCTTGACTCGCGTGTGCAAGACCCTGGGTTCAATCCTCAGCACCACATTAAAAAAATAAAGTTATTTTAAAAAAGCAAACAAAAAAGGGCTGGGAGTGTGACTCAGTGATGGAGCACTTGTGTAGCATGAGGCCCTGGGCTCTATCAGCAGTACCTCTAAAGCAAGCAAGCAAACAAAAACCCTCAAGGAAACAAAGTTCAGGCAGGCAGTTATTTCTAGGGAAAGAGGTATGCAATGAAGAGAGGTACAGAGGGCTTCAAAGCAATTGATGATGTCTGCTTCATAAGCTGAGTGATATTATTCTTTAAACCATCTGTATATATTCTTTTATGTGCATGGTGTATTTCTTTTAAGAAGTAATTAAAAAATAGAGGGAGTTTACAAACTTTCAAGTGTCCTAGGGAACAGGTAAGAAGTAAACTGTTTTACAAGGCAGGGTGATAAGTGCTGAAGCAGAACTGTAATAATAATAATGCACTTGATATGTATGATCTCCCTTAATATTTGCGATGGTCCCATGAGGTACAGGAATCTTTCTATTGTTCCATTTTATAGGAGATAAAACTGAAGTTCAGAGATATTACTCACTTTGTTCAAAGGTTTCATGATGAATCATCTTTGCAGTCAGATTTGAGCATTCACATCTTTTTTTTAAAATTTTTTTTCAGTTGTTGACAGACCTATATTTTATTCGTTTTTATGTGGTGCTGAGAATCGAACCCAGTGCCTCACACTTGATGAGCAAGTGCGCTTCCACTGAGCCCCAGCCCCAGCCCAGCATTCAGATCTTAACTGTTAATGCTACTATAATGGAGTGCAGGCGAGTTGGCCAGCACAGTGAGCTGGCCCTGAGGTGGGCTGGGAGGTGGAAATACAGGAAAGTTACTTTGTCTTTCCACATCTATAAAACGGAACTCATTTTACTTGGCACTCCTTCTTGTGCAAATAATTTGAATATAAAAATACTATATCAGTGTAAAACCTGACATTTATTGAGAATGAATCCTGTGCCAGCTGCTTTTCATATGGTACCTCCTTTAATCTTCCCTCTATCCCACCAAGAGTGCATGATCCCAGCATTCCTCTGTTAACAAATCTTTCTTCTCCCTGCCTTTCCCAACAAGCTGGCTTCTCCACTTTGTCAGTGAGGGTCCTGCTGGGGCTGAGATGTTAGACATAATAAAGCACCGGTCCTTATCCTAGTGCCAGTGATATTTGCCAGGTCCTGTGCTCTGGGGGCCCATCCCTCTTACCTGAGAAGGCTGAATTTTGAAATCCTAGGTCTGTCCCATTGGTTCTTAACCTGGCTGCACATCTGAAACACCTGAGGAACTTTAAAACCTCTAGCTTTGAGAGACTATTTATTCACAATAAGCCAGGGGTGTGGCTCAGTGGGAAGCACTTGCCTAGCATGAGTGAGGCCCTGGGTTCCATCCCCAGCAGACATGTGTGCGCACCCCCCACCCCCCACCTCCATTCCAAGATCTGATCCCAAGTCAATCACTGAGATTTGAGAGAAGGGGAGCTAAGCATCAGCCTCCAGGTGATTATAAAGAACAGCCAAGATAGAGAATCTCAGGGGTATACTTTCTTTTATGATGGGATGATTCCAGAAATAAAAGGTAATGAAGAGAGTCTAATACTCCCATGCTTTAGGCATGTAATAAATTTTTTGTGTTCTTTTTCTTCTTGGAAAAAAAAAGGCAATGAAGAGGAAGTACACAGAGAAGTAATGACCAGAATGCCTGTGGGCCCCTGGCTGGTCCAAAGACTATACCGGGGGCTAGGGATGTAGTCCAATGGTAGAGTGCTTGCCCAGCATGTGATAACCCATGGGTTCAATCCCCAGCACTGAAAAAAAAACAAGCAACAACCAAAAACTAAACAGATTATATCAGGGAGGGCCAGTAATAGGAAAAGGAACAGAGAAAGAGGCAATAAGAAAGAGAAGAAAATGAAAAAGTTTCATGCTGGAGGATGCCAACTTGCCCCTGTAATGACCCCAGGCCTTTCCAGTGGTACCTGTTCTGTGTGTTCAGGTCCAGCCAATAAGCATTTGCTCATGTGGTACACCACATGGGCTGCAGGGGACACAAAGAAATATGACTTCTATCCAGTTAGTATTCCAAGAGCTTTCTTTCAAAGATAAAAATGTAGACAATAAAAAAAATTACCTCCCCTTGACGTGTTCTCCCCAGCATCCAGAAACCACTTTACAAGAAATAAAACTTATCATAGAAGAGGAAGGCTTTGTGTTGGAGGTGGGATTTGAACTGGGTTTTAAATGATGTGAAGGACTTAGATGTGGAGATGAGGGAGGATGAAGACAGAGGGAACCAACAAGAATGCACTGAGGGCATGAGGAGGATCCTCGCCTGATGGGTGAAGAGGCTACCACATTCACTAGGAAGGGTGGGCTGGGAGAGGAAAGAGGCACTGATAGTCCCAGGGCAGCTAAACTCGAGAGAAGTGGAGGGAGGAACCAGCTATGGGAAATGGGTACAGGATCAATAGATAATGTGAAGGATCTATGAATTACTTGACCACTTCAATGAATTTTCTCTCTCCACTTCATGGTGGTGTTTACAAATGTGTCATCCAGGAACAAAAGATGTGAAGAAATCATGACTCAGTGAGTGACCTCAGAATTGTAGTCTCTAGGGCCCAAATGACAGCTAAGAATGACAAGAACAGTGGTCTTCACACTGGCTGTATACTAGACCTGCATACTAGGAAACTTAAAAAAACAAACCCAAGTTCAGTATGTAGAGAGCTCAGATGTTAGCACTCTGTCTGTCCTAACAAGTGAAAAGCTGAACAGAGTGAAAAATTAACAACTCTTCTCAGATACCTCAGAGAAATGAAGTCACAGGGGAACCTGCTGCCCCTGTGGAGAGAAAAGGCAGAGACAGAATCACAACTTGGTAAAGCAGAAATTTTAAAAACAATGACAATATCTCAGCCACTCAGTGGTTTCTGCTTTTATCTACATACTTGTTATATAGCTTCAGGCAGTTTTCCTTTGATTGAAACAAAAATCATAGAGACTTGGAAGGGGTTTTAAAAAGATAAACAGTGAAAATGGATAGAGGTAGGTGGTGAGTTTTATAAACCTTCTGGAAACATGGTCTAACCAATGGGAGAATCTCTATGGAGAGGCAAGCCATACTTTTCATGGGGGGGCAGGGGTACTGGGGATTGAACTCAGGTATACTTGGCCACTAAGCCACATCCCCAGCCCTATTTTGTATTTTATTTAGAGACAGGGTCTTATTGAGTTACTTAGTGCCTTGCTTTTGCTGAGGCTGGTTTTGAACTCATGATCCTCTTGTCTCAGCCTACCAAGCCTCTGAGATTACTGGTGTGTGCCACTATGCTCAGCTCAAACTATACTTCCCTATAAGTCACTTAGTGTGATAGATCATCTATGGAAAGGGTCCATTATCTATTCTCAAGTATAAAGGATCTTAGCATCATCAGATTGTTCATTTTACAGGCTCTGGGGTCTCAAATAACCAACCCCTATGTTAAACAGAATTCTGCGTAACCATCCCTCACAGTGCACTTAGCAGCTAAGAGTTTAAGACAGTTCCCATGATTCTGGAGTCTCTTTCTCCCTCTTCTCATATTTTCCACCACTTCATAGCAGCAATGTCCATTTCTGTGTCTATAACAGAATCCCTGAGGCTGGGTATTTTATAATGATAAGAGGTTTTTATTGGCTCACTAGTCTGGTGACTGCAGGGTTTAAATAGAAGGGTGATAAACTATCCAGCCACCAGATATCACAACATGGCAGAGAAACAGAAAGGAAACTGGGTGTGTACCAAAGGGGCCAAGTAGGTGTGGTAAATTCTTTAACAACCCACTCTTATAAGCACTCTTTGAGATCAGCATTAATCCCTTCTAGGACATGGTCCCCAGTAACCTAACCACTTTCTATTAGGCCACTTTTTAATGTTTCTGCCACAGTGGGAACCAAGCTTCCAGATCATGAACCCTTAGGGAAAAACTCAAACCATATCCAGATCATAGCACATGGGATCATTACTTAAGGCACTGAGGCCGACATCCAGGTGTAACTTGTGTGGCTTGGAAGAATTCCTGAGAGATAGGGTTTTCCCCATCTTAGAGCCTCACAGCACTCTTGGAAATGGGGGCATTAGAACAGGGGTAGGAAGACTCACAGATCAGCCCCTTGCCACCAGTCATGTCAATGAGCAAGCGATAGAAACACCAAAGACTGGAGCACAGGACTCTGAGAGGAGTGATGGAGAGTGGCTGGGAAGGATTGGCTGTGACCTCCTGTGTGGAGTGTCCTCATTGTCATTCTTTGCTAACAGAATGTGTTAGCTTTTCCTCTCTGTGACCAAAATACCTGGCAGAATCAATTTACAGGAGGAAAAGTATAAAATATAAACCCCAATGATCTACCCCCGGGGACCTAACTTTCTCCAGCCATTCATCACATGCCTAATTAGTCCATTCAAAGTACGACCCACGGATTAGGTTACAGCTTTTATAATCTGATCATTTCACCTCTGAATGTTCCTTATTAACAGGAACTTTGTTGGGGAGGGCCACCTCATATCCAAATCATAACAATAGTCAATAACGAGGACATTGTCAGGATGGATGTTCAGATTTCACTTGTGTTGGAAATATTGTGGAAAGCTCCTACCTGTTTGACTGGGCGTTAAGAAATTTGGGGTGTAAAAAGGAGACCTAGCCTAAGTTCTGGCTCTGCATAGCATAAACACAGAGCTGGCATATGGAAAACAACTAGTATTTGTGGAGGACCTTCCAAGTTCCAGGGAAATGTGAAGCCCTTTATAGGTACTAGCTCATTTTAATCTTCAGGACCTCTTTATCAAGTAGGTATTATTGTTATTACTATTATTCTTTGGTATTGGTCATTGAACTCAGGGTCTTCACATGCTAGGGAAGTGCTCTACCACTGAGCTACATCTCCAACTCCTTAATTTTTTTTTTTTTTTTAATTTGAGTCAGGTAAGGTGGTACATGTCTCTAATCCCCATGACTCAGGAGACTGAGGCAGAAGTGCAAGTTAAAGGCCAGCCTCAGCAACTTAGTAAGACCCTAAGTAGTTTAGTGAGACCCTATCTCAAAATAAAAAAATCAAGAGGATTGGAGATGTAGTTCAATGCTAAAGCACTCCTGGGTTCAGTCCCCAGGACCAAAACAAACAAACAAACAAACAAGCAAACAAAAAAACCCACCTTTTTTTTTTTTTTTTCCACTTTGAGACAGGGATCTCTCTAAATTGCTAATGCTGAGTTGCTGGGATTACAGATATTATTTTCTTTTATAGGTTAAATGAACTGGGGTTCAGAAAAAAGTCAAATAACTTGTCCCAAGTTGCAATCACACTGTAAGGGACCCAGGATTTAAAATCATCTTTAATCTCTTTGGTATACTGCCCCTCCAAAATGATTTGGGTTGAGTGTTCACCTTACTAGGGTGAATCTTTTTAGTTGCCCTCTTTAAGCTTCCTCATTTTCTCCTGAATTTTTGGGACCTTTTCTTTCCCCTTAGTCACCCTGACTTTCTTTCTTTTTCTTTTTTTTAATTTTTTAAAACATATTTATTTATTTATTTATTTATTTAAAGAGAGAGAGTGTGAGAGAAAGAGACAGAGGGAGAGAGAGAGAGAATCCTTTAATACCTATTTTCTAGTTTTCGGCGGACACATCTTTATATGTGGTGCTGAGGATCGAACCCAGGCTGCACGCTCGCCAGGCAAGCGCGCTACTGCTTGAGCCACATCCCCAGCCCCACCCTGACTTTCTTAGTAAACTTTAATTCAGCTGATCCAATGTCCCACTCTCCAAATGTAATAGCTGAAATAAAAAACTGAAGGATCCCCTAGACCTCCAGCATGCAAATAGATGAGATGTGAACAACCTCTAAGGTTGTTCCCTATTTTCAGCAATATAGCAATACGGTAGGATCATCCACAGATGTTCCCTTCCCAGGGGATAAGTGGGAAGCAAAATCCAGTTAAGCTCCAGTTGCCAAGATGCATGTCTGAACAAAAGGCACAAAGGCACCAGTAGGCTAATGGTAGCCTTGACTATGATGGATCAATTCAGAATTAAGTCTTTTTTTTTTTTTTTTTTTTTGGAGATTGAACCCAGGGGTGCTTAACCACTGAGCCACATCCCCAACCCTTTTCTTTTTAAAATTTTTTTTTTTTAATTTAGAGACAGGGTCTCACTGTGTTGTTTAGTGCCTTGTTTTTGCTGAGGCTGGCTTAGAAGTGATACTCCTGCCTTAGCCTCCTGAGCCACTGGGATTATAGGCATGCGCTACCATGCCTGGCCAATCCCCACCCCTTTTTATTTTTTATTTTGAGACGGGGTCTCGCTAAATTGCTTAGGGCCTTGCTTAGATACTGAGGTTGGCTTCAAACTTTCGCTCATCCTTCCTCAGCCTCCCCAGCTGCTGGGATTACAGTTCTGCACTACTCTGCTCAGCCCAGGTTTAAATCTTGCCCTTAGGTAGCTTTCTCATCTCTTAGAAAATATATCTCCATGAAATAATGGGAGCAGGGGTCTTCAACTCTGTTGAATCACATTCAGTATGAGGAATGGATAACTAAGATTATAAGAGCATCAGTATTTATGAATGGTTTTTATGTTTGTAAAGTGTGCATTTATTATACTTTATTGATAGTATATTTTTGTATCTATATATGAATATTTTAATATCCCTCTCCCTAGCTTGTATTCCAATATGCTTTCTTTTTCTTTTTTCTTGGGTGGGGGGAAGTGTTGGGGATTAAACCCAGGGCCTTGCACATGTTAGGCAAGTGCTATACCACCAAGCTACATCCCAAGTCCTCCTCTTTAAATTGAACTGAAATATAACATTTACCTTTTAAAGTGTACCATTCTGTTAGGCATGATGGTGCAGGCTTGTAATCCCAGGTGTTGGGCAGGTAGGGCAGGATTGCAAGTTGGAGGCCAGCCTAAGTAATTTAGTGAGATCCTGTCTCAAATAGAATTTTAAAAAGGACTGGAGGTGTAATTCAGTAGAGCACTTGCCTAGCATGTTTAGTAAACACGCTTAGTAAACAAAAATAAAAAATAATAAAGTGTACAATTCACTGGCATTTAGACCATTTGCAATATTGTGCAACCATCACCTCTGTCCAGCTCCAAAGCATCTTTAACTCTTCCACAAGAGTTTGCCCAGTCACTTTCTGTTCCCCTTCTCTCTAACACCTGGCAACCTCTCATCTGTTTTCTATCCCTGAGGGTTTACCTATTTTATGTCTGACTTCTTTTTTTTAATATTTATTTTTTAGTTGTAAGTTGGACACAATACCTTTATTTAATTAATTAATTTATTTTTATGTGGTGCTGAGGTTCAAACCCAGGGTCTCGCACATCCTAGGCGAGCTCTCTACAACCCCAGCCCTGACTTCTTTCACTTAGCATAATGTGTTCAAGATTCATCCACATTGTATCATGGTAGAACTTAATTCATTTTATGGCTGACTAGTATCCCATTGTATGGAAGTACCACGTTTAGTTTACCTACTCATCCGTTGATGAGTACATTTGGGTTGCTTCCATCTTTAGCAACTGTGAATAACTTTGCTGTGAACATTAGCATATCAATATTTGTTTGAATACCCATTTTTTTTTTTTAAAGAGTGAGAGAGAGTGAGAAAGAGGGAGAGAGAGAGAGAATTTTAATATTTATTTTTCAGTATCTGGCGGACACAACATCTTTGTCTGTATGTGGTGCTGAGGATCGAACCCGGGTGGCACGCATGCCAGGCGAGCGCGCTACCGCTTGAGCCACATCTCCAGCCCTGAATACCCATTTTTAATTATTGGAATTCCCAGGTCTTATGGCAACTCTAACTTTCTGAGTACTAAGCCAGATGGCAAATTTCCTTTGCCACACTTGACTTACCATTCTGCACTCTTCCACCTTCACCCCATCTCTAAGCCTAGATATAGACATTTGAACTGCATTTTCTTTCTTTCTTTATTTTTTCTTTTTTTTTGGTACCAGGGATTGAACCCAGGGGCACTTTACTACTGAGCCACATCCCAAGTCCCTTTTTATGTTTTATTTAGAACCAGGGTCTTGCTAAGTTGCCTAGGGAATCAATAAATTGCTGAGGCTAGCTTTGAACTCTTGATCCTCCTTCCTCAGCCTCCCTAATCACTGGGAATATAGGCATGTGCCTGCTAGGGCTGTTCTTTGTGAGGATTATTTACCATTTTCTCGTTGCTCTCTTGTTCTGTAGCACAGCCATGCTCTAAAATGTTTTGATTCTTCACCCTAAGCATTTCCCAGCCTGTTTGCAGTCATTGTGATCCTGAAGTCCCCTTGTGGGTACAATGCGCACCGAATTTCTAAGTCTCTTTCTTCCTCTACCTCTTCACTTCCACACCCACCTTAGATTTCTTACCCAGTGGCTGAACAATAAACAGATCTGCCTGTTCACTTCCAGTTTTATACACACATACACTCTCCACTGCCCTGTCCACTGCCAAGTTCTCTGTGCTGTCTCCTGAGCTTATTAATAGCTTGGTGGTACCCCACAATTTCCACTAAAGAGAGATTGTTCTTTTGTCTTTGCATTGATGTTGCTTCTGATTGGGTGTCATGAAGTCAGCCTTCAGGATCTTACTGCCGAGAGATTGCTTTGAATGAGATATTGTTTCTCTCTAGCTGCCTCATCACCATTTCCATCCTAGTTTAGTTACCATCCCAAAACCAGACATTTTAGGCTGCAGGTCACTCCAGGATCACACTGCATGCTGATGTTGGATGTTCCAAACCAATGGCCTCTTTGATACACTAGAATGATGTTCTATGAAATATGGTAAATTTAAATAACTTTATCTGTGGCCCCTAAATGGGGCCTGATTCTGTTTTGTTCCACACTCCTGTTGGTTCTCAATGAGCTTTCAGAGATCAAAGATTTCAGCATGTGTGAGATAATGGCTTGGAGTAGGATGAAGAGGTAAGTAAGAGTGGGATGAAAGGAAATTTCCAGATTAGGATAACAAACTGAGGAAATCAGATATGTGGGGCTAAGGTAGCTAGAGATCCAGCTGGATCAGGAGATACAGGTTAAGGAATTTATATTAATAGGCATCACTAATAACTTTATCTTTTTTTTTTTTTGTACCAAGGATTGAGCCACATCCCCAGTTAGTTTTATTTATTTATTTATTTACTTATTTTTTTTTATTTTGAGACAGGGTCTCACTAAGTTGCTGAGGGCCTCCCTAAGTTGCTGAAGTTGGCTTTGAACTTGTGATCCTCCTGCCTCAGCCTCCTGAGTGGTTGGGATTACAGCCAAGGGGACATAGGGACATTGCCCAGCTCTGGAAAGAATCTTTATTTCATCACCTGGTGTCTTAGTCTATTTTATGCTGCTCTAACAGAACACCTGAAAATAAGTAATTTATAAAGGACAGAGATTTATTTCTTATTGTTCTGGAGGTTGGGAATCCCCAAGTGGAGGGACTTATATCTGGCCAGAATCTTCTTGCTACATCATACATTATCCCATGGTAGAAGGTTGAAGGGCAAGAAAGCATATGCAAAGAGCTGTAACAAATGCCTATAATCACAGCGACTGGGAGTCCAAGGTAGGAGGATCACAAGTTTGAGGAGAGACTCAGCAACTTTGCAAGACAATGTCTCAAAATAAAAAAAAAAATAAAAGGGCTGGGCATATAACTCACTGGTAGAGTGTCCCTGGGTGCACAATTCCCAGAACCAAAGGAGATGGGGGTGGACAGCATGTGTGTGAGAGGGAGAAGGAAAAGGGGCTGAACTTTTTATCAGTCACACACTCCTCTGGGATTACAGCCAAGGGGAATTGGGGTCACTGATAATTAACCCACTCCCAGGATAATGGCATTAGTCTATTTATGAGGTCAGAGCCCTCATGACTTATCAGCTCTTAAAGGTTCCACATTACCTCACTGATACTTTGGGGATTAAGTTCCTACCACGTGAACTTTGAGGGACACATTCATTTTTGTATTTTTTCTTTTGGACAGGACTCTTTTTGGAGATAGGGGTGTTGATACTGACGCTTCAGAAAGCTTCAGCTGGGAAAGGGTAAAATCATGGAAATGGTCCTTCTTTTCTCAGTGCATTTAGCTCAGGGATCCAAGCAGGTAACTTAAGTAAATGAAGCATAATGTCAGAGCCTGTTTCTCAGCATCTAGAACAGCACTGTCCCATGGTAGGCACTCAAGAAAAATATTTGTTAAATGAGTGAATAAAGGAGTGGCCACTGCTTGGCTCCAACCTCTTATTTCCATGTGGTTATGGGCCTGTTTTGCCAGTTTGCCCTACTTTTCAAGACAAGGTAGAAACCGGGGGGTTTATGTGCAATTTCTTAAATTTTAAATGTCGGCTTAAATTTATATTAAGTACCACAAGCTACAAGGAATTTGCAACTCTTAACTTAAGGCTTTGATCTCTAGCAGATACACAGGATTTTAGGAGAAGCACCTCTACAATGTCATCCTTCTCCTGTCAAGCTGCACAGAGGCTCTGAGAGAAGGTTTAAGTGGGAGTCTCATGGAAGGAGGCAAGCTAAGATTTTAACAACTTGAATAGTGCTTGTGGCTTGGTTCCTACATGTCTTTTTCTGTGAGTTCAGTTCTGCCTGTGCAAAGGCTGCAGTGGCAGGCAGAGGAGGCAGGATAAGTGAGTAGGCAGAATGGTATAGTAGAAGGAGCATGGACTCTGGAGTATGGATGGACATTCAGCAGGTGCACACTGATCCAGTCATTCAACTTGTGCTGCACTATTGGCAGGAGGGCAAATGGCTTCTCCCCTGAGTCCCCTGGGAACCTCAGCCCTGGATCCTTCAGATCTCCACATAATACATGAACCAAAAGAGCAATGACTGGCCATTAGTGGGGCTCCAGCACTCTGCACCATTGCCAGGGCTGGTATCCATTCCATGGGGCTGGATAAGCACTTTGAACTCAAGCCTAGGTAAACCTGAGTTTGAATCTTGGCTCTTCTTCTTTCCTGGCTAAGTATACCTAGACAAATTACTTCCGCTGAGAAGCTTAACTTTCTTCATCCATAAAATGGGATTAAGTTCCTACCATGTGAACTTTGAGGGACACATTCATTTTTGTATTTTTTCTTTTGGACAGGACTTTTTTTGGAGGTAGGGGTGCTTTTGATACTGGGGATTATACTTTTATTTGCAGGGTTGTTGTGAAGAATGACTGGGATAAGGCTACTATTATTATTTCCCATACTCTAAACAGGAAAATAGTGTTTCTTCTGCTTCCCCTCCTCCCCCTCCCCCTCCTCCCCCTCCCCCTCCCCCTCCTCCTCCTCCTCCTCCTCCTCCTCCTCTCTCTCTCTCTCTCTCTCTCTCTCTCTCTCTCTCTCTCTCTCTCTCTCTCTCTTTGATACTGGGATTGAACACAGGGGTGTTTTACCACTGAGCCACATCTTCAGCCCTTTTTATTTTTGATTTTGAATCAGAATTTCACTAAGTTGTTTAGGGCCTTGCTGATTTGCTGAGGCTGGCCTCAAACTTGGATCCTCCTGCCTCAGCCTCCCTAGTTACTGGAATTACAGGAGTGCACCCACCATATCCAGCTCATCCTGTCTTCTTATTTTTTTTTCCATTGCTTGGATCCTTTCTTCTTCTTATTATTATTTTTTCCATGCTGGGAATCAAACCCAGGACCTTGAGTATGCTAGGCATGTGTTCTACCATTATACCCTAGTCCCCCGCTTTCTTACCTTGCTCGTGTCCCCAACACAGTGGTGCTGGGGATGGAACCTGGGACCTCACATATGCTTATGCTCTACACTGAGCTAAACTTGTCTTTTGTACAAAAGCTTGGAGTTAAGTATCAGAGGTCTAGAGGCTGGTGATTACACAGTGAGAGAACCCACTGGGTCCCAAAAGTTGATGGTTCTGGTGGCTAAGGAACCATCTAGGGAGCTTGTTAAATATAGATCCCTTGAGAAATTCAAATTCAGCATGTCTTGGTGGGATCTGGATATCATTATGTTTATCAAGTGCCCTTTGATAAGCCTCATTGACAGCCAAATCTGGGAGCCATCCTGTTCTGTCAGGGGAGAGTTAATATCCTATCCTGCCTCTGCCTCTTCACCCAGAACCTAGTGTAGGCAGCACTGTCCCTCTAATGTGAGCTTAGTCAGTAGGAGGGACTGCTGGGCCTGTGTCAGCCTATGAGTAGTGCTGGGCCAGTTAGGATAGGACCTCACCCACCCTTTGTTGCAGACCTTATCTCACCCCCTCGTGGACTCTAGGCCTACCCCAAGGCTGAGGGCCTACCCCAAGGCTGAGAGCAAAGGAGGAGACCAAGCCTGAGTGTTTTGTAGAGTTTCAGGGTAAACCAGACCCAGGGGTATGGATTAGGTTTCTTCCCCAGGAAGGAGAGATCCGCTGTAGGAAGATTAGCTTGTTTATGAGCATTTTCTCCATCATATCCCCCCAGGGCCTGGACCCAGTTGGCTGACCTTGTGTGGGCCACCTGTTGACAGGGAGGGCTTCCTGTGCCCTAAGCTGGGCCCCCAGCACAGTCTGCCCTCTCTGTGTCAGGTGCTCTGACTCCCTGCAGCTGTCATTGTTGAGCCTCTCTTCTGCCTGGCAGCTGCACTCAGTGCCTCCTTACACACTCTGGGGCCTCCCCTGGAAGTAAACTATCTGATTGCAGCCATAGAGGTACTGCTCCCTATGTTCCACCCAAATAATAAGGACATGGAAGATGCCTTAGGGAGATGGGGCTGAGAGACAGGTAAGAGATGCAGAGAAGGAAAAAAGAGGGTGGGAAGGGGAAGTATGGAGAAAGGCCAAGAAACAAAGAGGTTAAAGCCTGGAAGGCAGGGCTGGGTGTGTAGCTCAGTGATAGGGCACCTGCCTGGCTTCACGTGAAAGGTTCCTGGATTTGCTCTCCAGAAAGAAAAACTAACGAACCCATAAGGCAATGAAACGGAGTGTGCAGAGGATAATCCTTGCCATTATTTCAGGAGGAAAGACATCCACAGTCTCTCTGTCTTTTGGTTAAACAAGTTCCTGAGTGGGAGCTCTTAGCTAGACAAGATTCAGTGACTCAACAGAGGCAATAAAGGAGCAAGTTTGGGGGTTTGCAATCTCATCCCATGTTTCCCAGCAGTGAGATCCTGGGGATTTTAGGGTGTGTGCGAGTGACTCACCTGACTACAGGGCCTCCGTGGTTTATAGCTTCAGCCTTCATATCTGTTCCCTCTCACTTACACACCTATTACCACCTACTCAGGGGCCACACCCCAGGATCTCAAATGTCCTCAGCTCTGCTTCCTCCACCACCAGGTCAGGACTGCCACTCCCTACCCTTTTCTTCCCTTCTATTGACTCCTTCCTCTTGGAGGCCTGAGTTTCCTAGGAGCTGTGACTTCTCTGTGATCAGCTGTCAAATCCTCCACGGACTCCTGGACAGAGCATTTTCCTGTCTGTGTCTCAGGTTTCTGACCTGTAAAGTGAATCGGAGGCTCACTGCTAACTCCTTGCTGTGTGGAAGTGAATTACGTCTTTAGGGAACCTGTTGCTCATCATATGAAAGATGATAAAATCGGCTTTTACTCCCCCCTCCGCCCACACTGCACATCTGACAACCCCTCTTTCCTGCTACTATTTACTACACTGATAAGCCCTTGATGACCAAAGGCAAGTCACTAAAGGTCTATGAACCTTGTCACATCTCAATTCCCCCAATTAACTGACCTCTTAAGACGATTGCTCCATCCTACCACTTCTGAAACATTCCACACTGCAGGCCACCCACCTCCTTTTTTAAAAAAGCATACTAGTGGGCTGGGGGTATAGGTCAGTGGTAGAGTACTTGTCTAGCGTGTGGGAGGCTCTGGGTTTCATCCCCAGTACCATACACACAAGAAAAAAGGAAAAGTGCACCTGTATTCCTATCTCTGCTCTGCTCTGCAGCTTACTCAGGTAAAATTAGGAAAATCAACCCCTTTCTAAAAGAGCCTCAGTTTGGAGCTAGGCATGGTGACCCACGCATATAATCCCAATGATCTGGGAGACTGAGCAAGAGGATTGCAAGTTTGAGGCCAGCCTCATAATTTAGTGTAACCCTGCCTCAAAATTAAAAAAAAAATTAAAAAGGGCTGGTGATCTAGTTCATTGATAAAGCACCCCTGAGTTCAATCCTATTCCCCCCTCCCTGCACCTTCCAAAAGAGCCTCAGTTCCTCCTCCTCCTCCTCCTCCTCCTTCATATTGGGGATTGAGTCCAGGACCTTATACATCTTAGACAAATGCTCTACCAGTGAGTTCATTCCAGTCCTTTTTATTTTATTTTATTTTGAGATGGAGTTTCATTAAGTTGCCCAAGCTGGTCTCAGACTTGCCATCCTCCTGCCTCAGCCCAACTCAAAAGCTTCCATTTCTTTACCTTTAAAATTGGGATACTACTTCATGCCCTTCCTGCTGCCCTAGGGGTCTTTTGATGCCCCTTTTAGAAGGGACCTAGTGGCCCTTTTTTCATTACAGACTGGCAGCCTGCCCCCGATCCTGAGATCGAATGTTCCTGCTGATTAGAGCCTGTACTAAGCAGTGGAAGGGAAGAGAAGTTGCCAGCCTGCCCTCTGGGAACTTAGGGTTTGCCTTGGGGAGATGCCGCCAAGCCTTTCCCAGTGAATCTACACTCCAGATACTGAGCACCGGGGACATGTTTGGGAAGGGACAACAGAGGAAGTTAACAGGAAGAGAGTTTAAGGGGGAATGTGAAATGATGAGAGCTGGGTAGTTTGAGAAGAATTTTTTGAATGAATGAATTTTAGGCCAACTTTCATGGGCTCAGACAGGATATTCAATGTGTGACTTCACCTGCTACCTCTTCTCCAAATGTCAGCTGCTCCTCCCACATCAGAGACTCAGACTTTTTCCATGCCTCTCCCCAATCCCCTACAAATACACTTTACATTGCCAGTACAAACACAGCACAAGCATGCACTTAACATTATAGATATATCTGGAACAACCGTTTAACAAAACAATATTTACACTAACTATGTGGGATGACTGGGATACTTTTTTGTTATTTTTTTAAAAGCTACTGTTTGCTGGTCTGGGGATGTGGTTCAGTGGTAGAGCACTTGCCTTGAATGTGGAAGGCTCTGGGTTCCATACCTAGCACCAAAAAAAAAAAAAAAAAAAAAAGATACTGTTTGTGACCCACCAAGTTGATTTCTGCAATCAGGTCATGATCTTTAATTCTAAAAAATATCGTCTGGCTCAGAAGTTCCACTTGAAGCTTTTTTTTTTTTTTTTTTTTAAATCCTGCTGTGTCTTGTTGGCCCCAGTTTTCAACTGTGAAGACCCAAGCTCAGTGAGAGTAGGAATTTGTCCAAGGATGTGTGCCTCTTAAGTGGCAAAGCCAAGTCTGTGTGATACCCAAGCCTCTTCACTGAGTCAGGTCCCTTTCTCTGGCACTTTGCCTGGGGCCTCTGTCAACCTCTCATTCGGCCACTAATCGAGGATCATTAAGAGTGGCCTATTTCTTTGCACCCCAGGATATTTTGCCAAGATGACAATTAAAACGGCCTTTTACTATCAAGTGGTACATAGCCTAAAGCTGAGCGGCAGCCTTTTGACAATTAGATTTTAATGCCACTCCTCATAAACAGAGTTGGTTACTGAGGAAAATGCAGTGAGATGAGAAGGTGAAAATGATGTCCCCATTGCCTGCTGAGAAGGGAGGAGTGAGGGCAGTCTTCACACCTCCTTAGCCTTTCTTTGCAGAGGCATCTTATGACCTCGTGGACTGGAAGCCTTGAGTTTTTGAAGCATGTAGTGAGTAGGAATTCAGGACAAAAAAGAATGAGTCAATAAAAGGAAGGAAAGAAGGCTGGAGAAGGGTAAGCAGAGAAGGAAGGGTGAGGCAGAGAAGGAAAGGAGCTGAGGAAAACCAGGAGTGAAGACAGAAAATTTCTAGAGAAAGCTGCCAGAAGCCTCTGATATCTTTGAAATCCAGAATTATCCAAAAGCTGCCGGAAAGCACTACTAGTGATTATGGGTTTTATGGGAAGTAGGAGGCAATTGAAGGGGTTGTCCAGTCACAGTTTAAAAATCCTGGGCGGTGGGAAGGGGGAGAAGGAGGAGGGGTTTGGTGCCCTCACATTGGAAATAATGTCTGTTGAGATAAAAGGAAACAAGCTGGGCAGAATGGTATCCTGCCAACTTGGTCCATTCTCCTCTCTGTGCCAAGCAGTGGGTCTTTGATGGAGTTATTGTACACATTCACATATGCACAGGCATACGAACTACAAACTCCATTAAGTTTGCTTGTGAGGTCTTTGTTATTGGAAATTAACAAGCAGAACTGTTTTGACATGATCTAAGTTGGCCCCCCTCCAGACATCAAAGCACAGATTTTTTGTGTAATCGATGTTATATGTGTTATAGATGTGTTTGTTTTATTATTTTTCTTATTGATTCTTCTAACATCCTGGAAAGAGATGACATGAAACTAAAACAAAAAACAGCTCACCACTCATTCCCTAAAGGTGACAGCATGGATGAGTGGCAGAACCAAGATGAAAATCTAGGTCTTGTTTCTCGATCCAGAGTTTTTTTTTCTGCCTTGAATCCCAGGGTTAGCACATTCATCACAAGGAGGGACTCGCAGGGCACATATAAAAATCTACCATGTTGATGAAATTAGAAGGAAGACCTACAGAGTACAGGAAGGGGACCTGGGGAGAGAGACGGGGAAGGAAAGGGGAGGTGAATGAAATTGACCAAATTATGTTATGTGCATGTTTGAGTATGTCACAGTGTATCCCACTGTCATATATAATTATAATGTATCAGTTAAAAAATTTAAATAGGGGCTGGGAATTGTCATGTTGAATAGCCTTCTTAGTTTAGCTTCATTCTGTTTCAATTACACCATTATTGCATGTCATAGTTTGTACTATATTAATTGTTAGTGCTTTTGTAAGTTTGTTTTTTTTCCTTCGAATTGGTCTAGTATTCTAAAATTAGAGGGTAAACTCCTTGAAGTTAGAGGGCCAAATTTTCTATTTTTTAAATTGACAGATAAAAGTGTACATATTTATCATGTATAATATGATGTCTTGAAATATATATCCACTGTGGAATAACTAAGTCTAGATAAGTAACATGCATTACCTCACATAGTTAGAATTTTTGTGATGAGAACACTATTTAGTCACTCTGCTAACATTCTTCATGAATATAGTATGCTAGGCTAGGGGTGTAGCTCAGAGGTAGAGCACTTGCCTCGCATTCACAAGGCCCTGGATTTTATTCCCCAGCATCACACACACACACACACACTCTCTCTCTCTCTCTCTCTCTCACACACACACACACACACACACACACACACACACGACAACAATATATTACAATAACTGTAGTTTCCATGTTGTCAAATCTTCTATTTCTTCTATTCTTTATCCTGCTGTCCACAGTACCCAAATCTGCAAGCCCCCCCACCAAAAAAAAAAAAAAAACCAAAACTTCTCATGCATATGCAGTCTTATAAAAAATTCACCACAGGACTTCTCAGACATATAATGAGTGAATTAGTTATTTGGTAGCTCTGCTTTGAGGCAACTTGAGTTTGGCTCTTCCTAGAAGGGTCACCACCATGCTGACCTCAAGCAGAGAAATGACAACAGCATCAGGCTCTCACAACAGCCCCCTCTCCTTTGTTCCCACTGTAGCCTTCAGGGATCTTGAAAGCCCAAGGAAGGCACAGCTACAGAGCCACCTCACCCCAATTCCTTGGATTGGAAAAGTGTTTTGGATAAACCCCAGATTAAGAATTGGCACTTGCTGAGATGTGCTTGAGGGAGAAATTTGCCCCATCCTTGGGTTCGGCCTTTGCGATTTCTGGTCTTTCTCACGCTTTCCTGTCCCATTTTCAGAACGTTCCCACTGCATGAGATGTTGTCTGCCCACCACACTTCATTGTCAGCGGGGACAGTCCCCTGAAGACCCTTGTTTCACGTTACCCAGGCCCAGGATTGCTATCGTTAGAGAGATAGGGGTCTGAATAGGTCTGCCTCTTGAATTGTCCTGCATCTGGATTGATAGGCGCAGGGGGAGGAGAATGGGGCACTGGAAACAAAGCTGTGTGGAGTCTGCCAAGGATTTCCAACCCTCTCCCATGAAGAGTCCTAGATCAGTGACAAGTGGGATAGTTGCCATTTGCAATTCCATCCATCTTTTTTTGTCTTCCTTCATTTGCATAGATTTGAGCCAGTTAAGCATCAGCCAATACTCTTCTTATAAATCAGACTGTAACCCAATTTGTCTCTCATTTTTTTAACCTCTAAAACTGCACAGGTACAGTACAGCTATACCTACAGATACATCCCTGAAAATTTCCATATGATTCAGATTTTATTTATTTTAGGGACTGAATTTTTTTTCTTTCTTCTTCTTCTTTTTTTTTTTTTTTTTTTTTTAATACTGGGGATTGAACCCAGAGGCACTTAATCATTGAGCCACATTCCCCATCCCTTTTTTAATTTTTTGAGTCAGGGTTTCATCAAGTTGCTTAGGGCCTCACTACTTTACACATGCACGCACACACACACACAGCCAAAGTTTTTATTTTTATTTATTTATTCTTTATTTTCATATTTTCCTTGGTGCATTATAATGAATAGTTTTGTATTTATAAAAAATCGCAATGATACTACAGAAAGTTCTTATCTACTGCACACCCCGTTTCCTCTATTGATAATGTCTTATTTGACACAATGAACTAATAGCAGTATCTTATTATTAACTAAAGTCTATAACTTTTTTTTTTTTTCAGCTCTAGGATTGAAACCCAGGGCCTTGAGCATGCTAGACAAGTGCTGTACCACTGAGCTATACATTCTAGCCCTTGATTTTATTTTAATTTCCTTTCAGATATCCTCTTTCTGTTTCAGGATCCGATGTATATTACCACATTACATTTAGTTAATGTCTCCTAAGGTTCCTCTTGGTTGGGAAAGTTTTAAATATTTGAGAGCTTCACTTGTATATATGGCAACATTTTTTCATATGACTATGTTGTGAACATCTTTCTGGGTTAGTGTAAGATCTTCCACACTTTTATTATGGGGTGTGTGTGTGTGTGCATGTGTATGTGCACTTGTGCGCATGCACTGGGTATGGAATCCAGGGCCTCATTCATGCTAGTCAACTGTTCTAGCACTGAGCTTCATTCTCACCCCCTCCCATACTTTTTTTTTTTTTTTTTTTTTGTGGTACTGGGGATTGGACTCAGGGTCTTGCACTTGCCACGCTTGCTAGGTAAATATTTTACCATTGAGTTACATGCCCAGCTCTCATTTTTCTTTCTTCTTTCTTTCTTTTTTCTAAAATTTCTTTTTAAGACAAGTCTCAGATTCTTGCTAATTTGCTAAGGCTGACCTCGAATTTTTGACCCTCCTATTTCAGTTTTACAAATAGCTTGCTAGGTAAATTATATTCTACCATTGAGCTACATGCCCAGCTCTCATTTTTCTTTCTTCTTTATTATCTTTTCTTTTTTAAAAAAATTTCTTTTTAAGACAAGTCTCAGAGTCTTGCTAATTTGCTAAGGCTGACCTCGAATTTGTGATCCTCCTATTTCAGTTTTACAAATAGCTGGGATTATAGGTGTGCACCACCACACCCAGTCCTCTCCACACCTTTAAATACCACCATGTTCTACCCCATAATTATAAACTTTCCTTGGCAAAGAGTGTCTGAAAGTGACATAGGACCTAGATGTTGTCTGGGGAATTTCAACAGATGCTTTCTGCTCTCTTGGAGTTTCGACACTATCAGAGGCAGGAACTCTGGTGTAAGTGACCTGACAGAGCTCAGTGAAAAGAAATCGAGGGGCCTGTAGTACTAATGCTGCTACTGCTGCCGTCACCCCTTACTCCACAAGCAGTTTTGTGTATTTGGGGGTTCACACCTGTGGTTGAAGTGCTTTTCCATAAAAGGCCTCCTAGGACACTTCATATCAATGTGAACCATCCAACAATGGCAGTAACAGCTTTGGCATGTGGAACATTCTCCATCACTAGATATTTCTGGCAGTGCTTGGTGGCAGCCTGTCAGGGGTACTTGAGTAGAGACTGGTATTAACTGTGAGGGAAACTTCTGGTGCTCAACAATTATATCTGGAAGTGATCTAAAAAGTGCCCCAGTTCCAGGTCCCACAGCTGGTTTAAGCAGAATGTCTTATCTTCTGTCTATGTCTCTTTCTATCTCTGTCTCTGTCTCTCTCTCTCTCTTTGTGGTACTTGGGATTGAACTCACTTTACCACTGAGCCCCATATCCAGCCCTTTTTATTTTGAGACAGGGTCTCACTAAGTTGCTTAGGGCTTGGCTGAATTGCTGAGATTGGCTTCAAACTCACAATCCTCCTGCCTCAGCCTCCCAAATAATTGGGATTGCAAGTGTGTGCTACTATTCCTGGCCCTTTTTACTTTTTATTTTCAAACAGGTGTTGCTAAATTACTGAGGTTGACTTAAAATTTCTGATCGGCCTTCTGAGTCACTGGGATAACAGGCGTGTACCACCATGCCTGGTAGGATGTCTTCTCTTATGCCCTTCTCACTTCCTCTCCAGCCCAGTCCCCTATTTTTCAGGGCATCCAGTTTATACTAATTAATTAAGATAAAATTCCCAGAGCCTTCACACTTTCTTTGTCAACTCAGTGGGGCCAGTACCATTTTGAAACATTTTTTTCTTTTAAAGTACTGGGAATTGGCCACAGGGGCGCTCTATCGTGAACTATTAGCCCCAGTCCTTTTTGTTTTAAGATAGGATCTCACTAAATTTGTTTAGGCTGCCCTGGAACTTGGGATGCCCCTGCCTCAGCCTTCCTAGTTTCTGGAATTATAGGTGTCTACTACTGTGTCTGGGCTTGAAACAACTTTTTCACTTATAATTTCACCTTGGGTTTGAGTCTCTGCAGATCTCCCTTGGAATTGGTCAGAGCTTCTGATCTGCCTTAAGCCCTCCCACTTAAATCTTCCCCACCACCTCAAACCACCAGATTGGCCACCTCTGACTTCCGTTTACCCAGGTCTCTGCAACAGCACTCTCTGGTTATTCTCTACTAACAGCGATAGAAAGGGACTTCTTTTTGGACCGACTCTCTCAGACTTGAGACTTGAAAGCTAGACAACTCTGCTAAGTAGAACCAGTCATTTCTCAGAGGATCCAGGAAGCCAAGGTCCTTCCCTTCCACTCAACCTTACAAGCTGACTTTATGTGAGTGGTGCCTTGGCAGAAGCGCCAGGCTCTGAAGGCCTGCTAGGGAGTTGCTGCACTTAGGAAAGGTGGAGACACACTCAGCTGGTTTTTCTCACCCAACAGAAAATCTCTTCCAGGTCCCAGCAGGTATTTGAGACAGACACACTCTGGTGACACTGCTTCCCCCCATCACCTGCTGCCCTCCAATGCTTCAAAGATGATGGGCAAATTATCCTGAGGCAGAGGGAGTGGAAGACACTTGCACCTACTGACCTTCAGCACTTTGCCCCTCTCCCCTTATAGAACTCAGTCCTGATTTAGGAGGAGGTAGATGGGTTCCTTGAGCGAAAAGACTTGACAGCAGATAAGTGCTTTACAAAATGCAAGTGTTTAATAATGAATGAACATTAGAAGGCAACCTGGGGCCACTGTGTTTTAGGAAACCCTTTTGCACAAAGAGGACAGAAGAAAGGGAGATTTCCAGGGCAGGAGAGACATGGGAGGTAGCACTGAATGGGGAGAGGGAGTGGCCTCCTAGGGGATTTATATGATATTGAAACCTGGTTATAGAATCAGGGAAAAAAAATAGCAGTTTTGCTCTCAGTGGGTCTTTACTCTCCCAAATGCTGATTTCAATGACCTAAATCAGGTCTCGCTCCTATTTGCTGGGACCTATTTTAAGAGAGTCTTATAAATATACAAAGACGGAAATGCCTAATGGGGAGTGGCAAGAGGATGTGGTTCCACTCCAGGACAGGATCTGACTCAAGTCACACTTCCCTCCTGGATTTCAGGCTGTCAGGAGGGATGCCTCCAAGAGGGTATTTGGAAGGAGGCACTGAGAGCAGAACTAGAGTCATTCTAAGCATCTCCCAGAGAGGTTCCTGCCAGCCTGACTGATGTGTGTCCTTGCTCAATACCCTGGGTAGCAGGGCAGAGAAGTGGAGGGAGGCAGAAGGAGAACTGAAAAGCTTTTCTCCGCAAGCATTTCTTTTTTTATCCCTCTGGCGTCACACTGAAATTATCCACATATCTGGAGGCCCTTAGTAGACCTACTGCTTCTTTTCCAGGATGGAGACCTATCTGGCATACCCAAGTTCCCTTCCCAGGCCTAGCCAGTCAGGTTCACATTTATTGAACTAGAAACACACGGGTTTAGACCCTTAAGTCCTTCCCTTTTGCAGGTGAGGTGAGTGATGGGCCCAGGTTGCCTAAGCCAGTTCAGGCCTCCAACATGCCATCCTCAAGGCTTCCAACTCAAAGCAGGTTTTGACAGGGGTGGAGCACCCAGAGAAACAGTGTCACAGGGGTCCTGCTGGGTAGTGCTAAGATGAGGCAGTATCTAGGTGAACAAAAGGGCTCTGGATAATTTTGCACATGAGGGGCTAGGGATGTGGACCAGTGGTAGAGTGTTTACCTCACATGCTGAGACCCTGATCCCCAGCACCACCAAAAAAGAAAGAAAAATATACATTTTTTTCTTTTTGCACATGACAAGCCTTTGAAGAACCTGGAATTCTACACACATTTGCCCAGGTGTTGAGCTGGTTTCCTGCTGGTTTTGTAAGCCATGGAAATAAGAAGGCTATTGTGTCCATTCTTTGAGGGGTTGGTGCGGTGTGGTCTTCCTTGGAGGTGAGACAGCACTGTGGGCAGGGCTAGCAACTCCCTGCTGATCCTCAGATTTCTTCCTGCAATAATCTGAGAAACATTTGGGGGGGAAGAAGGAGGGGCTGGTAAGGGGAGTTGGCTGGGCAGAAAGGGAAACAGGCGCTTTCAAGGGCATGTCAGACTCTTTTGTGAGCTGTTTACCCCGCCTCATGCCCATGGGTGCAATGTGAGTCATTTAATCTAATTGGTTTAATAAGTAAATGATCTGGATACAAAGAGGAGGGGGTTGGGTATGAGAGGGAGGGGTAGTACTATCTACAAATCCTACAGAGTCAGCTTTGAAAGGAAACCTGTTGCCAGCTCTCTAGGGATCTGTGATAATTAAACAGGGGTGGAGATGCTTTGGAAAGAGAGAGAATGGCGAGACCAGATGTCGGGGGTTGGAAAGTGAAATAGAGCCCTGGGTAGGTCATATAGGTTCTCAGTGCCCATCTTGAAAAAATTATTTATTCATCAAATTAATGAATATTCATAAAATTATTCATTCAAAGGTATATTCACAAGGTTGTACAATAATCTCATGAATTCCAGGACATTTTTATCACCCCAGAAATAAACCCCCATGTTTATTATAAATCACTTCCTTTTCTCCCCACCCCCAGCAATGGCAAATGTGAATCTCTCCATTTGCTTATTCTAAGCATTTCATATAAATTGAATCATACAATATATGTCTTTTGTGTTGGAATTCTTTTACTTAATATAGAGTAATATTTTTTTTTAACATTCACCCATGCTGTAGCATGTGTCAGTATGGTCATCCCTGAGTATCATGGGAACTGGTTCTAGGACCCACCTCCCCAGGATACCCAAAATCCAGGGATGCTCAATTACTTTGTACAAAATGCTGTAGTATTTACATATAACGTAGCACATCCTCTGGAGTATTTTAAATAATTTCTAGGCAATTTATAATTCTAATATAATGTAGCTGGGTACAGTGGCCCTTGCCTATAATCCCATAGACTCAGGAAGCTGAGGCAGGAAGATCACAAGTTCAAGGATAACCTCAGCAACTTAGCAAAACCCTTCTTAACAAGGATGGTGGAATGTGATGGTCATCCTTATACAAAATACATGTATGAAGATTTGAATTTGGGAACAACATACCTTATATACAAACAGAGATATGAAAAATTGTGGTATATATGTGTATTAAGAATTGAAATGCAAAAAAAAGAGTACATGTATAATGGCATAAGTTGGCGTGAACATACTGTATGTACAGAGATATGAAAAATTGTGCTCTATATGTGTAATATATGTGTAATGCAAAAAAAAAAAAAAAACCCTTCTTAAAATAAAAAATAAAAAGGATTGGGGATGTAGCTCAGGGGTAAGGCACCCTGGGTTCAATCACCAGTACCAAAATAAAACAAAAACAAGAAGAAACTAATACCACATAAATGCTACTTTTTTTATTGGGTGTAATTGTAGTTTTTTATTATAGTTTATAGTTAAACATAGTTGTAAATGCTATTTAAATAATTGTTATACCATATTGTTGAGGGGATAATTGTAAGAAAAAAATGTCTGAACATATTTAGTACAAATCCAATTTTTTTCTAGAGTATTTTTCACCCAAGGTTTGTTGAGTCTGCTGACACGGAACCTTAGATACGGAGGGCTGATTGTACTTCATTTCTTTCTTCTCCCTCTTTTTCCCTGGATAATATTTCATTGTATGGATAGACATTTTGTTTACCCATTCTTTGTTGGTGGACATCTGGGTTGTTCTAGTATGGGACTTTTAAGAAGAATGGTGCACCAATGTTTTTGTTTCTCTCGTGTATATAACTGTGAGTAGAATTGCTGGCCCTTAATGTAACTCTAGGTTTCATTTTGAGAAACTGTCAAACTGTTTTTCAGATTAGCTGCATCATTTTATGTTCCTAGCAGCAGAATGTGTGAGGGTTCAGATCTCCCTGCAACTTTGCCAATACTTATTGTTTGCCTTAAAAAAACAAAACAAACTTCTAGTGGGTATGATGGGGTTCTGTGTTGTTTTATGATAATTTCTTCTTGCCAGTTAAGGTATATCAAGAAACATGCTCCAGGCCACAGAGCAAAAATTTTAAACTGTTGAAGAGATGTTCATATTATTGTTCGGAGGGGGGCGGTTCAAAATAATGTGTATGGTATAAGGCCTTCTGTATCTTAAAAGTATATGTTCCTGGGGCTGGGATTGTGGCTCAGTGATAGAGTGCATGCCTAGCACACTTAAGGTACTGGGTTCGATCCTCAGCATGACATAAAAGTAAAATAAAGGTATGGTGTCCACCTACAACTAAAAAATAAATATTTTTTTAAAAAGTATATGTTCCCATTGGATTGACAAAAATTTTAAAGGTAAATATGTGGTGATAATGAGGTTGTTTGGAAATAGACACTTTTAAACAATACAAATGATGATGTGTATTGTTTTCAAAACTTTTTGGAACATAATATGTCAATATCTACTAAAATTCTAAAACTATTCGCACCCTTTGACCTAGAGATCTCATTTTGGAACTTGATCTACAGAAGGTATAGCAGCTATACACATTTGAAGCATTGTTTGGCAACAGGTGAATGGCCATTAATTGGGTAATAGTTTGCTAAAGCATACTATGGGCCTACTTGTTAAAAGAAAACTAATAAATCTATTAGTCTCTGGAAAGAAGGTATGTAAGGTTGCTTAACTGTGAATATCAGTTATCAAAGGACAGATAGGAAGAGAGGAGGTATTGTTTTTTCTTATTTATCTTGGTCTTTCACTAGTTGCAGTGAATATCTGGAGTTTTTAGAAATAAAAAAGAATCCATTCATAGGAAGAGTTTAGAATCAAAGGAGAATAGTAAATAAAAACAGATTCTGGGACCAGAGACTTTGGGTTCAATTCCTGGCTCCACACTTTATCTGGTATATGACTTTGAGCAAGTTACTTTAAATCTTTGAAGTTCAATGTCCTTACTTGTGAAGTGGAGATAATAAGACTACCTACTTCAAAGGGTTGGGTTTTGTTTTGTTTTTGGCAGTGCTGGGGATTGAACCCAGGACCTGTGCATGCTGAGCTATGTCCCCAATCCTCTCAAAGTGTTTTTATGAGAATTAAATGAGGTTTTTCTTTCCTTTTTTAAAAAATTTTAATACTGGGGATTGAACCAGGAATGTTCTACCATTGAGCTGGATCCCAGCCCTTTTTATTTTTTATTTTGAGACAGGGTCTTACCAGGTTGCTGAGGCTGGCCTTGAACTTGTGATCCTCTTGTCTCAGATTCTGGAGTTGCTGGGATTACAGGTGTTCCTGCATCCAGAGAAATGAGATAATATTTGTAATACATTTAGCATACTACCTGTCACATTGTGAATGCTAAATGTGTTGATTCTTCTTCTGTCTCCAGGATTACTATATGCTATTCTCATTTGTTCCTCATAATAATTCCACTAACATCACTGTATTACAGAGAAGAAGCTGACCTTAGAGATTAAGGTTGTATAGCTTTACCTTTTGGCTTTTTTTGTTGCCGTTGTTCTGGGGATTGAATCCAGGGGCTCTTTACCGCTGAGCTACATCCCCAGTTCTTTTTATTTTTTATTTTGAGACAGGGTCTCTTGAAACTGCTGAGGCTCACCTTGAACTTGTGATCCTCTTACCTCAGCCTCTGAAGTTGCTGGGATTACAGGTGTGTGTGACACTGTGACTGGCTCTTCTGACTCTTAAATCACTGAGCAAAACTAGATGAATACTGTTAACAGTGATGTCGTTTATTCAACAATGGCTATTATGTGCTAGGTATAATAAACAAAACAGGTAAAATTCTGCTCTCACAGAGCATATATTCGTGTGTGTGTGTGTGTGTGTGTGTGTGTGTGTGTGTGTGTTTATGGAGAAGGTAAATTTTATTTTTGCAGTTCTGGGGATCAAAGGTAGAGCCTCAAGCATGATAAGCAAGTGCTCTATCACTGAGTTATAGGAGATAGATTTTACACATTCACACACATAATATGTCAAATGATAATAAGTGCTATTAAGAAAAATAATGCAAGCCAAGTACAGTGGTGCATGCCTATAATCCCAGTGGTTTGGGAGGCTGAGGCAGGAGGATCGCAAGTTCAAAACCAGTCTCAGCAAAAGTAGGTGCTAAGCAACTCAGTGCCTGTCTCTAAATAAAGTTTTAAAAAAGTGAGGTGAGGGGGCTGGGGATGTGACTCAGTTGAGTTTAATCCCTGGTGCCCCCCACCACCAAAAAAATTAAAAAAGAAAAAGAAAAAAAATACTGTGTAAGAGAGAGAGTGAGAAGCTGAGGGTAGAGTGCTAACATAAATAGGATGATTGGAAGAGCCCTCTGGTATTCCGGCCTAGACCTGGGTCAAGAGATCAAATGAGCCATGTAAATATCCAAGAGAAGTATGTTCTAGGTAGGCGAAATTCAAAGGCAAAGAGGTGCAGCATGTCTGTCGTGTCCATGAAAAGGACTTTATCTTATATTCTGAGTGACTTGGGAAGGCTCTGAGCAGAAGATTGACGTGGCCTGACTTACATTTTGGTGGGGTCACTTGGACTGCTAGACTGTAGGATCCCAAGGTGGAGGCAAAGAGACTAGAGGAGAGATGACATCTAGGACAAGAGTGGTGGAGATGGAGGAAGGAGGAATAAGCAGATTCTGAATAGGGTTTGGAAGGTGGAGTTCATAGGACATGCTGAAGGATTGCATATGGAAAAGAAATCAAATGATTTGAAGATTTCGACCTGGGAAGTTGGGAAGCAGGAATTGTCATTTACTAGGGAGACCCAGATTGGGGAGGAAAAATTGAGTATAGTTTTAGATACACTAAAATGGAATGCCTCGATGATATCCATGTGGTGTGTGAGTCAGCTAGATATAGGAAGTAAGGAATCCAGCAAGCCCCCCAGGGCCAAACCTAGAGACATTAACAACATACCAGTGATATTCAAAAGAACAGATGAGATTAACCAGGCAGGAGTGTAGCTACGAAGAACAGACCCTGGACTAACCTGAAATGTTAAGTTATTCAAGGGTTAAAAGTATGAAAAATGAGCATCCAGCCCAAGAATGGAGGAGAGGCCTGTGAGAGGACAGGAGTCACGGGCATCATAACTTTCTGCTTGCTATGCCTCTGTGCTCTGTGATTCTGGAGATGGTAGTGTGCCTATGTTAGGTGTTTAATCACTGAGCCACATCTCTAGCCCCTTTTTTACGTTTATTTAGAGACAGGATCTCACTGAGTTGCTAAGTGCCTCGCTAAGTAGCTGAGGCCAGCTTTGAACTCTCCATCCTCCTGCCTCAGCCTCCTGAGCTGCTTGGATTACAGGCGTATGTCACCGCACCTGGTTGTGTTAGTTTGATTTTAGAAAACAAAAAAACCTTTCTGGGTTCCAATCTGGGTGGGACTTGGAGAGACCACCCTATAAAATCAAGGTCTCCTTAGGGGCATGACTTACCTCCATTCCCAGACCCAGGATCTCTACCCCAGACTTCTTCATCATGAAGTCCTCCTGAACACCAGCATCCTCCTCACTGAATCCCAGGTGCCTTTCTTTGGTACTGCATTGCATTTTTCCCCATGTTCTCAAGCCCCCCTTCCCAGAGTGAGGCAGAGCACTGCCCGGGAAAAGGTGCAGGAGGGAGGCAGACCTGGCTTGGAAATGCAACCCGACCTCACATTAGGGCCACGCAGATCTGGCAGCTGTGACTTCTTCTTCCTTTTTTTTTTTTTTTTTAAAGAAGGTTTATTACTTTGCTAGAAAAGGAGAAACATTTTTAGTTGTAGTTAGACACCTTTTATTTTTATGTGGTCCTGAGAATCGAACTCAGTGCCTCACACATGCTAGGCAAGGGCTCTACCACTGTGCTACCACAATCCAAGCCCCAGCAGTGACTTTTTAAAAAACTATTATTATTTTTAAAAGGACAGCAAAAATTTTATTATTTTAATAACTTATTTTTATTTGTTTTATTTATTTTTTTATGTGGTGCTGAGGATAGAACCCAGTGCCTCACACATGCTAGGCAGGTGATCTATCACTGAGCCACAGCCTCAGACCCAACTGTGACTTCTTAATGCCTGACTTGGACTGGTTCTTTGGCCTCTATTTCCTCACCATAAATGGGGCACCATACTACAGGCTTTACAGGGTAGTAGCAAGGATTTACCGGAAGCCTGTGGACTTTGAAGCCAAACAGGACCAGTTTGAACCTCAGTGTAGCCACCTACAAGATCTGGAGCAGGCTATGTGAACTCTTTAAACCTCAATCTTATCATTAGGAGAATGGGGAGAGAAATACTTTACCTTTCTTTGCATTTCTCCTCATGTTTTCAAGCCCACCCTTTCTTACAGGGTATATATAACAAATTAGTGTAAAATGCCTGGTGAAGAGTAAATAATCAATAATTAATAGCTAGTGCCACAAATGCTAAAGGAACTGCTTCCTACCGTGTCTGCATTGAACACAGGTTAGTTTAATTGGTTTATGCACCTAATTAATGCTTCCAGCTGAAAGATTAGAGAAATGGGATAACTGAAGCTTGGAGAAGGTAAGGAACTTGCCAAAGGTCACAGTTAGAAAGTGGCTAGACAGGGATTCAGTGTAGATCTTTCCGGCTCTGAACCTGGTTTGTTTTTCCTTTGTTGGTACTAGGGCATTGCTCAGTTTAGGTAAGCACTCTGCTTTTGACCTATATTCCCAGCTCTTTTTGTTTTATTTTGAGACAGGGTCTTGCTAAATTGCTCACATTGGCTTTGAACTTGCAATCCTCTTGTCTCAGTTTCCCAAACTGGTGGGATTACAAGTGTTCCGGCTTGAGCCACAGTGCCTGGTTTAATCTGGTTCTTTACACCATATTTGATCAACAGATGGAGCTAAGCACAATGTTCAGTTAATCTAGCCTGTGGACTGCCCATGTGGCTTTCTCTTTAAGATCTCTCTTTTTAAGCTTCCTTTCCACTGTGAACCATTTTATGCAACCATCAAAACGGTAATAAACTGATCCAAGAAGCCAATTCAAAATAAATAACAAACTGTGCAGTCTTTGTAAGAAACCTGTATCTGTTTTTGTACGGTGGTGAACTCCAGGGAAACCTAACTCAGTGCCTCAGCCAGCTCAAGGGAATAAATTGCATCTTACCCTACAAATTGCCTACAACAGACTCTTTTTGAAAGATGGAGAACATATTCCCCTAAGACCTAAGAAGGCTAAACAGTTAATAGCTTCCCAAGGGTTTTATGTATACTAAGATACCAACAGTTATCATGGATCATTAAATATCAAAGTTTATGCTCAAGAAGCCAAAAAAAAAAAATCAAAAAAATATTGTCTTTATGAATACCCCAAGTAGGAGAAAGTTTCAGAAACCATTTTCATGCAGGTAAAATGAGAGTCACAGAGATCTGAAGGTTGAAATGTTAAACTGGTAGCAGCACAAGACTCAGAGGTAATAAGTGCCCCTTCGCTTCGTTTGGAACGTTTTTGTTAGCATTGGCTCCTTCTGCAAAGGACTCTCTCTTTATTTTCTCTCTCCTTTTCGGGGGTAAGGATTAAAATAGTCTGATCCATTTCTGAGCTGTTTTTATCAGCTCAACTTTTTAGACATCCTTGATTTCTTCTTTGGTTCACACCAGACATTGTTGATATGTTGGTTCTGGGAGGTTCCTTAAGCCAGTGACCTCTGTTTCTCAGCTCAGTCTTGTGAACAAAGGTGAAGGGAGTTGAACTCCTCCCTTGCTTACAGCAGTGCTGGGAATAACTCCGGGGATGTTTACTCTCTGATTTGTCATGTTAGTCACTTTCATGTTCTTGGCTTTCCACCTCCTCCTTACTTGTGCCCTCTATGTTCGGGAATTTCAGACTCCAACAACAGCTCTATGCTGTCCCCACTTCTGTGTATGGTTTGGGCCAGATGTCACTTCCATCCCAGCACAGTATTAGTCCTAGATCAGCCTGCTGGCTCAGGAAGAGGAGTGGTGGAGAAGTCATTGGGGTGGGGACAGAACATGTGATAGAGGGTCTTTTTAAATTTTATTTTTTATATATATTTTTAGTTGTTGATGGGCCTTTATTTATGTATATGCAGTGCTAAGGACCAAATCTCGTGATACAAAGTCTTGAAATAAGCTTTTTTTTTTGGGGGGGGGGTAGGTACCAGGGATTGAATTCAGGGGCCCTCTACCACTGAGCCACATCCCCAGCCTTATTTTGTATTATTTAGAGACAGAGTCTCACTGAGTTGCTTAGCGCCTCGCTAAATTGCTGAAGCTGGCTGGCTTTTAACTCGTCATCCTCCTGCCTCCACCTCCCACTGGGATTACAGGTGTGCACCACCAGCCAGCCAAAATGAGCTTTTTTATCCACCTGAGCTGTTGTATATTTTAAGCTAACATTCCTATTGACCGAGCATTATAAATGAATTAGAAAAGAGTTGTATAGATTAGTCCTGTCTGTTCATCTGAACAACTAGAGAATTCAGCAAAGTGTGAAGCTAAGGACAATAGAGGTCTTTGAAATTCATAATTGGATGCCAAATTACTCAATTCTTGGCCTGGGTTACCAGGAAAGATGAACTGTTTCAAACATGCTCTTGCTACCATCAGACCACATATCTTGATTTGGGATTCAAAAACTATGGTCACTAACACTCAACCAGTTGACTTAGTCGAAATTTTTACTTTTTCCCAGAGACGTAGAGCTGGTGCTTTGATTATATGCAATATCAAAACCATCACTCAATGGTTTATTCAGCCATCCTAAGAATTAATGTTTTCATTGTGTTTGTGAAGGTCCGAGTAGAATAGTAAAGATTATTTTATAGAGTTGTGACCAGTGGTATTCGAACTAAAATAGATGGTATCACAATTACACTTCAGCCCAATAAACAGATTCTTTTTATTTTATTTTATTTTAATTTATTTTATTTTTTTTTTGCAGTACCAGGGATAGAACCCAGGAGCACTCTACCACTGAGCTACATGCCCATCCCTTTTTATTTTATTTTGAGACAGGTTTTCACTAAATTGCCAGATTGGCCTTGAATTTGCAATCCTCCTGCCACAGTCGTCCAAATAGCTGGGATTGCAAGTGTGTATCCCTGTACCTGGCCATTTTCTTTCTTTCTTTTTTTTTTTTTCCAAGTACTAGGGATTTAACTCGGGGGTGCTTTACCACTGAATTACATCCCATATCCTCTACCCTTTTTATTTGTTATCTTGAAACAGGGACTCTCTAAATTGCCCAGGCTGGCCTTGAACTTGCAATTTCCTGCCTTAGCCTCCTGAGTAGCTGAAATTATAGGCATGCACCCCCATGCCCAGCTCAAATTCTTATTTGTGAAGGTATAAAGCAAATAATTTCAACCAAGCTAACTATTGGTGTTCCTGCTTAGTTTTTTTTCCCTACTGAATCTAAATTCTTCTCACTTCTCAAGTATACTTGCATTTGTTCATTATTTATTTTAATTTTTTATATTTCTATTTTTTGCTGTGCTGGAGAGGGAGCCCAGGGCCTTGCATATGGTAGGCAGGTGCTCTACCACTGAGCTACGTGCCCAGCCCTTGTTCATTTATTTTTAAAAAGTTCTTGTTAACCTAGATAAGATTTTTTTTAAAGAGAGAGAGAGAGAGTCAGAGACAGAGAGAGAGAGAGAGAATTTTTTAATATTTATTTTTTAGTTTTCAGCAGACACAACATCTTTATTTGTATGTGGTGCTGAGGATCGAACCCAGCGCCACACGCATGCCAAGCGAGCGCTCTACCGCTTGAGCCACATCCCCAGCCCTAGATAAGATTTTTAAATTTTATTTTTGTTTTTCTCTCCTATCTTCCTTCAAGTTAGGAAAGAAGAGAAAACGGCAGAAGGCAGGCAAGCAGGCAGGCCCAGTATGCCATAAACTATAATGAAGGACCAGTTTTTCCTGTTTTTGTTTTTAGTTCCTCATCTGTCAGTGACAGATATGTGGTCATACTATACATCACCAGAATCCAGCCTGCATGACATGACTCACCATAGTAGTTCAAAACATCCAAAATGATCTGTACCATGTTCAATGAGATGATGACACTGTCACTTGCTGATGTTGCTGAAATGTCAAATTGCACTAAAAGGGCAGGGTGTGGTGGTGCTTGCCTGTAATCCTAGTTATTGGGGAGGCTAAGGCAGGAGGCTCAGAAGTTTGAAGTTAACAGGGGTAATTTAGTGAGACCATTTCTCAAAACAAAAAAAAATAAAATAAAATAAAATGAACTGGGGATGCAGCTCATTGGTAGAGTACTCCTGAGTTCAATCTCCAGTACCATCAAGAAAAAAAAAATTGTACTAAAGGATTCTAAATGTTTACTCTAAGTTCCTACATCTCATCAAGGATAAATAACCAAGAGTTTGCAGACCCATATGGCCCTGAGTGGGAGTTTCTAAGGGGCCATGTAACTTATCAGCTTTCTGAAGCTGGAAGTTCATAGTGTTGAAACTCCCGAGTCCATTCTGGCTACTGTTCTAGGGAAAGCCCACCCTGGGCCCACTCAGAGGTTCTGCTTTTCCTCTTAACTTGTTGCCTGGGATTGTTCCAAACTGATTCTACTCACACATCACTCCTCCTTTTTCCAACCCCACACTTCCTACATTCTCAAACGTGAGGTTTGCCACCTTGTTTCTATTAAGAGGGTAGCAGTGTGGCTTCCCATAGCCTTCTGCACCTGCTTGGTTTTTACAGTTTATAAGAGAGGGCAGAAAAGTGGAATGTTTTTGCTGATACGTAGAATCTAACCCATAACAGGGGTGGAGAGGATACAAATTCAGTAGATTAGACAAAAGGGAATGAAGGGAAGAGATGTGGGGATAGGAAAAGGAAAGACTGTGGAATGAATCTGACACAACTTGTCTATGTACATATATGAATACACCACAGTGAATCCCACTATTGTGTACAACCACAAGAATGGGGTCCTAATTGGAATAAGATATATTCCATGCTTTTATAGTTATAACAAATGAATTCTACTGTCATGTATAATTAAAAAGAACCAATAAAAATACGTAGAAAAATATTTAAAAATAAAATAAAACAGAGGGCAAACTGGGGTGTATCTTAGTGGAAGAGCATTGAAGCCCTAGGTTGGACCTGAGCACTACCAAAAAAAAAAAAAAAAGTGTTATTAAAAGAAAGTGTCCTGTCAAAAGAACTGAAAGCAGGATCTGTAAGAGATATTTGCACACCCATATGGAAAATAGCAAGAGATGGAAACAACCCAAGTGTCCATAGATGGATGAATGGATAAATATGTGGTATATACCTAAAATGGATTATTGCTTGGCCTTTAAAAAAGGAAGGAAATTCTAACATATGCTACAACATGGATGGGCTTTAAAACATGCTAAGTGAAATAAACCAGACTCAAAAGGACATGATTCTACCTGCATGACGTATCTATAGTAGAGCTCACAGAAACAGAAAGCTTAGGGGTAGAGCATTTCCGCAGCAGGTACAGGGTCCTGGGTACACACACACACACATACACACACACACACACATACATACATATATCAGGACCTAGGATTGTGGCTCGGTGGTAGAGCACTTGCCTAACACATGTGAGGCACTGGATTTGATCCTTAGTACCACATAAAAATAAATAAATAAAATAAAGGTATTGTGTTTATCTACAACTAAAATATACATATGTGTGTTTATATAAACATATATAATATATATCAATATATATGTCAGGGAGGAAGAAAAGGAAGGAAAGGGGAGGTACTGGGGAATGAAATTGACCAAATTATTTGTATATGTGTATATATGTATATATGTACATATACGCACACACGCACATACACACAATAATATGTCACAATGATTATACTATTATGTATAATTATAATGCACCAATTAAAAATTAATTAAAAAAATTCAATCCATAGCCAAAAACAAAGTTGGTTTGAGAATTGTATGTGTTCTAAATAATTTGGTAATAAAACACTATTATTCTGGGGCTGGGGATATATCTCAGTTGGTAGAGTGCTTGCCTAGCCTGCACAAGGCCGTGGGTTCAATCCCCAGTACCAACAAAAACAAACAAACAAACAAACAAAAAAATCCACTATTATTCTTATAAACTTCAATTTTTGTTTCTATGTTCACAATTTGATGTTATTTGGAGGTGGTGGTGTACTGAGAATGGTCTGAGCTACATCCTCAGAAAATTTTGTTTTATTTTGAGACAGGATCTTGCTAAGTTGCTGAGGCTAGCTTTGAATTTGGGATCCTCTTGACTCAGCCTCCAGAATTACTGGAATTACAGGCATGTGCCACAGCACCCAGAACTTGGTCAGTTAATAAACTGATACTTTGGAGCTGGGGATGTGGCTCAAGCGGTACGGCCCGGGTTCTATCCTCAGCACCACATACAAACAAAGATGTTGTGTCCACCGAAAACTAAGAAAAAAAAAATTAAAAAGAAATTCTCTCTCTCTCTCTCTCTCTTTAAAAAAAAATAAATAAACTGACACTTTGATATTATAATTTAGTATTTAATTAAGTTGACTATTCACCTAGATAAATTTGAAGGTTTTAACAATAATATTCCTATTATTTTTTTTTCCTAAAAGAAACAAAGTATAACAGTAGTCTCCAGGGGCTTAGAGAAGTTGAACTTGGAGAGGTATTTAATGTATAGAGAATTTCAGTTTGGAATGATGTAAAAGTTCTGGAGTTGGATATTGGTGATGGTTGCACAACAATGTGAATGTATTTATGCTACTGAAATAATTGAAATGTTAAATTTTATGTTACATACACTTACACACGCACACACACACACACCCCTACAAATTGCATTTTAAAAATGTAGAGGAGTCAGGTGTGGTGGCACACCTGTAATCCTAGTGACTCTGTAATCCTAAATTCAGGGCCAGCCCCAGCAATTTAGCCAGGCCCTAAGCAACTCAGCCATACCCTGTCTCAAAGGGATGGGAACAAGGCTCAGTGGTTAAGTGCTCCTGATTAGTTTAGTTCCTGTACTCCACCCGCTCACCACCACCAAAAAAAGGGACCTGGGGCTGTCGCTCAATGGTAGAGTACTAGCCTTGTATGCTCAAGGCCTGATCCCCAGCACCACAGAAGGGAAGGGAGGGAAAGGAGAGAGGGAAAAAAGAAAGAAGGGGAGGAAAGGAAGAAAGGAAGAGAAAGAGTGCCCTAAAAGGCACTAGGTGTTAAGACAGCTGTCAGCTCATTGTTGCTAATTTCTCAGAATGTCAGGCCCACTTCAGCCAGTCCCTACCCCAGAATTGTGCCTGGAAGATTCCTAATCTGCGATGACAGATATGCCAGGCCCCTCACGTGAACTTTCCTTGTCATTCAGTCATTTGCTCCCAATGCATCAACTGTCTGATTTACACAACGGGAATATAAAATCAGATCCAGGTCATGTAACCTTTCTGAGGCTAGGTGTTGAGAATTGCTGATTTCAACTCATTTACGCAGTGAAAATGTAATAATAAGCGAGACCTAATTTCTGCCTGCACAATGCTTCTTCTAGATCAGGCCCAGTCGGTGTCCTCATCCAGATTCTCCACCTGTAGCTCACTTAACTCCAACAGGCACAGCTAAACACTATGGTGGCACATCCAGCCCTGGATCAAGAGTAAAGGCCAAGACTCTAACCATGTCCTTAACACTGGCTTCCCTTTGATATTAGACAAATCTGTTAACTTAACTGTGGGTCTCTGTGTCCCTATCAGTAAAATGGAAATGATTCATTGCATTGGGATGAAAATAAAGATGATACTGGACATTGTGGCACATACCTGTAATTCAAGCAGCTTGGGAGGCTGAGGCAGGAGGATCACGAGTTCAAAGCTAGCCTCAGCAACTTAACCTAAGTAACTTAATGAGACCCTGTCTAAAAATAAAAAATAAAAAGGGTTGGGAATGTAGCTCAGTGGAAAAGCACCCCTGGATTCAATCCCCAAGCCCCCTGTCCCCCCACCAAAAAAAAAAAAAAATTATCAGGTTGATTGTGGTGGCATTATTGACTCTGGGAAGGGGCCTAATTCCTGTGACCAGGCTTCTGCCCCTGGTATGATCTAACCCTTGAAGTTACATTAATATATTCTTTTTGGTGAGGAGGGTAGCAGAGTCCTCATCTTCCTCTCTTGGGGAACACAGTTACTGTCATATATGCCCTCCTATCCCATTCTCTCTTCTTCCAAGAACAGGTTACAACAACCTCAGCTAGGCTTTGGCAAATCACCTTCATCAGACCTTGCAGGTCTTGCAGGAGGCAGCTCTCCAGATTAGTTAAAGCACCTTATTTGTTTTGGAGCCTATTTCAGAAAAGAGAAGGCGCACAAGATGCTTAAGGGTGTGTTGTTCAGGGACTGGGGGGTGTAGCTCAGTGGCACTGTGCTTGGCTAGCATGCTCAAGACCCTAGGCTTTGTCCCAGTAAGTGGGGAGAAAGAAGGCTGGGAGGATGAGGATGAGGCTTTTGGCTGCTGGTCCCCAAACTAATCCCTGTGCATGTGTAAAGAACGTTCTTGACCTCAGGGCCCCTACCTCTTTCTGCTTCCCTTGGATGCCATTGCTTTTTTCAACTAACAAAAGGACCTGTGTAAGACACTTGTTAGGAGAGTAAAAGAAAAAGGAAACAGGAGATAAATGTCAACTCTATTAATAATCTAGAGGCTGTGAGTTCTTAGGGAGATATGTATCCTCTTTACCACTCAAGACCTCAGTTTTCTCATCTGTGCAAAGAGAAGCATAACTAAAAGATTATTTTGAAGACTAAATGAGACAATATATGGCAAGTTCTTAGGACAATGATTGGCCTGAACAAATACACGTTTATTTGCTGTTGTGATTAAGCTTTGTTAAATGCACATGGTATTAACCCGTTAGTGGGGTGAGTGGGATAATGTATGAAGAAAGGCTTTGTAAACAGTGTGGTTTTCTTTCTAAGTCTCTTTTGGTATCTTACTGCAGTCACCCCACATTTCTAGCCTTTCATAATCAGCAGTTATCAAGTATTACCCACTTCTCCCCTCCTGTCTCTCTTTTAAAATTTAAAAAATAAAAATTTTTAAGAGACCCAGGGGTCTCACTATCTTGCCCAGCCTGGCTCTGAACTCCTGGGCTCAAGTGATCCTCCTGCCTCAGCCTCCCCATAGCTGGGATGACAGGTGCATGGTATCATGCCTGGCTTTCCTCATAACTCATTTATCCTTCTAAAAGCCACATTCTCAACTCTGTTCTCCTGTTCTTCTCCTCTTCCAGTCTTCAGTTGTTTCATTCTGGTTACTGTGTCTAAAATGCCTCCTTTCCATTGAGGACCTCCAACTATGGAAACTACTCCTCTCTCTGAAGTCAGAATGGAGTCACCTCCACCCTGATAGGAAAGAGAGTTCCTGATCCCTCCTTTCCACCTGGAAAGAGGTAAAAGAAGGAGCTCAGGCTTTGAACCAGCTACCAGACAATTGTCCCAATTCCTTCAGGGCCTCCTGGGGCAGTGTCAAGCCTTGGGCTAGTTCTAGTCACTGTTTCTGCTGAAACTACTCTATTGCCATCTTATAGAATCAGGTTTTCTTATATTTCTGTAGCTTCTCCAAGACTCTTCGGGAAGCTGAAGATCAGTTTTCTAATCCCAGAAAACATTTGCAGAACATTTTGCCTGAAATTCCCGCAAGTCTGGAAAATGGCATCCAATTAGCTCGGCTGTCTAGTGTGCGTCTTCTTGTTTGCATTCAGCAGAACTGGCTTATTCATGCCTGTGAATGGGCACAAGTGTGAGTGCCAGAAAACACACAGAAGTCCAGAAACGTTGGTTGTTGCATTTACCATGGAGCTGCACCTAGGAATGTGTGGAGCTGAATGTCTCCACCCATCGTACCTTCCTATCACAGCAGTTAACATAATACTCACTATACAGTAGGTGCTCAGTGGGTACCTGGTGATTGGTTAGTTCATGGATCCACTTGCTCATTCTTTCCCAATATGCTGTTTGCTCACTCATGACCACCACTGAACTCTATACCCCCAGCCCCCATGCTGGGGATGGACCCCAGGGCCTCCCACATTCGAGGCAGGTGCTCTACCTCTGAGCTACACCCCCAACCCGGACCTTCTTTGAAAAACTCCAGGATAGTCCCACATCTTCCCTGACATGCATTGTTTGTCTTTGTCCCATTCCATGAAGACAGAAGAAAACATGCCCAATAGGTTCTGAAAAGTCAGTCCTGATCCTAGGGGTCCTGAAAAGACCTAAGTGGCCCTTATCTAGGTCCATCCAAGGACTAAAGCACCTCTTTATTGAGCATGGGCCAGTCTATGAAGTCCTGGACCCTATTATCTTTAAATTATCCTGAAACCATCCATTTCATCTGTGTTGTTTTTTGTTTATTTTTTTTTTGTTGTTGTTATTTGGCTGTTTTTTGGTTTGGGTTTTTTTTTTTTTTTTTTTTTTTTGCTGCTGGAGATGGAGCCCAGGCTACTCAATGGTAACTGATCTACAACCCCAACCCTTTGTCCTTTTTAGTTTTTATTTTGAAAAAGGGTCTCACTAAGTTGTGTAGGGCCTCAACAACTTGCGATCCTCCTGCCTCAGCCTCCCAAGTTCCTGGGATTATAGCTATGCTTCCAGTTCATGAAGGGTCTTAAGTCCATATTTCCCTAGCATAGGGCGGCGTTTATGACTGTAATTGTCACAACACTGACTAGTAAAGGGCCTTTTAAGTGTTGTGGGTTAATTTTTTTTCTGGTACTGGGAACTGAACCTAGGGGTGTTCTACCACTGAACTGTATCCCCAGGTCTTTTTTTGAGGGATGTGTGGGGATACCGGGGGTTGAACTCAGGGGCACTCAACCACTGAGCCACATCCCCAACCCTACTTTGTATTTTATTTAGAACAGCATCTCTCTGAGTTGCTTAGCACCTTGCTTTTGCTGAGGCTGTCTTTGAACTTGTGATCCTCCTGCCTCAGCCTCCTGCACCGCTGGGATTATAGGCATGCACCACCGTGCCTGGCTCCCCAGACCTTTTAATTTTGGTGTTTTTTGTACGAGAGATTGAACCCACAGGCACTTAACCACCGAGCCACATCCCTATCACTTTTTATTTTTTATTTTGAGATAGGGTCTTGCTAAGTTGCATAGGCTGGCCTTGAACCTGTGATCCCCCTGGCTGAGCCTCCTGAGTCACTGGGATTACAGGTGTGTACCACCCTGCCTGACAGTTTGTTTTAGGTTTTGTAATGATGATGGTGGTAATCATATTCTAGAGGTGACCCAGGGCTGGGCCACATCGTCTGGGGCCTCTACTGTTCAACCCCTTGGTTTCAGAAGTGGAAATTTACTAAACTGGACTGTGTGCGAAAAGAATCCATATTCTGAAAGCTGTGGCAGCAGAATAGAAGGGGCATTTTCTCTATCTCTTCTCTTTATCCACTTCCTGGGTTCTGTGCTTTTCTCTGGATATCTAGATGAGCATGAAGCCCTGATAGCCTCAGACACATCCTGGCAAGGGCTCAGATGCCCTGTTTTGGGTCCCTGTAGACAGCACCCAATAGGGAAATTGGTAGAGTCCTTGTGTCCTTGTGTCACTGGCTGGCAAGCCTCAGCCTGCAGCAGCCCCAACCATTCCAGCAGCTCAGGTGCCAGTTTGGCAGGAAGCTGGGAAAGCAACTGGCTGTTCTTCAGGTTTCTAGGCCTGGCTCTGAACAGCAGCAGGCTTTGGGGCTGGTAGGGGAAGAGGCTCAGCTTATTGGGGCCCTGCCTATATGTATCTACTCAACAAAGAGGAGCCAGGGAAACCTTAGGATCCCCCATTCTGCTGCTCCTCTCTTTCCACCAACATTCCTTCCTACCCCACCCGGGCTATGAGGGAGAAGGGGATAGAGCTGAGCAACCACTGATAATCTCCCAGGACAGCCTGTACAAGGGACATATTGCTGGATTATTTATTCATTCATTCATTCATTTTGGTACTGGGGATTGAAACCAAAGGCACTTTATTACTGATATACACTCACAGCCTTTTGCCCTTTTTATTTTAAGACAGAGTCTTGGCTAAGTTGCTCAGGGCCTCACTATATTGCTGAGCCTGGCCTTAAACTTGCAATCCTCCTGCTTTGGCCTCCTGAGCTGCTGGAATTACAGATGTTCACCACGCCCCTCAAATGGATTACTTATTTTTTTTAAATAAATATTTTAGTTGTAGATGGACACAGTACCTTTATTTTATTCATTTATTTTTATGTGGTGCTGGGGATCAAACCCAGTGCCTCATACATGCTAGGCAAGTGCACTACCACTGAGCTACAACCCCAGCCCTGGATTATTTATCTCAAGAAGGAAATAGCTCAACCAGAAAGAGGGAACCCAGTGGTAAGGCACATCTGTAATCCCAGCTACTCCAGAGGCTGAGGCAGGGGAATAGTAATTTACTGAGCCTGGGAAATTCAGCAATTTAGTGAGACTCTGTCTGCAAAAAAGGTAGGGCTGCGGGTGGAGTATCTCAGTGACAGAGGGTTTGCCTAACATGCATGAGTTCCTGGGTTCAATGCCCAGTACAGGGAATAAACCAAACAAACCAGGAAGTGGTAGCAAGCCCTGCTCAAATGTGCTTATGTCCATTACATTTGTGTCTCCACTTTCCCTTTGCATTTCTTTGGTGTTTATGAGAGATTTTAGGCCAAATTAGTGTAAGGAAATTATCTGGTAGTGGGGGTGTGGTAGGTGGGTGCATGGGAGGTAATTGGGGAAGGGATAGGAGAACAGGAATAGGCTAGTGACTAAATAGATACCTGACACATAAGGATGGTGATGTTGGAGGCAGAGAAAAAACTCTCGAGCACATTCAAGCATATAGAGTAATGGAATTAAGTACATAGGGGTCTGTCCTCATTCAAATACTGGCATTGACCTAGGTATTGTGGCACATTCCTAAAATCCCAGTTGAGAGACTGAGGCAGGAGTATCATAAGTTCAAGTTTGAGGCCAATCTCTACAACTTAGTGAGATCCTATCTCAAAATTTAAAGTGTGTGTGTGGGACATTGGGGATATAGCTTGGTGGCAGAGTACCCCTGAATTCAATCCCTATTACTGCAAACAGACAAACCACCACAACAAAACCACCAGAAAACAAAACAAAAATTCCAAATACTGGAAGTCACTTTGACTTTTGGAAAGATTTTTAACTTCTAAGTCCTGTTTTCCTGTGAGTTTATTATATTAAAGAAAATAATTTATGTTCCATTTAAATATAATATTAAATATTCAATGTAATAGGCATATGAATAAATAGGTACATATATGTGTGTATATATATGCCTACTCCATAAATGTTAATTGTTATAGTTAAAGTAATAATAATTTTTATTGCATCAAGTTCCCTGGGGTGTTGTGGACTAGAAAGGAAAGGCTTAGCCACACACCTGTCTCTGTCACTGGAGCCTTGGGTTTGCCTTGAAGATGCCCTCCTGGGTAATAGGTCCCTGGATTTATCTCTGACTGGGTGTGGCACTTATGGTTTCTGGTGGGGTCCAGGCCCTCCTGGCTCTGAGCCATAGCAGCTTTGTCCTGCTGAGGATCTGTGATTGGCCCTCCAGTGGTCTCTAAGAGCAGAACCCCAGCCACTGCTTTTTCATCCGGGGACTCTGCTGTTTCCTGGCATTCATGAAGCTGTGTCCTGGATGCCATGGCCTCTCGTGCCCTAGACAACCCTTTTTTCTCTAGTGGGATAAGGGCTCCATCTCTATTCTGCGTCACTGAATTTCATCACTTTTCCTCTTTGCAGTTTTAGTCTCTAGTGAGCAGTTCTCTATATGCACTCTTGGGGCTTCTTTACAAATCTGTACTCGTCCTGCATCTTTAGGTCCTTTGAGTCTGGCTGAGTAGGTGGAACCAGCCCTTCTATGCTCTCTGCCCCAACCTTCTAGAGCCCTGGAAGGGCCAGTCCTTCCCTTCTTGTAAATCTCTCTGTAGCTCAGGGAAGGTGCAACACTTCCCACTTTTTTTTTTTTTTAGTATTGAGGGTTTAACCCAGGGGGCCCTTTTATTTTTTTGTTTTGAGATAGAGTCCACTAGGTTGCTGAGGCTGGCTTTGAACTTGTGATTCTCCTGCCTCAGCCTCCAGAGTTGTTGAGATTATAGGCATGCTCTACCATACTAGCTTCATACTAGCTTCTATAGGCGCTATGTCCCAAGACTGGAGACAGAACTGCAGAGATACTGCCTCCATGCACTTTGCCTGCAGGATATCACTCCCACCCCAACCCACATGCTTCTGCCTCTCTTCCAGGCATTACCCGCAGCTTCACCCCAGGTTCCCTACTGGTACCAAGAGCTTGGGGTTTTGTTTTGTTTTGTTTGCTGGAGGAAGGGGGTTTAACCCTTTTGCTCCACTATTTATCCCCTTTACTTATGAATGGGCTTGCATCATCCACTGGTTTGGGCTGTCTATACCCTGTTCCATCTGCAGACAGGTAAAATCTATTTTCACATGAGAAAGAAATAAGATGTGGGAGTGAGGGGTGAGGCAAATCTAACTCATTGGAAGCTGACAATATTACTGTTAGTGGGTTCCCTTGCTGTTCACCATGAAGTGGCATGTGTGTGTATGTGTGTGCACATTATTACCTCTTTACACAGTGAAATAAAATTCTTAACATGGTGCCTTGTATATAACCAGTGCTCATTAATGTTAGCTCTATTACTATTGCTATCCTTATAATTACTTACCTGGTAAAATGCCCTACTGAACACAGGTAGAGGTTTGAAGACATTCTTACGTGTTTGGCTGATTGGAGAAAAATTTCCTGGAGAGGGCCATGGCTGTGTGTGTTGGGGCTTAGCTAGTTAGTCTGAGGTCTTTAGTAGCAGGCTTTCAGACTTTATACTTACATGTGGATTTCATCTGAACTTTTCACCTGCCAAATTGTTTTTCTGTTTGTGTTTGTTTTGTTTTTGGTGCTGGGATGCCTTGCACAAGCTGGGGAAGTGCTCTTCACTGAGCTACACCCCCATCCCTTGCCTGCTGAATTGAAAGTGCTTTGAAGTGTTTTAGTTCCTGGGATGGAGTCAGGAACACAGGTCTACAGTTTCACTAAGGAATCTGCAACATCAACCATAGCCTGAGCAGCAAAGAGCTTCCTTTTTCTTCCCCCATGAATGACCTTAATGACCATATGATCAAAAGCAAGATCACCAGAGCAGGGATCAGAAGAAATTAATGCAAGCTTCAGATCTGCCATATCATGACTAATCATAAAGATAACAAGCTGCAGTATGTTCAGTGCTTATTGTGTTGCAGGCACTAAATTCTTTAGGATTGTTTTATTTGCTGTGTGACCTTGAGCCCACAACTCCACTTTTCTGTTTCCTTTTTGTAATCTCTAAAGTGGAGTTGACAACACCTAACAGGGAGGTTGAGAGGAAGCAATGAAATAATGTATGTAAGTGTCTGGAAAAAAGCACCAAAGGAGATGTGTGTGTGTGTGTGTGTGTGTGTGCGCGCGTGCGCGCGCGCGCCATATTTCACCAAAGAGCCAAGATGATAATCTTCAGGCCTTTGATGAGTCTGCATTGCCCAGTGGAGGGAAGCGGGCAAAGCTCCAGCTGATGGGGAATTTGATAGCCTAGCTTTGTGAGGGCAGAATATGAGGCCCATGGTGGTGCTTTATCTGTCACCTGAGATGGGGGTGTCTGTCTCCTGGTACAAATATGACACCTGTTGCAGGAGAAAAAGGCCCTGGCAGCTGGTGCTCTGGGAGGAGAGGTCTGGCCAGGAGCAGCAGGAGTTCGCTTACCAGAGGGCAAGTGACAAGTGTCAGTAGTTAAATCAGCACATTCTTTAGCTCCAAGTTCCCCCAGGGGGGTGAAGTAATGCCTGGATATCTACTGGCAGGATTAATGCAGAAGCCAAGATGTGAGGAAGAAGGGTCCAGATACTCGGCACAGTGCCTTACATGTAATGTGCACTGAGTGAATATTAATGGGCAGCAGGAAAGTATGAAGGACAGCCACAGTGGAATGAAGAGGCAGTGTTGTCTGCTGCTGTGCGACCACAGAACCACTGCTGGCCCACAGTCTGCTTATTCTCTGGTCATTAAGCATAGGGAGAAGAGAATGAGTGTAAACTGCTCTTTGCAGTTCATAAAATTCAAAAGGGACCAAGCCTGATGGTGCATGCCTGTAATTTGGGAAACTGAAGGAGGAGGATCACAAACTTGAGGACAGTCTGGGCTACTTAACAAGACCCTGTCTCAAAATAAAAAATAAAAAGGGCTGGGGATGTAGCTCAGCTATAGAGTGCCCCAGAGTTCAATCCCCAGTACTGGGGGAAATAAAGAAGTGGTGGTGGATTAAAACTTACATCTCTTACATCTCCCAACTCCCCAATTCAAATTGTTAGGAAGAGGAATTTCTCCCTTTCTTTCTTTTTTTTTTTTTTTTTTTGTTGTTGTTCTTTTGTTTTTGCCAGTACTAGGGATTAAACCCAGGGCCTTAGCACATGCTAGGCAAGTACTCTACCAACTGAGCTACATTCCAGCTCCTTCTTTCTATATATTTTTTATTGGTCCATTATAGTTGTAAGGAAGAGGAATTTTATTGAGTACTTGCTGGATGCCAGACCCCATGCTGGGTCTGACATACATAGTTCATTGGTCACAGCTGTCCTGAAGGGCAGGGTTTTGGGTTTTTTGGTTTGTTTTTATCCCCACCATCCAGATAAGAAATCAAGGCCAAAGAGGTACAACCATTTTTACAAGCAGTCACATTTTATAAGTGGTAGTTGTATAATTGCATCTCTCACTCCAAAGCCTTACTTATCTTCCTGCTATATGGCCAAGTCTGCAAAGGGATACTTGTACTCCTTAAATTGCTAAAGGCTAGGCTGTTGAGGATTCCAGGTGTCTCAGACCACCCAGACACACCTATGACCCACGGGCAGGGCCTGGCTAGGTTTAACTTCACTGAATTTTCTCCCTGCAATTCTCCTCCTTTCTTCCCCTCAGTGTTATTTGCCCTTGCTACAGACAGAGCCACCTATTACCTTCAGTTAAAGAGAAATAGCCCTGCACTCTTGTTAAAGGTGGTGATGACAGATTTTACTCAGTACTGTTGTCAGAGGCAAAAGGGACTTCCGTGTAGAACGGAAGCTCAATTCAGCTCAATTCTGAATATGGCAGAGGCAGCTGGGGGGTTATAACCAAAAAGCAGAGTGAGGGGTCAGTGGATGGACAATTACTAGGAAGAGGCCTCAGGGGACCCTTGCTGAACTGGCCTAGCAGGATTGTTGCTGAAGGCAAGAGTGGGAAGTGAGGCGCTGATCAGATATCAAAAGTGATCCCATAGGGTTGCAGGATTCTTACTGAACTGATTTAGCAAGAGTCTTGCTAAAAACTGGGCAGGTCCAGGACAGGGCCCGAGGATGAGGCCTCCTGGAAAAGAGGGCAAAGAGCACCCAGCACAGGAGAATGACTGTCACTTCCCAGCAGATGCCGGGGCGCTGACAACCCATAGTGATAGTTCACTGACCTTGGGATAAGTTGTCTTAGTGTGACTTCCAACAGTCAAAGAATTGGACCAGAGCTGAGAATTCTATGAGAAGGAACCTGCATTTGAGACACGCCTCCATGGCTACACTGATAGGGCAAGGCTGTGTCTGTGGGCATTTCCTCACCACTCTCCAAAGTGGGTGGGATTTAGTCATTAAGAGCAAGGTCAAAAGAGATGACCCAGTCCAAATGCAGAAGCCAGGCAGGGTCTGTCCCTCTCCTCCCTACACTGTGACTCATTTGTCATTCAAGCCCCTGAAGCCCTGCCCCCCAGCCACTAGCTAACAGTTCTTTGGGGGCTGGTAAGGGAGGGGGCTCTGAACTTTAGATCACATGTTTGAGCTGGAATCGCAGGTAATCAAACCACTTACCCCTGAGCTCCTCTGAAGATGGAGGGTACAGGTCCGAGAGCGTTCTTCCTCTTTCTTCCTCTTTCTCCCTTATTTCCCATGTTTGCACTTCACCTCACTGTCCCCTGCACCCAGCTTCTCCAGAACATACTCCTTCACTGAACTCCTCTGGCCTATTTTAGACTGCTGGCCAGCCAGTCATGAAAACAAGAGAGACCTCGATGGCAGAAGGATAAACCTGCATGCGTTCCTATAACAGGAGCAGAGGTTGAATGTCTGCAGAAACCCAAAGGCATAGATTTGCCATTAAGGCATGTGGGATAGAGTTCTGTCTAATATAGTCGTGGGTGTTAACTAGCCCTGTTTTTGAACACTGGGTTCCTCTCTAAAAAAAAAAAAAAAAAAATTGTTCTTTTTAGATATACTTGACAGTAGATTGTATTTTGACACATACACACTGGGAGTATAATTTATTCTAATTAGGATCCCATTCTTGTGGTTGTTCATGATGTGGAGTTTCACTGGTTGGTGTGTTCATATATGAACATAGGAAAGTTATGTCTGATTCATCCTACTGTCTTTCCTGTTCCCATTCCCCTTCCCTTCCCTTCATTCCCCTTTGTCTAATCCAATGAACTTCTATTCTTACCTCCCAACCCCTTATTGTGTGTTAGCATCCATATATCAGAGAGAACATTGGACCTTTGATTTTTGGGGATTGGCCTATTTCACTTAGCATAATACTCTCCAGTTCCATCTGTCTATTGGCAAATGCCATAATATAATTTTTCTTTATGGCTGATTAATATTCCATATGTACCACATTTTCTTTATCCATTCATCTGTTGAAGGGCACCTGGGTTGGAACTGAACTACCTGTTCAGTTCCTTTGCCCATTTATTGATTGGGTTTGGTCTTCTCTTACCCCATCTGTAAAATGGAAGTAATCAGACCTGGCCTATCTCATGAAGTTCTTAGAAGGCTCAAATGAAATTGTGCCTGTGAAAAGCTTCATAAACATCAAGGGGTAGCACAAAACAAAAAACGGGTAAGAGAAGCATCCCCTCTCGACTCCTGCATTCCAGAATGTGACTCTCTATCTTTAGCCACTCCCAGAGTTACTACAAGACTCTTGCACACTGTTGATGCCACTTTCTGTGAGGCCCACATTTGCAGTTTGTGCTCTTCGTCCTGTGTCTGGTGGCTCCCTGTGACTCTGCTCACATAGGGATCCTGTGACGCTTCAGCTTACTGCCATCTGTTGGCTCCTGATGGTGGGTGACTGTCAGTCTCCTTTTGTGCAGTGCCCAACTCCTGTGTGGCAGGCATTCACTTTACCACTGAGCTACATCCCCAGCCTCGTGGGGCATGTTAATGAAGCTGTTGGGAGAGAAAGAGCAGCCCAGTGGAAATCTTTCTGACCACGAGGGGTCTAGTTTTATTTTCACTATTTGCTAAGTGAACTTAGCTTTGTCATTTCACCAGCCTGGGTCCATTTTCCTCATTGGGATGAGGAGGAAGTGACCTTGAAAGTCCCATCTAGATCTTGATGGCCCATGATTCCCAGGTAGGACTAGCAGCTATTTGGGCCCAACAGTTATGCCTGAGAGCTCTCCTGACAGGAAGGAAGCTCTGGCCTCTAGTGAATAACAGTAGTTGATCACCAGACTCTAATTCTCTCCTGCCCTCACCCCAGTGCAGCCCCTGCCTCTCTGCTTGTTGAGGAATGCATGCATGCACCCCAGTAGTTTCCTCTTCCCTCCCTCCCTCTCACCGTCTGTTGGCTTTTTGCCTTCCCAGATGTGTATAAGCCAAATGGTTCCAAAGCCTTCAGGATGCAGATGTCATTGGTCACAGACAGCTTCCAAATCAATCCAGGCTTCACCAGGCCTCTAAACTTATATCTCCAGCAGTTTATAACTTTGTTTGACAAACTCCAAGTTCCAAGCCTATCCTTCTTGGTCTCTCCCAGCTCTGGTTTTATCCAACAACCCATCAATTAATGGTGGGGTAGGCAGAAGGCCTCCCCTACCCACTGTAATCCCCTGTGCTTCCCTGGAGAGGGATTAAGCTGGAGGAAAGACAGCACTTCTTTTTTTTTTTTTTTTAGTGTTGATGGACCTTTATTTTACTTTTATGTATATGGTGCTTAGAATCGAACCTAGTGCCTCACACATGATAGGCAAGCACTCTGTAATAGTTCTACTGCCTGAGAGCACAACCCCAGCCTGAGAGCACTTCTTTTAATGTCCATTTCTCCATAGTAGCATTTGGGAAGAAATCAATCTCCAGGGGCACCTGGGGAAGAATCTCAGCCTGCAGTGAGTCAACAGTGGTAGATTGATGGTCACACCTGGCCTGGCTCTTGTGATTTCTGGAAGGTAGCAAATTCTTTTTTTCAGGGAGGGTACTGGGGATTGAGCCCAGGGACCCTTTACTATTAAGCTACTCTAGCCAAGCTCATTTCCTCTTTCCACCCTGTGGACCTTGGCCAAGGTTTTTGTTTGTTTGTTTGTTTTGGAAGTGGGGTACTGAGGATTGAACCCAGGGGCTTAACTACTGAGCCATATTCCCAGCCTTTTAATTTTTTTAAGTTGCTTAGGGCCTCGCTGAGTTGCTGAGGCTGGCCTCAAACTTGTGATCCTCCTGTCTCAGCCTCCTGAGTTCCTGGGATTACAGGCATGCACCACCACTCCCAGCTTGGCCAAATTTTTAATGATCCCTTGCCTCACCCACTTCATGCCTACCATATGGAGGGGGTGAAGAGCAGAAGGGAAGATAATTACTTGTACTATCTCCATCCCTCCAAGCTTACAGATTTATGAGGTCCTCAAATTATGTTGACCTTACTTTTCTATTTGTTCCTTTCCCTAGGGTATGGCAGCTGGAGAGAACTGGCCAAGGCTCTGGCCAGCAGGAACATCCCAGCTGAGGATCCCAATCTTCAATTCTACCGTCCCCAGAGGCTGAACCTCAAGGTATGTGGCAGGGGCTGCACCTTTCCCTGCTAGTGTGTTAACATGGGCCTTCAGTTGTTCCACCTCCCCTGGCTTTAGGGAAACCTCTGCTCTGTCCTGTGAGAGACAAGAGGAGAAACAAGTAGTGGAATCCCAGTCTGCCGTCTGGGATTTCCTGGCTGAGCCCATCCTGCCCTCCTCAAAACCTGGTGCTAGCACTAGGCCTGGATTTCCTGTTCTGTCTTTGCCGCATTATTCAAGCTACCTGCATCTAACCTGCTCCATGCATGCGGCCTCCAAGTCAACCCACATGTCTTGGTGCTAGGAGTGCAGCTCAGTGGTAAATGCTTGCCTAGCACTGTGAGACTCTGCATTTAATCCCCAGCACCACAAAAAACAAAAAATCAAAAACAAAAACCAAAAAACAGGCATCATGGTGGTGCATGTCTATAATTCCAGTGACTCTGGAGGCTGAGCCAAGAGGATTGCAAGTTAAGTCTAAGTTTGGCCATTTAGCAAGACCCTGTCTCAGAATAAAATAAGAGAGCTGGGGTGTTAGCTCAGAGGTAGAGAGTTCCTGGGTTCCATCCCCAGTACTTGAAAGAAAGAAAGAAAGAAAAGGCAAATCAAATAGCATGGCCTGCCTTTTCCTGTTATGGAGACTGAACTGTACCTTAGTGAAAATAACCAGATGCTTGCTACTGAAAGCCAGAGGACAAGCTAGACAGACATCCCTCCCTGCAAATAGCTGGGTGTGTGGTTTGTAATGGAGCAGCATTTTGCTCGATTTAGGAAATTCCTGCAGTGTTTCTTGAGCCTATGATAGGTTAGGGAAGTTGGGGTCCAGCTCAGTCTGGAGGCCCTAATCGAGTATGCAGCAGACATGGATGCCTAAGCCTGGACCAGAACCAAAGTGAATCTGTGGACTTCATGGCAGGGAGGATTTGTACCTGAGGAACTCCCACTTACTGAGACAAGTAGTGACAAATCTGGGCACAGCCCTGGGGGAAGTAGAGGAAGAAGGAGTCAAAGCCCCTGCCCTCAGGAGGCCCTGATTTAATTAGTAAAAAAAAAAACAAAAAACATTTTTCTCCATATGGGACAAATTGAGAAAATCTCAAAGCTCAGGAGCATATGCAGATGACACTGTTAAGGACATATTCTCCTGAGGAATATGTGTAAGTGAATGGGAGTGTCCCTTAGGTCAGAAGCTTCCTGGGGGCAGGGACTGCTTCCCCACAGGCACTTTCAAGGGTCCCTGAATCCTGTTTTGTTCCCAGGTTCTCACCCTAATGTTCTCACAGAGTTCATTCTTTGTTCTTCCACTAGGACCAAGAAATTGACCAAAGTGGGAACAGTAACAACAGCTACTTGAGGTGGAACAAACCTGTACCCTGGCTCTCAGAGGTAAGGGACTCTTCTTTGACAGGATTAATTTCTTTTCTTTCTTTTTTTTTTTAATTAACAGATAATTCCAGAGATCATGGAAAACTTTCTCCTAGGGAGTATGACCGTTATGTTTGCCCCTGGGGTTCCCAGTTCATTTGATTTTCTTCTCTTAGAGAAGGAGCCCTAACATTTGCTCATGCCTACTGTGTGCCAGGCTCTGCATATCATCTGATGCCAGCTTTTGGACCTTGTAAGGTAGTATTTGTGTCAGTCAGCTTTCCATTGCTGACATAAACAACTCACAGGGAGGAAAGGTTTATTTTGGCTCACACTTTCAGAGGTTTCAGTCCATGTCACTTGGTTCCTTGCTTCTGCTTGGAATAAGGCAGTACCTCATGGTGGGAGCTTGTGGCAGAGGAGGCCTGTTCACCTCATGGCAGCCGGAAGCAAAGAGCAGGAGGAAGGGGCCAAGGTCCCCATATCCCCTAACCATCTAACTTCCTACCACTCGGCCCTGCCTCCGAAAGGGTCCTCCACCTCCCAGTAGGACTGCAGGCTGTGGACCAAGCATATGGGCCTTTGGGAGACATTGCAGATCCAAACTATAGGAATCATATTCCTTGTTTTATAGGTGGGAAAAACAAAGCTCAGGAAAATTACGTGACTTTCATGCCCAGGCCAATCCCTAATCTTAAAGATTTAACAAGTTTCTCAAACTGTCTTGGACCATTAAGTCTCATAAGATATTCCAGGAAGAAAGGAGTTTATAGTTAAATGAGTTAAACAAAACAAAACTGTGTACTACATCTCTTCTTGGAAATGGACATTAGCATATGAAAGATTCTGAGAAGTTCTGCAGTCATCTGTTCAATTTGGTTGAGCTCAGCATGGTCCAACTTATGTGCCCCCAAATTGCTTGTTCCATGAACTATCTATTAATATTCTATGATGGTAAGGTTATAAGGTATATGTATTAGGAACTCTCCTTTACAAAATGTCTTAGAAAACAGTTAAATGTGTTAATAAAAATCATAACCAACTGGGAATGGTGTGTTCACTAACGCTGCATAAACAAAAAAGCACAACCATCCTCATACACTGTATTTATAGGCTTTAGTACTCTTTTCTTTTGAGTAAGAGATGGAGGCTCAAGGAAATTACTGAGCATACCCAAATTGCGTCCGGTAAATGCTTGTGCTAAGACTTAGGACATGGTGCTTTGGGGATGAAAATTTTAAATTGGGTTTTATTTTAGTTTGGTTAGAATCCAGTGTCTTTTTGTCTCGAGGCCAGTGGACCTAGGTTTCTTTTCTTGATTGGGTGGTGTTGGCCAGCTCATTGTCTTCAGCCACACCTATCGCACTGATCTCTTTAGCCTGGGTGGTTTTATTTCCAGTCTACCCACTTGCTCTGGGCAGGAGTGAAGGAGGCAGTACGGTACCAAATGCGTTGTTAGGTTAGCCACCCTGTGAAGCCGCCTCTTTTGAAAACCCTGAGAGAGGATGGATTACAATACTGGCCCACTTGTACTAGGTGACATCACCAGGTAACTGTGCCCTGCCCCATCTGGAGATATCGTTTTGAAAAGAAATTCTCTTACAAATCATTTGGTCTGGTGATATAGTCCTCTCTTGAGAGCAACTTGGATCATTTTTCTTAATGAACTAACTATTTTAAAAGGTTATAATGACACACTATTCTGCATTTACTAATAATTAATTTCCCCCAATTTTTTTGCAAAAGATATAAATATATACGTATGAATATGTAATAAAACAAAAACAGTGAATAAAAAGTAAGTAATAATTAAAATAGAATTAGCTTTTTTTATTTTGAGACAGGGTCTCACTAAGTTGCTAAAGCTGGCCTCAAACATGCAATCCTCCTGCCTTAGACTCCTGAGTCACTGCAATTACAGGTGGCATCACCCATCAGGATTAATTTTTTAAAGAAATGTTTGAATCTGGGCATGGTGGTACATACCTGTAATCCCAGCAATTTGGGAGGTTGAGGCAGGAGGATCACAAGTTTGAAACTATCTTTAGCAATATAGTGAGACCTTGTCTCAAAATAAAAATAAAAATAAGGCCAGGCACAGTGGCGTACACCTGTAATCCCCATGACTCAAGAGGCTGAGGCAGGAGGATCACAAGTTCAAAGCCAGCCTCAGCAATGGCAAGGCTGAGACCCTGCCTCTAAATAAAATATAAAATAGAGGTGGTGATGTGGCTCAGTGGTCAAATGCCCCTGAGCTCAATCCCTGGTACCAAATAAAATAAAATAAAAAGGGTTGAGAGTGTGGCTCAGTGGTAGAGCACCTCTGGGTTCCATCACTAATATATTGAAAGGAAAAAAAGAAACTTGATATTTTAGTACATGTGTATGACCATTTGGGGATGGATGACTGGTTTCCATTGCATGTTTTTTTTTTTACATATTAAAAGTAGCTTAGAAAAATCTTTATTAGTACTTGGATAAGATGTGCATACCTGTAATCCCAGCTGCAAGGAAGGCTGAGGCAGGAGGAAGAGGATCCCAAGTACAAGGCCAGCCTGTGCAATTTAGGGAAACCTGTCTCAAAATAAAATAAAAAGGGCTGGGGATGCAGCTCAGTGCTTGCCTAGAATGCATGAGGCCCCGAGTTAAATTCCCAGTACCACAAAGTAAATAAGTAAAATGAAAGTATACAGTTCAGTAGCTTTTAGTATATTCATGAGAGCTGTGCATCCCTCATAGTCAATTTTATTGTTAATTACTTCTAACAGAAACCCTGCACTCCCTAGCTACATCCCCCTTCCTTACCCTCTTCCCGACCCTTAGAAAACAGTCATCTACTTTCGCTCTCTCTGGATTTGCCTGTTCTAGATACTTCATAGAAATGGAATCATACGATATGTGGTACTGTGTCTGCTTCATCATTTAGTTTGTTTACAAGGTTCATCCATGTTGCAGCAAGTGTCGGTGTGTCACTCTTATGACTTCATTAAATGCCATTGCACAGATAAGCCACCTTTGTAAAAAATTCTCCAACTAAGACAACAAAAGGGATGTTTTATTGTATATATGTTACGCTTGCCCATGACTGAAAACAGAAAGCCACAGGACTGGGGATGTTTTATATGAGCAATGGGCCTCTCAGAGGTGGTCTTGGTGATGCAATGGTGGTGGGAGTTCTCTCCCCTGAGAGAGTTCTGGTCCTCAGCATGCCGTCCATCAGCGTGTACCAGCTCCCTGGCCTCTGGCATTTCTTAGTTCTGCTTCTTTGGATTCCATGGGCCCACGAGCTACAGTTTGCTTGGACCTTTTTCTACTTCTGCACTTCAGTCAATCACTTCTTCACATGGCCCTCAGGGCTCAAAAATTTCTAGGAAGATGGTGCCAAGGTATTACATTTTATCTAACTGTTGGTAGACATTTGGGTTGTTGGGGTTTTTGTTTTTTGCTTTTGCTATTTTGAAAAATGCTGCTGTGAGTATTTATGTGTAAGTTTTTGTATGGATCAGGCTTTGCTGTTTTCAGATCTCTAAATCACCATCATTGTAGTTTGTCTTATATTCTGTACATTTTAAAAAATTTTTAGTGGTGCTGGGGTAGATTGAACCCAGGGCCTCACACATTCTTGTCAAGTGCTCTACCATGGAGCCACATCCCCAACTCTTTCATCTTTGACTGGTGGAAAGCACTTGATGCTTATAGAATAAATGCAGGGACATGTTGTTCTGGGCTCAGCTCCTGCAAGCTTTTGTTCATTCAGTGATTAAGATGTGCTGGGGGCACCGGGGAGGGCTATTGACTCTTTCTGGGGAAGGAAGAGAATACTTCAGAGAAATACTTGAGAAGAGCTCAGAAGAATGAATAAGAGTTTGACACATGGGAAACCTGATAGGACCTTTCAATCAGGAAATGACATTTATAAAAGCAGAAGTCAAGAGCGGGACACTTTAGGCAAAGACAGGCAGTATGGTGTGGGTAGAGCGTAGGTATGATCAGGAGGAATGTGAAGTGAGACTAGCAAAGTAGGTCAATCCGAAAGGCCAGGGAGAGGTTTTTGTTTTGTTTTGTTTATTATACTGGAGATTGAACCCAGAGATGCTTAACCACTGAGCCAAATCCCCAGCCTTTTTTATTTTTAATTTTAAGACTAAGTTCCTTAGGGCACCTAAGTTGCTGAGGCTGGCCTCGAACTTGTGATCTTCCTGCCTCAGCTTCCTGAGTTGCTGGGATTACAGGTATGTGCATCACTGTGCTGAGCCAAGGAAAGAGAGGTTTTGTTCCAAAGCTGTCTGGAGGTTTAAGCAGCAGGGCAGCCTGATCAGATTTGTGTTTTAGAATGATAATTCTGGAGACAGATGAGGACTCATTGGAAGGGAAGAAGCTGAGATCCACATAGGTCTGCTGCAGGCCTGGCAAGCCTGGCCATGGTCCAGCAGAGGACGGATCAAGATGGTGAATGTTCCAGTGTGAGGACCCAAAAGCTGGCCTCACCCTTTTGATGCATACCCGCTTAAACCCTCCCCATTTCCACAGAGTTAATTGCTGTGTGTCCTTGGGGAGTCACTTTGCCTCTCTGAGCCTCAATAACCTCACCTCTAAAATGAGACCATTCCAAGAGTATCTTCTCCACTATTTCTTACTGGAAGTTCCAGAACCATAATTGGCCATAGATTTTCTCTGGCACTTGGAGGAACCTCTGCCCTTCCCTTAGCCCCTACTGGACAGGGAGAGTGTGAGCAGAAGGCAGGATTGGTGTGCTGGAGTCCCATATTCCTGCTAGATATAAAATCCCCCACACTTGGAGGGACACAAATCCAGGTAGGGTTCCCAGTCCAGGCCTGGGAAGGAGGAGGGTACCGATGCTTCCCTGAGATAACCCTATCTATAGCCAAGGGTAGGGCAGGCCCAGTTCAAAGGCTAGCCTGATGCTGGTAAGGGTCTAGACTTCCCAGGAAATGGCCAGCCCTTTTCCAGCAGTCCCACCTCTCCTGGTCTGGCTGCCCCAAAGTGTCCCAGGTTCCATTCCTAAAGCAAGAAAGGCCCTGAGGGGCAGGGGCAGGTGGCCAGCCAGCCTCCCTCCTTCCCCCGCCCCAGCCCCCTGCAGCCTCTGACTTGCAGGCTGCACACAGTGGACTTCTCTGGTGGCCTGCCCTCTCCCACTGCCCTCCCTCTCAGTTTCTGGATCTGCCCTGAAATCTCCCAGGGAGGAGGCAGAGAGCAGGCTGTTGGGAGGAGACAACTGAGTCTTATAAACTGGACTTGAGGAATTTCCCCAGAACTAACACAATGTCCTCTTTCTTTGCTTCCTTGAAGGCTTTAACCCGCCTCCCACCTACCCAGCCCACATTCCCTCTCCCACCCATCCCAGCCCCCAACTCATATTCCTGTGACTAATGGCTGCTTCCCAAGGTCCCACATTCCTAGCACTGACCAGGCCAGCCGGCCCAGGAAGGGCCAAGTTACTGAAGGGTCAGGGAGGGACAGGCTGCCCTGTGTCTTTTCTGGATCCAGTTATTGGGCCATGTTACCCCCAAGGCCGTGGCCATCCCACCAGCCACACCCAGACCTTTGGCTGCTGAGGAGCTGCTGCCCTCCCTCCCTCCCTCCCTCCCCTCCTCCACTCTCACTGAAGACCTCCTGCCACTCCCTTCCATCTGGGCATCCCGTTTGGGTGTCCCTCCCACCTCTGCCCAGGTTTCCTAAGGGCAGCTCAGATTTTGGTAACCGATGGGCCACGGAGGGGAGGGACAGACTGGGCTTGTTTGCATAGTGTAATTAATTGAGGCACCTGGAGATGAAGCTCTGGGGACAGGGAGGAGGAAAGAGCTGAGCGAGGGAAATCTGAAACTCTGGATCTTCTGGGACAGCATCCCTGCGTCCCCTTTTCTCTTGGACTTTCGGCCTTTCCACCCACCCTGGGTACTGGTTTCTGCCTTAGCCCTTTCTTCTGAAGGGGGCCTCTACTCCAGGCCTTCAGGCCAGTCCCGTCCCTGATCAGTGCCATGGCCTGAAGGGGACAGACTGCTTCTACCTATCAGTGCTGCATGAGAGGCTTCTGAGTGCCTGGGAGAGCCGCAGGAGGCCCCGGGTGGGAGCAGCCCATAGGGCCCCCAGATACCTCCCATAGCTCTTTACCAGCTGCTCCCCCAACCCCAGCCAGAAGCGGGAAGACCACTGCGTAGATAAGGTTTCACCAGCAGACAGCTGTGAGGCTTTCCTCTCATTAGGAGGTGCAGCGGGGAGGGGGCAGAGGAGGGGAGCAAGTTCTGAGCTGAAACCCAGCTTAGCTCCTCCTTCTAGCTCCCTATCATCTCTGCTATTCCGTCATGGCTATTACCACCCTCCCTTGCCTGGGGAATGCAAACCAGCCCCCTTCTTGCATGAAATGACAGGGTGTGTGTGTGTGTGTGTGTGTGTGTGTGTGTGTATTTGCACATGCATGGCTGGAAAGACAGACCCATCCTTAGGTCAGGCTGTGGAGGTTGTGTTAGTCAGCTTTCCATCCCTGAGATAATCCACTTACAAGGAAAAAAGGTTTAGTTTGGCTTATGATTTCAGAGGTTTCAGGCCATGTCACTTGGCCCCTTGCTTTTGGGCTTGTGGTGAGGCAGTATATCATAACGGGAGCATGTGGCAGAGGAAAACTGTGCCTCCTTGTGGCAGCCAGGAAGCAAAAAGCAAGAGAAAGGGTCCACGGTCCCAATGTTCCCATCGAGGGGACATGCCCAGTGACCTAACTTCCATTCACTAGGCCGCACCTCCTAAAGGTCCACCACTTTCTCTTTGCACCATCAGTGAGGACCAAGTCTTCACCACAGGGGCCTTTGGGGTGTCACGGATCCAAATTATGGCGGTTCCTGAGAGGAGCTGGGGGTGCCAAATGGGAATGGAGGCATGACCACGAGCCGCACCTCACAGGAGCCCTGGCTTGGCCTCTCCGTGTTCCTGGAGCTGTGGAGCCACGGGACATGGGTCAGGTGCTCACACTCACCCACCATCCTCTTCTCCGTATAGTTCCGTGGCCGCGCGAACCTGCATGTGTTTGAAGATTGGTGTGGCACTTCCATCCAGCAGCTCAGGAGGAACCTCCATTTCCCACTGTACCCACACGTGAGTGCCTGCCTGGCAACCCTGCCTGCTTCCCTCCACCCCAGTTTCTCTGCCCCAGTCCTGTCTCTCATCTCCTGCTTCCTTCCTCTTCCCTTGCTTCTTTTCTGGTCCATATTCTTCCCTTTATCTAGTGGGTCTTCCTTTCCTCTGCCAGGAATACCTCTGTTGTTCCTTCCCAGGGATTCTTTCAATTCCTCTACCACCTTTGGCATCATTTCAGTTTCAGTTATCATAGTGGCTCAAAATATAGTTTACTCAAAGCCGCCACAGACAGTTGTGTGGGGTGTGCACTGCATAAAGACATTTGAATGAGGAGGCAAATGGGAGCTGAAATCTGCGCTCTGCTGGCCAAGCCACACCCTTGGTCCCATCTGTCTCTGAAAACCAGGAGGGCCTGGTTTTCTCTTAACCCTGAGTAGAACAATTTGCTCCATTTCCTCTTCCCACTTCTGAGTTAGTGTCCTTCTATTTTCCTTCCATAGATCCGCACAACCCTGAGGAAGCTGGCTGTGTCTCCCAAATGGACCAACTATGGCCTCCGCATCTTTGGCTACCTGCACCCTTTCACTGATGGTGAGGCACCTCAAAGCCCCATCTTCCTTTCTGTTCCCGAATTCTGCTGGGGACTCAGAGAACATAAGCCTTTAGTTGGGAAATAAACCTGCCATTGACTGACTGGACCCTCTTATCAGAGAGAGAGGGGAAATTGAGTCATGGTGAGGACCCATCCAGATCCCCCTCAAGGCTGCAACTTCTCTCCCTATCTGTATTGGATTCTCCATCTTCACACTGCCCCCAGGATATAGAAACATCCCCCAGCCAGGCATGGTGGCCCACACCTGTGATCCCAGCTACTTAGTGAGATCCTGTCTCAAAATTTAAAAAATAAATAAGAAGGACTGGGTGGTGGAGTGCGATGGACACTATTACCCTAGGTACATGTATGACTGCATATGTGGTGCAGTGCTACATCACGTACAATCAGGGAAACGAAAAGTTGTGCTGAGATTATGTACAATGAATCCAAATGCGTTCTTCTATCAGAAATACCTAATTAAAATAAATAAATTTATAAAAAGAAAAAATGACAAAGAACTGGTGATGTAACTCAGTAGTAAAGGGCCCCTGGGTTCAATCTCCAGTGCCAAACAAAAAAAAAAAAAAAAAAAAGAAGAAGAAGAAAATGTAGAGACTCTCACTGTAGAAAGAGGGGAGCCTCCGCACCAAGTCCCCTGAGAGGAACTTAAGTCCTAACAAAAGACCTTCAACTCTATGCAATGCCTTCTTTGCTTTTACCTGGACATTCTCTCCCCACTGCCCAGGGAAAATCCAGTTTGCCATTGCTGCAGATGACAACGCTGAATTCTGGCTGAGCCGTGACGACCAGGTCTCAGGCCTTCAGCTGCTGGCCAGTGTGGGCAAGGTAGGGATAGCGTGGCCCCAGGAGCTCTGCCAGTGGTCCCAGGAGCAAAGTCATTACTGTGAGCAATTCTGGTATGAAGAAGGGGTGAAAAGGAGCGTGAGCTCTCACCCTACCCCATGCCACAAAGGGGTAGAGTGAGGAGTTAGTCTGGGGCCCAGAGAAGGCCCATCTCTGCACTGGGACCAGGACAGACGTCTTCTGGGTTGTAGGCGCCTTAGCTCTGTGCTGAGACAGGACTTAGGCTCCGAGCTGGCTGACAGCTTGAGGCCTCTTCTAGCATTGGTGGGATGTGTCTTCTCTGAGCCGACCAGCCCCCTCCTTAATTCTCTTCTGTTTTCTATCACTTTCATCTTCTACTCTTTCCCTCTTGCTTTTCTCCTTTCTGCCTCTTCCTGTCTCCACTCATCACCTCCCATCCTTCTTCATGTTCTCTATTTTTCCTTCTCTTCTCTCTCTCCCCACACCTCTAGACTGGAAAGGAATGGACGGCCCCTGGAGAGTTTGGGAAATTTCGAAGTCAAATTTCCAAGCCAGTAAGGTGAGTAGAGAGGGTCACAATAAATATTCTTTTTTTTTTTTTTTTTTTTTTTTTTTTTAACTTATTTGTCTTTTAATGTGGTGTGGAGGAATGAACCCAGTACCTCACACAGATTAGGCAAGTGTTCTACCATTGAGTGAGCCCACCCCAGCCCACGACAGACATCATGAGGTGCATAATGGCTAAGGCCATTATGAGATAGCCCGCCTTTCCACCATCCCAGCCTTCCTATTCCACAGGCTCAGGGTGCCCTGGTACCCACACTTTCTGGAGTCTTTGAAACCATTTGATTTGTCCTTCCTCGTTTTACAGATGAGGAAACTGAGGTCAAAGAAGGCTTGTGACTTCTTGAAGGCCACACAGCTGTTCAGTAACACTCAGGCCTAGAAAAGGTCTCCTTTCTCCTGGCCCTCCTTCTTCCCATTTTCTTTGTCCCTGGAAACACCCAGACTTGTGACATCCTTGACTGGTTGCTCTGCCTGGGCAACCGGGAATTTCTACGGGGAACTGCAGATCACCTGACTGTGAAGATCCCTGGGTAGTCTGGGGGCAAAGCGATGATAGCTGGCATCTAAGGTGCTGCTGAAAAGGAGGGTTTAGCCCGACTTCAGAGCACCACCTGGTGGCCTCTACAAGCATTGGCTTGAAGATAATAATCTGGGGCTAGACACAGTGGTAGAGCACCTGCAAGATCCGTGGTTCCACCCTCAGCACCAAAAAAGAAAAACAAAACAAAACAAAACAAAAAAAAAAATAGAAGGAAAAATAAGACCACCTGGCTTGCAAAGAGCTCTTAATATGTGCCAGCTGTTATAGTGAGTGCTTCCTATAGAATTCAGCCCATCAGCGAAGGACGCGAACTCTGAAGCAGGGCTGCCTGGGTTCGAATCCCCCACTCCTGCTTACTACCTTCTTGACTCTGGGGAAATTACCCAAAGTTTGTGACTTAGTGACAGTATATGTCAAGCACTTAGAGTAGCAGGCACGAGGCTGCTCCTAACAGTGAAAGGATTGTTACTTTGCTGGCCAGTGTGGGCAAGGTAGGGATAGCGTGGCCCCAGGAGCTCTCCCAGTGGTCTCCAGTTATCCTGTGAAGTGAGTACTATTATTACCCACTGACAGAAGAGAAGAGATCACACAGTTAGTAAGTGCTGGTGGGGGGGGGGCTCTAACCCCAGGGATTAAAAAAAGGCAGGCTGCTGGGATTCTCAGAGCAGAGGAGAGGGGTGAGGGTGGTGACCTGGGGACTGAGGCACTGTCTCCCCATTTCCCTGCTCTCCCTTCTGCCAGCCTCTCAGCCTCCCACAGGTACTACTTTGAGGTGCTGCACAAGCAGAACGATGAGGGCACTGACCACGTGGAGGTCGCGGTGAGTGCCCTGCTCTCCCTGCCAACCCCGGCTCAGTTCCTGGCACTTCCCCGCTCTTGTCCCTTGAACCCTGTCCAGAGTCCAGCTACTTCCAATCCATCACAACCTCCTCTCTCCTTTCCCAGTGGCGAAGGAATGACCCTGGAGCCAAGTTCACCATAATTGATTCCTCTTCCCTGTCCCTCTTCACAAGTGAGTAAGCTCTACCCTAGCCTGGAAATGGGGGCTGGGGTGCCTGCGCGTGGGGCTCAGCACACCTGGGGAATGTGGTCCAGGGTGAGGTGGGAGGAGTGGGGGCTAAAGTGCTTGGGACATGGTATGAAGGTCCAAAGCAATGAGCAGAACCTAAGGGACCTTACTGTCAGGGGTCTTTCATTTTCCAGAGTCAGCAACCCCTGTAAAATCCTGCTGGAAGCTCTCTGAGCACTCTCTTTAGAGCAGTGCCTTTGCCAGGGATGGTGTCACAGGCCTGTAATCCCAGTGACTCAGGGGGCTCAGGCAGAAGGATTACAAATCTGAGGCCGGCTCAGCAACTTGGCGAGGTCTTCAACAACTTAGTGAGACCCTGACTCAAAATAAAAAAAAAATAAATAAAAAGGATTGGGAATGTAACTCAGTGGCAGACCACCCCTAGATTCAATCCCCAGTACCAAAAAAGAAAAAAGAAAAAAAAAATTAAGTAAAAAGAAGGGTTAGGTGTACAGCTCAGTGGTAAAGCACTTTTCTAGCATGCATGAGGCCCTGGGTTTAATCTCCAGCACTGAAAAAAGAGAGAGAATCCACACAATGGAAGAAAAGATGTACAAATCATGTACCTTATAAGGGACTTTCCTTTTCTTTGTGGTACTGGGGATGGAACCCAGGGGCACTATATCACTGAGCCACATCCCCGGCTATTTTTACTTTTTATTTTGAGACAGGGTCTCACTAAGTTTCCCAGGCTGTCCTGGAACTTGGGATCCTCCTGCCTCAGCCTCCTGAGTCACTGGGATTACAGGTGTGCTCCACCACATCTCACTCCAGTCCCTTAATTGCAACCCTGGTTCTTGCAAAGCCAAGGCAAGAGAAGAAGAAACAGTAATCTGCTTTAACTTTGTAGGAAATGAGCTCTTTAGTTGTATTTTTTACTGCTTATCATTTCCTTATCCAGATTTGTATCTGGAGACCCCACTAAAAATAAATATGGTGGGACTGGGGGTGTAGCTCTCTGGTGCTTATCTAGCATGCGCAAGTTCCTGGGCTTCCTCCCCAGCAACACCCTCCCCCCGCCAAATTTGTGGACTTCCAAGGTAGGTGCAAGAAGAGTAGGCAGGACTAGAACCCCATGGGAGGATGGGAAAGGCATGCCCAGGGAAACTGTTGTGATGGTGGGAAGTCAGTGTGTTGGGTGGAGACAGAACAGGACAGTCTGGGCTCATGAGAGAAGGTGGCATGGTTGGTGGAGGACATTGCTGGTGACCAAAGTAGAAGGCCAAGGTCAGGGCAGAGGGTACAGGTCATGAGATGATGGGATAGGGCAAGAGGAAGAAGGGATGTTGGAATCCACAGATTCAATGTGAACCAAGAAAGAAGCCCATAGCAAAGTTCAGGTAAGAACCAGTAAGAGGTGCCAACAGTAGCTAGCCGTGGGGGTAGAAGGAAGAACTCTATCATGCTATCTGGGGCTGAAGACAAAAAAAAAAAAAAAAAAAACAGAGGGCAGAGAAAAGCAAGCAACCCCCAAGTGGTGTGGTTAGAAAAGAGATGAGGTCAGCTGAGGAGTTGAACGCTCATTTGCAGACCTCTAGGTTCAATCATCAGTACTGCAAAAACAAAACAGAACAGAACAGAAAAGGTCAATATTCATGAACTTGATAAAGACACCAGAGGCTGATCTCCTATTTGGCTGTTGGGAGCTGTGCTTCACACTAGGGGGCGCCCTACTCATTGTGGTTGTTGATTTGCATGCAGTCTTTGAGGCCTCATAACACAGATGCTAGAACTCTATTGCCTGGGTTCAAGCTGGGATTTCCCACTTGCCAGTTGTGTGATCTTAGGCAAATGACTTAGATTCTTATGCTGAAGTCTGTAAAATAGAAATAATAATAGTAGCAGTTGAGCATACCTAATCTGAAAGTGTGAAATCTGAAGTGCTCTGAAATGCAAAACATTTTATTATTATTTTTTTTCATTACTCGTGATTGAACCCAGGGGCACTCTACCACTGAGCAACATCTCTATCCCTTTTTAATTTTTGAAACAGGGTCTTGCTAAGTTGCCAGCCTAGCCTCAAACTTGCAATCCTCCTGCCTCAGCCTCCTGAGTTGCTGTGATTACAGACAAACACAGCTGAAATCCTAAAAGTTTTGAGCACCTGATGGATTTTTGGACTGGAGATGCTCAACTATGCAAATCCTCCAAAATCCAAAGAACTCCAAAATCTGAAACACTATTCAGATAAGGGATACTCAACCTGTACCTAAGTCATATGGTAGTTTTGAAGACTAAATGGATTAATATTTGTAAGACACTTAAAATAGTACAAAATAAATACTATATAGGTGTTGGTTAAATAAATTAAATATAATGGCAACTTTCTATAAGATAGCATTAATCCATTTTGTGAAAAAATAACAGAGCACATTTTGGACTGCACCCTCTAGAATACAGAAGCTGTCAGGGTCCCTTCCCTTGTCCCTCAAAGGCGAGGAGGCGGGATTCTTCTGAGACTCACAGCTTCCTTCTGTTCTTTCTTTCCTGGGCCAAGATGAGACCATCCTAAGGATGGATGAGGTGGGCCACATCCCACAGACAGCAGCCAGCCACGTGGGCTCCTCCGACTCCCTTGCCAGAGATGAGCAGCCTCCTGCTGACATGCTTCGGCCAGACCCCCGGGACACCCTCTATCAAGGTAAGGCCTGGCCACATCCCACCTGGAGGTAGCACACTGCCAGTTCCCTCAGTATTGATGGAGGACACTCGGGAGACTTGGCAGTTCTACCACAATATCCCACAAGTCACAGGATCTTTCCCCCTTGTATACAATATAACAGGCATACAAGAAAGCACAAAAATATTTACATCCAATTTGACAATTCTTTGTTGTTGTTTTGTGCTGCTATAAACAAACCCAAGGCCACATGCTAGTCAAGTGCTCTACCACTGAGCTACATTCCCAAACCTTTTAAGATTTTTTTTCTTTTGAGACAGGGTCTCACAAGTCCAATTTATAATTCTATGAATTATTACAGAGCAAATATATCTGTATAACCACTACCCAGGACAAGAAATAGAATCAGAATCCAGAAGGCCCCATGTATCCCTCCTGTATCACAAATAAAATTCCAACTCTTTGTCATTTAATGAGAAATATGTTGACACTAAAGCATTACTTTTATTTGTTTGGTGCTGGGGATGGAACCCATGGCCTTGAGCATGCTTCTGGGTCAGGCTGGGAGGGACAACCATGGTAGGGGTTCAGATTTCAGATCATGCAGCCTTGCCCCTGAGGATCTTAAAAATTCAAGTCACAGCCAGGCACAGTAATGCACTCCAGTAATCCCAGTGATTTGGGAGACTGAGACAGGAGGATCCCAAGTTCAAGGCCAGCCTTAGCAATTCAGCAAAGCTCATAAAAAGGGCTGGAGATATTGCTCAGCAATAAAGTCCACCTGGGTTCAGTAATATGCTTTACCATAGAATTAATCCCAAATAGTGTTTATATTTTATAAGATAACAATGCTTTCTCTCCCATTTCCCCAGTGGGGGAGAGATGAAGAAAAGACAACTGGAAGATAAAGGGATTCTTGACCCATGAAAAGAAATCCAGTTATTGGTACTGCACTAGGGTGGCTTGTGGCCTCTCAAAAGTCTCTAGACCTTATTAGTGACCTTATAGGATAGGCCAGTCCTGTGATTCCAAAGTCACATTGTGCTTTGCATGTCCTCCATCCTCTGCCACCAACGTGTTCCTTGAACACCCCTGCCCCTGGAGAGAGGTGCCAGCCTATTTGGTAGCCTCAGCTGATGGACATGATTCACAGCTACACCAGTGAATACTGAGAAGTGGCTACTCAGAGGACTTCAGCCCTCACTCTCTGCCAGTTGCCTTCTCCATGGCTCTAAGCCAGCCCCATTTATGCTCTCATCCCCTGCCTTCAATCCTCTTCCTTTCCTGTCCTCAGTGCCTCTGATCCCCAAGTCCCACCTCCGCCACATCCTGCCTGATTGTCCCTACAAACCTAGCTACTTGGTGGATGGGCTCCCTCTGCAGCGCTACCAGGGCCTCCGCTTTGTAAGTCTTGGATCTGGGTTTGGGGCAGGACTGGGGAGGGATTATTGGCTGTGACTAGGGTGGGCGGTGCTTGAGGCTGACTCCCCACTTTCCCTATGCCCCATCCCAGCAGACAGGATGGTCCCACAGGTCCCTGGACTGGGCAGAACTTCCATTCTACATGGACTAACCCAGACGGACTGTTCTGCAGGGGATGCAAATGGGTGCTGTGCTTTAGGACCCCCCACCACCCAACACACATCAACTGCTACACTGATGATGTCAGGTGGCCGGGCTGAGGCTTCCTACAGTCCCTGCTCCTAGAGCCACACATTGTCCTGCTCAGTCCCACTGGCCTTCCATTCAGTGGCATTTGTTAAGCTCCAATAAGGCACTGGGGTAAAATCAACAATGGGCATGTTTAGCTTTAGAGGACCTGGAGCCCATTTAGAGGCCAGAGAGGCAGAGTGAACACTGTATATTCAGCTGTGAGATTGTGAGAGAGATGGGGGCAGGAAGGAAGTGGTCAGGAGTCATCATGAGGCCTGAGAATTGTTTTTAGCGGCAGTGATCTTGTTTAAGGAGGGCTAAGGAGGCAGTACAGTCAGTAAGAAGAGAGGCTGTTTGGGCTGTAGGAGGTGGCGGGTAAAGCTTCAGAGGCGACAGGAGAGGATCGATGGCACAGGGAGGAGGGAGTGGACCTGGCTATAGCTGGGGGATTTGAGCCAGAAGAGGAGATGAGGCAATGTGAACTAGACAACTTGCCTCAAGGGTGTGTTTGGTCCAGAGGACCCAGGAGAGAGACGTGATGGGTAGAGGGGAATCCCAGGTAGTATAACCAAATGTTTCATTCAGAGTAGCCCATTGCTCCCTGCCATAGACGGGTCCCTAGGAGCTCTGTATTATGATAACCAGGGATAGGCTAACCCAGCTACCTAGTTCCTTAACAGGATCCCACCCTCTTCCTTCTGCTTCTGCTTTCTCCACTCCCAGGTTCATCTGTCCTTTGTTTATCCCAATGACTATACCCGCCTGAGCCACATGGAGACCCACAATAAATGTTTCTACCAGGAAAATGCTTACTACCAGGACAGGTAAGTGGCACTGAATGGGGCAGGAAGGTAGCCTTATTCCCAGCCAGGAGAGCTGCTTGGACTAGAGTGGCCCCAAGTGCCCTCCCAGTCCTAGGAGTCTTAGCTCTTCCTGGGTACCTCCCTCCCCCGACACACACACATCCTCTTCCCTAGTCTCCTCTTCCATTCCAGCCCATCGCTGAGCCTGCATGGAACCTGAAGGCAATCCACATCTCTGTTCCTCCTACAGGTTCAGTTTTCAGGAGTACATCAAGATTGACCAGCCAGAGAAGGAGGGGCCCAAGTATCCAGGTACAGAGTGACAGCTGAGGCTTCTGGGTCAGGCTGGGAGGGGCAAGCATGGTAGGGGTTCAGATCATGCAGCCCTGCCCCTGAGGATCTTAAAAATTCAAGTCACAGCCAGGCACAGTGGTGCACTCCAGTAATCCCAGTGATTCGGGAGACTGAGACAGGAGGACCCCAAGTTCAAGGCCAGCCTTAGCAATTTAGCAAAGCTCAAAATAAAAAGGGCTGGAGATATTGCTCAGTGGGTTCAGTTTCTAGTACTGGAAAAAAAAAAAAAAAAGAAAAAAAAATCCAAATCACATTGACCCCTCCCCTCACCCAAGGGAATAGAGAACAACATTCTCAACTTTTCCATATCAAGGTACATGTGAAGAATGACACCGTTTTTAACAGCATGCTAGGGTCAGCTGGCAGAGATTTAGAGCCCTAGAGATTACTTGGACTTCTGGAGGGGAAAACGATCCTTGGCATACCACTTGGGAAGTTTTGCTAAGGAGAGGCCCTTTCTTCTTTTTTTGGTGGGTGGGGGTACCAGGGATTGAACTCAGGAGCACTCGACCACTGAGCCACATCCCTAGCCCTATTTTATATTTTATTTAGAGATAGAGTCTCACTGAGTTGCTTCGCTTTTATTGAAGCTGGCTTTAAACTCGTGATCTTCCTGCCTCATCCTCCCCAGCTGCTGGGGATTACAGACATGCATGGCTTTTCTTCTTGAGGGAGTATGGCATGCCTGAGAACATTTACTGGGTCCTAAAAGGGGCCAGACACCTGCTGTGCACTTTATGTACTTTATTAGTGTACTTTTGTTTTGTTTTTGTGGTGCTGAGGATTGATCCTAGGTTCTCACACGTGTTACGCAAGTGCTCTACCACTGGGCTACATCCCCAACCCTACTTTATGTACTTTATATCACCAGTCTTCATAATCACCCTCTGAGAGGTGGATTTTTGGAGCCTTAATGCAGATAAAGAAGCTGGGGTTAATTGAAGTTGAAAGACTTTCCCAAGGTCTCACAATTCATTGGCAGAGCCTGGATCCAGTCCCCATCTGGAGCCCCTTGGTGTCTCACACGCATCCTCAGCAGCAGCCTTCTCTGTCTTCTTGGGAAAAGGTTGAAAACTCTGATGAGGAATGGTTATTATTAACAGGTTTTGAGGAGGACCTTCTAGAAGAATCCCCGTATGAAGAAGTGGCAGAGGAGACCCCTGCCTCCCAGGACCAGGATACCAGGATACGAGAGGGAAAACAAATGATTGCCTCTAACCCCGGCCAGGAGGTCACTGACTACCGCCTCCGAAGCCTGCGGAAGCTCCTGGCTCAGCCTCAGGGGGCCCCGCTGGCTCCCATTTCCAAGCATAACTCCACTGGTCCCTTCCCAGTGAGGGCCAGTGACATCCCAGTCCTGTCACCGGCGAGGAGGAAGAGAAAACCTAGCCCTGAGCCCAGCCAAGATTCACCTCATTCTGACAATCGGGCCCCTGGGCGCCTGGCGGGGAACCTGCCTCAAATTAAGAGACGACCCAGGCCCACTGGTGACCGACCCCAGAAAACTCTAGAGCAGTCCCAGTGGCTAAACCAAGTGGAATCATACATTGCTGAGCAGAGAAGGGGTGACAGGATGGAGCCTCTGGCCCCGAAATGGGGTTGGCATGGAGAGGAGGAAGTGGTGGCGGCTGCAGGCCAGGAAGGACAAGTGGAGGGAGAGGAAGAGGGGGAGGAAGAAGAGGAAGAGGATATGAGTGAGGTGTTCGAATATGTCCCTGTGTTTGACCCAGTAGTAAACTGGGACCAGACCTTCAGTGCCCGGAATCTCGACTTCCAAGCTTTGAGGACGGACTGGATTGACCTGAACTGTAACACATCTGGCAATCTGCTGCTTCCAGAGCAGGAGGCCCTTGAGGTCACACGGGTCTTCTTGAAGAAGCTCAACCAGAGGAGCCGGGGGTAAGGTAAAGGGCTTTCCTGGGGCCAAGGGCTGGGGTGCTGCTGGCTGACCAGGAGGGCAGGGACTTGAGTGCTGGTAGCAAGTGCCCCCTGCTGCAAAATAGTGGAATTTTCCTCCCAACCCAGGCTCCTAAGAAGGACAAGTGCCTAGGGCCCCTGCCCCTGGCAATGCTCTGCACCAGTTAGTCCTTTGTTCCAGTCAGACAGGTTCTAAAATACCTGGGTATCTGACCCAGGCCCCCAGTGGAGGCATGAGAAGGCTTGGTAGATATGGTCCCCTCCCTCAGAGAGAGAGAGGGACAAACAGGAAGAACAGAGGCTAAAAGTACAAATTAAGACCTCAGGGCTAAGCCAAGCATGTTGGTATCTACCTGTAAATACAGTGACTGCTGGTGATGGCGCCTGCTGAGGCAGGAGGGTCTCAAGTTCCAGATCAGCCTTAGCAAGTTAGCAAAGCCCTAAGCAACTTAGCGAGAGTCTGTCTCAAATTTAAAAATTAAATAAAAATATCTTAGGGCTCAGTCATGAGGCATGTCTAGGGATATATATATATGTGTGTGTGTGTGTGTGTGTATATATATATATATTTGTAAATAGATCTTTTATTTTATCTATCTATCTATCTATCTATTTATTTATATGCAGTGCTGAGGATCGAACCCAGGACCTCACACATGCCAGGCAAGTGCTCTACCACTGGCCACAACTTCAGCCCCTGGAGTTCTATTTTAAGACAGAATCTCATTTAAGTTGTCCAGGCTGGCCTTGAACTTGTGATTGGCTTGCTGTAGCCTCCCAAGTAGCTGGGAGTATAGACGTGTACCAACAAACCTGGCCAATTCATTGGTTTTAAAAGTATATTCACAATATTATGTAATTTTCACCACTAATTCCAGAACATTTTTATTACCTTTATTACCTTTTTTATACCCAGGTGCTGTGGTACATCCTATAACCCCAGGGGCTCAGGAGGGTGAGGTAGGAGGATTGCTTGAGTCCAGGACAGGAGGCCAGCCTCGGCATCATAGGAAGAACACTTTTCTAATTAAAAGAAGGAAGGGATTTAAAAGAAACTCTGCATCTGTTTGTGGTTTCTTCTCATTCCTCCCTCCTCCCAGTCCCTGGCAACCACTAATGTACTTTTTATTGCTAAAGAATTGCCTATTCTGGACATGTCATATAAATGGAATTATATAATATGTGTCCTTTTGCATCTGTCTCCTTTCACTTAGCAAAATATTCTCAAGGGTCATCCACGTTATAGAACATGTCAATTACCTCATTCCTCTGTACTGGTGAATGATATTTCATTGTGTTAGATATACCACATTTTGTGTATCCATTCGTCAGTTGATAGACATTTGGATTGTTTCTACTTTTTGGTTATTACAAATACATTGCTGCACTGAATATTCATGTATCAAATTTTGTGTAAACATGTTTCAGTCTTCTTGGGTATTTGTACACCTAGGAGTAGAATTTCTAGGTCACGTGGTAACTCTGTGTTTAACATTTTGAGGAATTGCCAAGCTGTTCTCCAAATCAGCCACATCATTTTACATTCCCATCAGCAGCATGTGAGAGTTCCAGTTTCTCTACATCCTCATCTGCACTTGTTATTTTCCATTTTATTTTGTTTTAAATAACCATCTAATGGGAACAAAATGGAATCTCATTGTGATTTAGGAGTCTTCTCCCAGTAATCTACAATGTTTAATATTGTAGAGGTTGGAGGTGGTGAGTGCTTGCTTAACATGCATGAAGTTAAACATAGCTCAATAAATAAATAAATGAACTTTACTGTAAAATATACATGCTGAATGCTCCAATTCACACATGGATTTGTCATAAATTTTACTTAGCCCAGATAATTTATATGAATAAATTAAATGTGTAATAAGTTATTGATGTAACTTTTTTCCTTAAATGTAATTATAAATTATTCAGTTCTTCACCAGTCATGTAATTATTAGTTTTCTTTCTTTTTTTTTTTTTTTCTATGTTGCTCAGGCTAGTCAAATATGTACTTTATCACTGAGCTACATCCCCAGCCTTTTTTTTTTTTTTTTTTTTTTTAGTTATAGAAGGACACAATACCTTTATTTCATTTGTTTATTTTTATGTGGTGCTGGGGATTGAACCCAGTGCCTCATGCATGTTAGGCAGGCAGTCTACCACTGAGCCACAACGGCGGCCTTTTTGTTGTTGTTGATGATGCTGGGGATTGAACTCTCTGCCTGGAGCATGCTAGGCAAGCACTCTACCACTGAGCTATTCCCCGAGCCCTGCCAGCCATATTTTTTATTTGAATTGATGCACAGTAACTAAGCATAATTATGGGATAGTGTGATAGTTCAACACAAGTATACAGTGTATAATGATTAGAGAAATTGGAATATCTCTCTCCTTCCACATTTATCATTTCTTTGTGTTAGGAGCATTTAAAATCCTCTCTACTAGCAAGTTTGAAATAATTGTTTTCCACTATATTTATCCTACTGTGCTATAGAACATTACAAGTCATTCCTTCTATCCACTAAACCCCGGTACTCATTAACCATCCTTCTCCATCCCTATTTTTTTTCCCCATCCCCTTCCCAGGCTCTGGTAATCACTGTTCCATTCTCTACTTCTGTGAGATCAATTTTTAGCTTCCACACATAAGTGAGAAAATGCAGTATTTGTCCTTCTGTGCCTGACTTATTTTACTTAACATAGGTCCTCCATTTCCATCCATGTTACTGCAAATGATAGAATTTTATTCTCTGTATGGTTGAATAATATAACATTGTATATATACAACATTTTCCCATTCATCTGAAGATGAGCATTTTGGTTGATTTGATATCTTGGCTGGTTGGATAGTGCTGCAATAAACATGTGAATGTAATTGTCTCTTCGGCATACTGATTTCAGTTCCTTTGGATGTATGTACAGTAGAGGGATTACTGGATCCTATTGTAGTTCTAGTTAGAGTTTTTGAGAAACCTCCATACTGTTTTCCTTAGCGGCTGTACTAATTTACATTCCCAGGACTCCGTGAGAGTTCCCCTTTCTCTACATCCTGGACAGCTTCTTGTTGTTGTTATTATATTATGACTTTTTGACAGTAGACATTCTTGTTTTTAATATTTTATCTTAGTTGTAGTTGGACACAATATCTTTATTTTATTTTTATGTGGTGCTGAGGATCAAACCCAGTGCCCGCATGTGCTAGGTGAGTGCTCTACTGCTGAACCACAACCCCAGCCCTGACAGTAGGCTAAAATGATATCTCGTTGTGGTTTATTTGCATTTCCATGATGATTAGTGATGTTGAACATTTTTTTATATACTTATTGTCCTTTTATATATCCTCTGTTAGGAAATCTCTATTCAGATGTGATGCATGCATATAATCCTAGTGACTCAGGAGGCTAAAGCAGGAGGATCTCAAATTTGAGCCCAGCCTTGGCAACTTAGCAAGGCCCTGTCTTAAAATAAAATAGCCAGTGGTAGGGCTCTTGCCTTGCATGTTCAAGGTCCTGTGTTCAATTTCTAGTACTGCAAAGAGAGAGAAGGCAGGGTGTGGGGAGCAGGGAGGGAGAGAAATGTTTATTCAGGTCATCTTTGCATTTTTAAATCAGATTATTGAGGTTTTTTTTTTTTTTTTTTTTTTTTTTGCTGTTGAGTTGTTTTGTGTTTCCTATAGATTCTGGATGTTAAACTTTCATTGAAGAACAAGTTGCAAATATTTTCTCCCTTTCTGTAGGTTGTTTCTTCACTCATTGTGCAGGAACTTTTTGTTTGTTTGGTTTTTTGCAGTGCTGGGGATCAAACCCAGGGCCTCACACATGCTAGACAGATGCTTTTCCACTGAACTACACCCCCATCCCAGAAACTTTTCTCTGACATTTCATCTCCTATACTGTCAATGGATTCTATTATTATAGCATCATGATTTGTTTGGGGCATTTTCTTCCCTTGTTTTTTCATGTTGTTCATGTGTCTTTCTCCTAAGTATTACAGTTTCTACGCTATAGTTTTGTAATATCTCTTCAGGTTACCAATACCTCACCTCTGGTGTAACCAGGCCTGTGGGGACCTGGTGATGGTCTTCCCCGTCCTGGCTGTTGTCTCTAGACAGAAACAGGCCAGAACAGCCACGTGTTGGTAGATGGGGGGCCACAGTGCCATTGTTCTCCTCCTCTGCGAGTGGGGCCGCATTGGTCGTCTCTGTCTCCTCCACTCCTTGGGCAGGGGTTCAGCTCCCAGAAGCTTTTTAGTCTGGTGTAATCCCATTTATCAATTTGTGCTTATGGGGTCATATCTAAAATATATTTGCCCAGATGAATGTCCTAAAGCGTTACTCCTGTTTTCATAGTTTCAGGTCTTAAGTCTGATTCATTTTTGAGTTGATTTTTTGTATGTGGTGAGAAATAGGAGTTTTGTTTTACTTTTCTGCATGTGCACATCCTGTTTTCCCAGCACCCTTTATTTCAACAGACTGTCCTTTAGATAATTTGTGTTCTTGCTGCTTTTGGTGGAAGTCAGTTGGCTGCAAATACCTGGATTTATTTCTGGGTTTTCTATTATGTTTCATTGGTCTATGTGTCTGTTTTTATGCCAATACCATGCTGTTTGTGATTTTGATTTGCATTTCTCTAGTGACTAATGATGTTGAGCCAACCAGTCAACATATCAGAATGTTAATTTGAACAAAGAATTTTTATTAACTAGAGTCAATTTATCAAGGAACCTCTTCACGGTGACCCCTCATATTCACCTTGTATACTTAGAATGTTTAAGCTATAAAGGACCTTAGAGATTATCACAGCTCAGTAGGTATGTGTTTAAAGATGGAGGCACTGAGCCCTGGAGAGGTTGTGCAACTTCCCTTGGTCCCTTTGCTTATGGAAAAGCTAGAATAAAACCCAGGGTCTCCTGATAACTGATCTCATGGGCTTCTACCCCACATGCTCCCTTCACAATGCAGGGAGGATTACTCAAGTCTCCCACCTTTTCTGCCACAGGAGGTACCAGCTGCAGCGCATCGTGAATGTGGAGAAGCGTCAGGATCAGTTACGTGGTGGTCGCTACCTCTTGGAGCTTGAACTGCTAGAACAAGGCCAGCGCCTGGTGCGGCTCTCTGAGTACGTGTCCACACGAGGCTGGCAAGGTATTGATCCAGCAGGTGGGGAGGAGACCGAGGCCCGGAATCTGCAGGGCCTGGTCTGGAGCCCACACAGACGTCGGAGACATGTCCTGAATGTCCGGGATCCAGAGCCCAAGCTTTGCTGGCCCCAGGGTTTCTCATGGAATCACCGAGCTGTGGTCCACTTTGTCGTGCCTGGTAAGCCTCAGGAGGGTAGGGATCCTAATGATAATTATGAGCACCCAGATCTGTTTTCTCTGATTGAATCTCCCAAGAGTTTGTTGAAGAAGACACTTTATAATTAAGGAAATGGAGCCTCCCACACACAAAAAGGAATGAGCTTATGACTGGTAAATTAACTAAGAATAGATGCTGACTTGTAGGCCAGTGATCTTTCTTTCACACTAGGTTTCAGAACTGGATGTGATTATGAACTGAGATTGTTGAATAAATAAGATAAGGAGGATACTATATACAATGGCTTTATTATTATTTATATATTTTAGTGCTGGGGTTCAAACCCAGGGCCTCGAGCATGCTTAGCAATCACTCCACAACTGAGCCATATTCCCAGCCCTAGAGTGGTTTTTATTGATTTATTTGTTTCTTTTTGGTTCTGGGGATTGAACCCAGGGACACCCCTACCACTGAGCCACATCCCCAGCCCTTTTTATTTTGAGACAGAATCTTGCTGAATTGCCAAGAGCCTTGCTAAATTGCTGAGGTGGGCCTTAAACTTGCAATCCTCCTGCCTTAGCCTACCAAGTAACACGGATTACAGGCGTGCACCACCATGCCAGGTCCCGCATGGTTTTGGTAATGAAAAGGGAAAACTTATAACAGGCAGGAGTATTACAGTGTTGCAGGAAAGGATAGAAAATACATCTGAAGGTTAGCACATGGCAGGATTGCTAGGAGAGAGTTAATGATGAGCCCTAGCCCAAGGCCTTCTCTCAAGGGCCTTCTCTCAGAATGTTCATGGAGCTGGATATAGAGGCCAGGTTACTTGTGAGCACTCCCTCTCTTTGGGTCTCTGCTCTTGCTAAATGATTTCCTATAGCCACATTGTTCCCTAAGCAAAGGTCTGATGGGGACTCCTGACTCACATTGGAGCTCTCAGTGGATATGATCATCTTTCGCTTACCTATTTCTTTCTTCCTGCCTGGCCCACCGGGGCAGTGAAGAACCAGGCACGCTGGGTGCACCAGTTCATCAGAGACATGGAGAACCTGTTCCAAGTCACCAGTGACCCACACTTCAACATCATCATCACTGACTATAGCAGTGAGGACATGGATATTGAGACAGCTCTGAAGAGATCCAAGCTGCGGAGGTGAGGAGGACCCCTGACCACACCACAACCTGGGCTGCCTCCTTCCTGAAGTCCTAGGGTTTATTCAGTCCAGTGCAGAGCCAGAAGTCCCACCCAGTCGCTAGGTTCTCCCTAAGGACTTATCTGCTGATATGAACCCCATCCCAGGAACACTCCATCTCTTCTGTGCTGAAGAAGAGCTTTCCTCTTCCTCCAGGGGACCGCTGCAGATGAGTCCTAATCCTCAGCCCCTGCTTTCTCCTCTTCCTACAGCTACCAGTATATGAAGCTCAGTGGAAACTTTGAACGCTCAGCTGGACTTCAGGCTGGCATAGACCTGGTGAAGGTAATCAGTCTGTAGGGGGCTTAGGAGATATGATTTAGAGACTGATTAAGAGGTAGAGAGGCATTTGAGATGTGTCAGCTCATGAAAAGGGAAGGGAATGGGGACACATTGGTGTTAGTTCCACAGTAATATTTTGTTACTGCAACAAAATACCTGAGAGAATCAACTTAAAAAGAAAGACAGGTTTGTTTTATCTCATTGTTTCAGAGCTTTCAGTTTATAGTCACTTGGCCCCATTGCCTTTGGTCCAGTGTTGATGCAAAACATCATTGTGGAATGAAGGATGCACCTCACTTATTGGTGGCCAGGAAACAAAAGAGAGATACAAAGGAACCAGAGTCCTAATACCCCCTTTAAGGGCACTAGCTCCCCCCACACCAGGCCTACCTCCTAAACATTCCACTGACTTCCTATTGCGCTACAGATGGGCAACCAAACCTTCAGCTCATGCATCTTTGAGGGATACTTATCCAAACTGTAGCAAGGAGCATTATCCCTGCTATGCTGCAGGCCCAGGCCAAGTGTGGGACTAAGCAAATGACAATGGAGCATTTGTCCAGAGTCCTCAGAGCCCACAAAAATTGGGGGGAGTCAGAATTCACTATTGGATGGTAAGAACTCTGTTCTGATGCTCAGTAGTGTGGAAACCTGCCCAGTGGTTGGTTCTGTGCAAGTTTGTTAGTCATTCTAATAGAGAAGAGCCTAGGGATTCTCCTAGGATTCTCACCAGCCCTCTGCTGACCCTGCACCCCCCTCTTTTCTTTTCTTTTTTTTTTTCCTTCCATGGCCATGCAGCTCTTGGTTAAAAGGGCTGCCAGTGGGAGGCAGGTGGCCCCTGTCATGCACAAGCATGTACTCTGGCTCTGCAGCCTGATCCCCAATGCAATGCACAGGCACAGCTGACCCTGCCCTTTCTGTCCCCAGGACCCACACAGCATCATCTTCCTCTGCGACCTCCATATCCACTTCCCCGCTGGAGTTGTTGATACCATCCGGAAGCACTGTGTGGAGGGCAAGATGGCCTTTGCCCCGATGGTGATGAGGCTGCATTGCGGGGCCACCCCACAGTGGCCTGAGGGTGAGCCTTGCTCTGAGCTAGGGAAGAAGAAAAACCTTTGTGGCCTTGGTTTCTCAACCTCAGAGCTGAAAACAGTCATGTTTGTGAACATCGTTATCCTCTTTTCCTGCCCTGCCCTGCCCCCATTACCTTTGAGCCTCCGGACAGTCCAGAGAGAAGTACCCCGAGCTGTGCTGACAGCCACAGCCAGAGATGCAGCAGTGAACATTTCCCACCCCATCTTCCCCTTCATTCATTTGCCAAACACTTATTAGAAATTTACTGTGTGCTGCATGCTGTGCCCCTGTGAGGATATGAAGGTGGGAAGAGGTTCCCTGCCTGTGAAGAGGAAAATGGACCAGTAAACTGACCTGCAGCTGTGTGTTGTGTGGCTGCTGTTGTCAGATCCTGTCATCAGCCTGTGGTCAGTGCTATATTTGGTGGACCCTAACCTTGGTTAGAGGGCTTCTGCCCAAACAGGCAAGGGACATGTTCAGCTAAGATAGCATTCAGCTTTAGTCACCCCCACCCTCCCTCTTTCAGAAAAGCCTCTAAGAGCACAGCCCAGAAGCCTTTTACATTTCTTCCTTCTGACCGTGGCTCATCTCACCCAGAGCTTCTTGTCTGTCCACAGGCTACTGGGAGGTGAATGGATTTGGGCTGCTTGGCATCTACAAGTCAGACCTAGACAAGATCGGGGGCATGAACACTAAGGAGTTCCGAGACCGCTGGGGTGGAGAAGACTGGGAGCTGCTGGACAGGTGACTAGGGAAAGGAGGGCGTCCAAGACATCTGCTGGAATTGCATTCCATACTGTGGTCTAAGGAAGGAACAGAGCTGGATCACCCAGCTGTGCCCCTTGGCTGCCGATTTCCCAATGGACAAGTAAAAGGCATGGGTTCTGAGGAAGCTCTCAGGTGACTGCCTCACACACACTCTGTAAGCTAGCAGAGAGGGATGATACTCCTGCTGTCTGTGTCACAAGGCTGCTGTGACAATTAAACTGCTCAGTAAACTGTCAAAGGAAAAGCAAAAACAGTTGATCTGTAAAAATTCAAGTGGTAATGTTCTCAGCACCAGGTGAGGCGCTCTGGCGAATATCACTGCCTTGTCCCTAAACCGGGTAGATCTCCCCACCACAGCTGCCAGAGGCTGTGTGGAAATAGATAAGGGAGACATAGGCCAAGGGTCAGGAAAGACTTTGGGGTTCACAAAAGAAGCATTGAAGGGCAACAAGATATCCAGGAGGTTGTGGGATTTGGGGAGTCAGTGGGGGGAGGAAATTTAGAGAAGAGGTAATAGCCTCAGAGAAGAAGGGGAACATAGGAGAACACAGTACAGGCTGTAGGCGTGGTAGGAGGGCTGGGAGCGAGTGTTTTAGCAGGGAGCCAGATTGTGCAGTGAGGGCTAGGGATGTGGCTCAGGTGTGTGTACCTGGCACACATGAGGCTGATGAGGCTGTGGGTTCAAGCTTTGGAACCACAAAAAAAAAAAAAAAAAATGTGCAGTGACATCAAGTTTAGGGGAGGAAGAAACATAGGGGCAGTGGGAGGAAGTTGCTGCCTATAATTGCATGATATTCCTCTTTTAAGAAGTTTGCTGCTAAGAGAAAGGGAAGGAAAGAGATACCTTGAGAGTTGAGCTTAAGAGGAAGGAGCAAAGGAGAAAGAGGGGGAGGAAAGGGTTTAGTTACTGGAAGGGTGACTGGAGGAGGAGGACAGGGCAAAGTCAGGAGCACCTGGGGCAGGGGACCTTGACAAAGGCATTCACTTCTTCCTGAGAGATGGGACAAGATGCAGCCACCAGTCACTGAGCACCTGTATTTGGCAGGTGACTCACACGTTCCTTTGTTTCTCTCTCCCCAAACCCCTGTGTGGTAGCTGTAATTTTCTCCATTTTTCAAAGGAGAAAACTGAGTCATGAAGAGTAGGTAATAACTTGCCCCAGATCTTTCCCATTCAAGTGTCAGAAGCTTAAAAACTAGGCCTGTGTGTGATTTTCCCCAAGATGGAAGGTGACAATACCAAGAAAACTGAAAGTGAAAAGGGGGATGTTGAGGGATGTTATGTCAGATAACTCGGATCTCAGAAAACTAGATCAAAGTTGATCTCAAAAGTTGGGAAGCCCAGTATCGTGGTTACTATCACCCTTGATCTTTGTGCTGTGCTTTGTGTGTTTGTGTGTGTGGGGGGCTTCTTGTTCTTGTTTTGGGGGCGTTTCTTTTTTTTTTTTTTCCCCCTTTGCAGTGCTAGGGATAGAACTCAGGACCTCACACTTGCTAAGCAAGCACTCTACCGCTGAGCTGCCTCCCCAGCTGTTTTTATTTTACATTGAGACAGGATCTGCCTAAGTTATCAGGGCTAGCCTTAAATTTGGAATTCTCCTGCCTCAGTCTCCACAGTCTCTGAGGTCATAGGTGTGTGCCACTGTGCACCCAGCTGGGCTTTGTGCTTTGACACAGATGTCTGTCATGATTCTTAACTTGCCTGCTTCCTTTAAGGCCCAAAGAGAATGAATCTGTTTCCAATTCCAGCTACTTGCAGCTCTGTCAGAAGTGCAGGCCTTCTTGTGAAAGGGTCACCCAATGGGCTATGCAAATAGAGAAGGAACAGGGAGGGCTGGAGATGCAAGGGGCCTGGGGTTCCATCACCAGCACTAGAAGAAAGAGAGAGAGAGAGAGAGAGAGAGAAACAGAGGCAGGGCCTGGGGTTCCATCACCAGCACTAGAAGAAAGAGAGAGAGAGAGAGAGAGAGAGTGAGAGAGAGAGAGAGAGAGAGAGAGAGAGAGAAACAGAGGCAGGGCAGGGCCTGGGGATAGAATCTCCAACTCTAGCCCTTTGACTCTCTCAGATATCACCATGAGTGCCCTGTGAGCTGAACTGCTGTTACTAGGCATCAGGAACTGTGCTTTACATCCATCATATCTACTTATGTGTATTATATTATGTATAATATGTATGTATATGTGTATGTATGTTGGAAGTAAGTGGTGAAGACTAGAGATGATGGATGCAAATAGCACATATATTTATAAAATTGTTATCCTCTTTCTAAAGATAGCAAACAGGTTCTGACAGGTGTCGTGACTTGCCCAGTCATGTTGCTGGGATTCTAACACTAGCAGCTGGGCTTCAAAGCCCGCACTCTTTCCACTACACCCAACTTCCTCTGTTCCACGGGAGGTAACCAGGGGAAGGAGGAACAGGGTCTGACGTAGATGTGAGAGGGTCAGTTCCTCAGGGGCCCGAGCTGCTTCCCAGTTGCTGTGTGTGCTTCCGTGGGCTCATCCTGCCCCTCCCTCTTTCAGGATCCTCCAAGCAGGCCTGGAAGTGGAGCGTCTTTCCCTTAGGAATTTCTTCCATCATTTCCATTCCAAGCGAGGCATGTGGAACCGACGCCAAATGAAGATGCCGTAATCCCTGGAGCCACGTGCAGCTCCTTGACTTGCTGTTGTTCCCCAGCACCCCTGCTCACTGCTGGAGAAGGGGAGGGCAGGGGGGCAGAAGCGATGAGTAGGCCCCGAGAGGCCTCAGAGCCAATTCCCCTTTCCACTGGGAGCTGTCCCCTCATGCAGAGACAGGTGCCAAGACTCCTCTGCCACTCACTCAATCAACAGAGAGAGAACGGCTCCTGAGACAGACGGGGCAGCCAGGTCAAGGAAGGATAGACCTGCTTGAGCAATACTGTTGTTATCCATGAAGGCGCATTCCAGTCACCCCCCCATGCTCCTCTTGGGAGTATTGGCCATTGAAACTGGAAACTTCTGCTGGACATATTTTAATGAGGGGTTTATTTTTTTAACCAGAGAACCAAAACTGCTGTTCAGACCCAGCATTGACTGCGAATGGGGTGAAGTTGTACATTGAAGGAATAATCCCAATCGCAGATCCCAGATCCATTTGTGTGTAGAGATGTGTCCCTAGGGCACTGTCCCTTCCAGAGGTGCTGGCCACACATGGAGCAGGTCTAGCTCTAGCCCAGGCTTGTGCCTTCTAAACACACATACATTTCTCCTGGTAGCCACTGAACCACAGGCCGTCGATTAGGGCATTAACCTAATCCCTCCAGGTGGCACTAACTTCAGACTGGAAGCACAGAACTGGCAGCCAGGTCCAGGTACAACAGTGGGGTTGGGAGATCGGGAACTAATGAGCATTGGGCTTATCTTGCCCAGTGTTGGACATATGGGCCATGCAGAATCCACAAGATGAAAAAGACCAGAGATAGATGCCCCTTCCCTTCCCAGCTCACCTGTGAGATAAGGCCTCTGGAGAGGATAGAAAGAGGCAAGCAAAGAGGATGTGGACATAATCCATCAACTTTGTGTAGATGAGAAGAGGAGGCAGAAATCAGGCAGAGAGGGATGGAAAGGGAAGTGGAAAACTTGAATCCCAGAAGCCCAGCTCCCCTATGAATTTGCCCTCCTGCAGGGAGAGCCCCAGTTGCTTGGCCCTGAGGGGAAGACAAGGAAGGGGTGTGGGTAAAACCCCAGACCTCGAGACAGGAAGTGGGCAAGGCAAGAGGTGTGGGGAGCTGAGGGTATTGTCCTGAAAGGTATCTTCCCCAAGGGGAGGGGAGCAGGAGGAACTGAAAAGTAAAGCAGTTTCAGGGAAAATCACCCTTGGCCTTTTCAGTCTGCGACCACCCTTTATGTCACCTGATGATCATGCACTTATCTTGCACTAATAATCCCCGGGTACTTTTGTGGCTGGGGACTTTTCTACTGCTGCTGTTGAATTCACCAATGGTGCATTGGATGCTGGATCTTGAACTCCAGAGTCTGTGGACAGAGCTGAGCACAGGGCCTCCCTGTTGGGAGGTGCAGCGGGGCCCAGGGGCTCCGTGCTGTGACAGTCTACATCACATCGTTCAGAGCTAGGGTCTACCTGGTGGGCTCTGCATTTACCAAGAGCAAAACTGTGGCATATGGGAGGACAGAGCCCATTGAGAACCTTCTGGACTTTGGGGAGAATCCTGCCTTCCTCTAAGGAATCAAGAAGGACAGAGACATTTCAGTTAATAGGCGGTGGCTTGTATGCCATACCTGCCCCCCTGGGCTGTGGCTTTTACTGGTCCCTGCTCAGGACTGTACCCTCTGGAAAGGACCACATAGGAGGTAGGCTAGGACTGCAGTTGGCTGATTGGGGTGCCAGCTTTCTTTTTAGGGCCACTCTTATCCTTGGCATTGCACTGGAGGCAACAGTCCCAACAGCCCTCTTTATCCACCTCTCCTAAGGACCAGAAGCCAGCCCAGCCTTCCCTGCCCTGCCCACACCCCTCTGTCCTTGGGCCAGTGCCTTGTGTTTGATGTCTGTTACCTCCCCACCATCTGCCTTAATGAGAAGGGCCTGGCATGGCCCCTACTCTGTAGAGAAATGTCTTGGGTGAGGGGAGGGAGTGGGTGAAGGGAGGGAAAACATTAAATACAGCATCTTCTTAGAAAAAAAATGGCTCTTGTGTTTTCCTGTTGTCCATTCATGGAAGAGGGTTGAATTGAGGGGCACAAGGATTGCATCTCCATCCCTCTGAGAGGTATGCCGAGGACCTCCCTCACTGCCCTCCACCTTTGCTGCTAGTTTGGGGAAGTTGCTGAGTTCTATGCTGTGGTTTGTTCAAGGATATAACATTGTCCTTGGTGTCTCACAGTCTGATAGTAGACCAGGCATTTTCTGTTCAGTAAATTAATGGAAATTGGCCATTCAGCTGAGAATGACTATAGACACCCTGGGTGAAGAAGGCTAGCTATAGGGCCAGATGGTTTGGTGAGCAGTGGATAAGAGCCAAGGGGTAGCTTATTGTAAGGTAAGATGGGGCTGTGGTCCATGCCTGTAATCCCAGAGATTCAGGAGGCTGAGGCAGAAGGATCACAAGTTCAAGGTCAGCCTCAGCAACTTAGTGAGACACTATCAAAATAAAAAATAAAAAGGGCTGGGAATATGGCTCAGTAGTAGAGAACTCCTGAGCTCAACCCCTGGCACAGCAAAAATAAATAAAAATATTAATTAATTAATTTAAATAGCAGATAGGGCTGGGGATGTAGCTCAGTGGTAGAGTGTTTGCCTAGCATGTGCAAGACCAATAAAAATGAAAAATCACTTCTGTTTGCAAGTTTACTCACCTAGTTGTATTTGGCCTGAGTGAAGATCAAAATTTGTATTTAGTAAACATGTGCTTAAGAGTCACTTTGGGGGTGGGGGGTTCTAGTGATTGAACCCAGGGGCTTTACCATTGAGCTACACCCCCAGCCCTTTTAATTAATTTATGTATTTTTATGTTGACACAGGATCTAACAAAGTTGCTTAGGGCCTTGCTGAGTTGCTGAGGCTGGCCTGAAAAATTTGCGATCCTCCTGTCTCAGCCTCCCAAATTGCTGGGATTATAGGTATGTGCTACCACACCCAGCAGGAGACACTGTAATGTGAAAGCTATTATGGGTTTCAGTAGATCCTTGAAAAGGTTTGTGCATAAATGCATTAGTCCAGAATTGACTGATCTGTGATTGAGGTAGGAGATATAATAATCCCTTTCCAGGACACAGAGAGGGCATTCAGACACCAGCCTGGATACTGGAGCCTTCACTACTGAAGACAAGGAGATTGACTCTGAGTGGATTCACAGAGATTTTTATAGATAGAAGTTAATCCATTTTACACAAAGGGAGAACTGAGGCCTGGAGCAGAGGGAGGGCATGGGGTGGGGTCGGAACCAAAGGCTAAGCAGGCTTGATCTTACATTAACCTGCCATAGGCTCAGGAGATGCTGCCAGGGAGGGAAGATTGGCAGTACTGGAGTAAGAGCTCAGGAATCTGAACAAGGTGGAGTCCCTTAGACCAGTAAAGTATCACATCTTTATTTGGGTGCTATAGGGGAGAAGCCAGCACAGCTATATTACCCTTTTAGAAACTCTCCCAGGGGCTGTGGAAAGTGCCCATTAGCATGGCAGATCAAGGAGGAAGGAGGCAGAAGCAGTTCCAGGACCAGTACCTGTAGAGGAAGCAGACAGACAAGAGGCAATGAGGAGAGCAGGACAGACCAGTGCTCCTCAAACTTGGATGGAGACACTGTTCTCCTGGCAATCTTACTAAAATGCAAGTGCTGATTCCATGACCGGAATGGAGGCCTGAAGTACTGCATTTCTAAAGCCAGCTCCCAAGAGATTTTGTAGATTATTCTGGCTTACGAACCATAATTTGAGTAACAAGAGCTGATAGACAATAGGAAAGAGACATTTCACATTTCTGTCTTTCTCTTGCTAGATGGGCTGAACCAAACACTAGCCACATTAGCTTCCAGCCCATCCCAGGCTGTGGAATAATCTGAGCCTAAGAACTGTAGGAGTCACTCACTGGGAGAAAGGACTTAGGGTAGGTCTTATTAAGAACCAGTCCCCTGCCTGGCACGGTGGCACACACCTGTAATCCCAGCGGCTGGGGAGGCTGAGACAGGAGGATTCAAGTTCAAAGCCAGCTCCAGCAAATAGCTAGGCACTAAGCAACTCAGTGAGACCCTGCCTCTAAATAAAATACAAAAAAAAAAAAAAAATAGGGCTGGGGATGTGGCTCAGTGGTCAAATGCCCCTAAGATAAATCCCTGGTACCCTCTCCCCCCCCCCCAAAAAAAAAGAACCAGTCCCCACTCTGCAACACACCCCTTTGGCCCTAGACCTATAGGCCTTCCCCTTTGGCTTGGCAAGGGAGATTCTTCTTGCCCCAACCCCCAGAGGGGACAGAGGGGCCACCTGGGAGAGCCCTTAGATCAGGAACCTCCCATCCTTCCTCACCTAGGTCCCAGGCTATGCTCAAAGAGGATTCCTTGAGGCCCTGGCAGTCAGGAAGCCTGTCTTTTGTGCCCCAAAGGCTGTAATGAATACGTTGATGACAACAGTGATGAAGACCAAGGTGGTGGCAGCATTGTTGAGCTGGTTTAGTCGCCATTGATTCTGTACCTCGTTCAGGTTCAGCCGTGCTGTGGAGGATTAGGGAGCGGGGAAGTGAGGATCAGAGCAGGAGCCACACCCTAGAGCTTCCCTCCCCACATCCACTAGCTTGGAGAAAATCTGGCACTTCAGAGATCCACATGGCAGAAATGAAGGGTGAAGTGTCATCATTGGACTGAAATTGAAATGCCTTTGGCCCACCTGACCAGCACATGGTATTCATGGGATAGGATTTGGGAAATTAAACAGGTTCTTCCAAGAGTGGAGATGAATAATCACAAAATACTATAGGGAGCTGGGTGCGGTGGCGCACGCCTGTAATCCAGCAGCTCAGGAAGCTGAGGCAAGAGGATCACAAGTTCAAAGCCAGCCTCAGCAATTTGGTGAGGCCCTGAGCAACTTAGCAAGACCCTGCCTCAAAATAAAATACAAAAAAAAAAAAAAAAAAAAAAAGGGCTGGGATGTGGCTCAGTGGTTAAGCGCCTCTGGGTTTAATCCTCCATACCAAAACCAAAAACCAAAATGCCTGTAGGGAACTCTGCCACAGTGAGTAAAGACAGTCATTCAGCAGGTATTGTGGAGTGTCCGTCTTCTGGGATACCAGGATAGAACAGATTTCTAGTCTTGCTGAACAGGAGTTATTTGTGCACTTGTAGGTGCAGTGGGCTAACACTAAATATCTAAATTGGCATGTGCCAACACAGGGGACTGGCTCCTCACCAATGACAACCAAGAGGATTCCGATGACCACCTGCAGGAGCAGAGAGACGCTGATGAGGGTGACAAGGGCAGTGTAGTAATGAGAGGACGGTCCCTGCTCAAGCACCACTTTCAGCCGTGTGGCATTGGACATGAAGAGAGCCACATCCAGCATGCTCTCTGCCACACTCTTCTTGGTGGCATAATGGTTCAGGTTGATGGGTTGGTTCCTCCTGGGGTTGGAGTTCCCAGGCTGTAACAGAGAAAGCACAGACTTACCTAGGAAACTTCAGAAGGGAAGCAGTGGAGAGACTGGAAAGTGGAGAGAGATTTTAATTCCCTTCCCAAAGCAGGTGGGAACGCCCTCAACATTGATGGTGAGGCCTTGCACGGTTTATGGGTTTATGGCTTGAAGAAAAAGTAAGGGCTACTGGGCATAGTGGCCCAGACTTGCAGTCCCCGCTCCTCGGGAGGCTGAGGTAAAGGGTCTTTTGAGCCCAGGAGTTTGAGATCAGTCTGGACAACATAGGGAGACTCTGTTTCAATAAATAAGTAAGCACAGACAAGATAAATTCATATAATAAACAAAAGAGGGCTGGGGTTCTGGCTCAGCAGTAGAGCACTTGCCTAGCACATGCGAGGCCCTGGGTTTGATCCTCAGCACCACATAAAAATAAATAAATAAAATAAAGGTATTGTGTCCAACTACAACTAAAAAATAAATATTTTTTAAAATAAACAAATAAATAAATAAAACATTGGGCTACAGAAACTTTGAGCTCTGAAGTGATGCTATGCTGTGACGTCTACTTTATGGAGGACCACTTTCCCTCACACCTTGATACACCCAGCAATAGGTGGTCTGAAGCTTGGGTAAAATGGAATAGATGCTTTTTCTCCCAAAATGACATGGTCCCAAGGGAGGGTGCATAGCTCAGTGAATTAAACATGAGCTGCCTTTCAATCCACTCAGTCCCTGAACTAAGAACCCTGGAGCCTCAGCCCTGTTCACAAACATATTGGCCATTAAGTATAGGCTGTCAGAATACATGTATGTAAGCATGTATATATATACACAGTAATTAGTGCATGCTAGTTAAAAACTGTTTTTTATTTTTCAATACCAAGGATTAAACCCGGGGTGCTATACCACTGTGCTACATCCCCAACCCTTCTTTTATTTTTAAGACAAGGCCTTGCTAAGTTGCCAAGGCTGGCCTTGAACTTGTGATCCTCCTGCCTTAGCCTCCCAAGCTAATTTAATATTTTAAATAATTTTTAGCTAGGGCTTATTAAAATGTAATTTATATTTGATTTTGGAATATAAAATAAAACTGTTATTCTCAAGAAACCTCTAACTCCAAGGATGTAATCGCAATACAGGGCATATGGTAAGGGCCTCTGGGGTGGTCCAAGAAATTCACACTGGATGCTGCAGGCCATCTGCAGTCATTTGAGAACACTTGGAAGATTGACTTAGCAGTGGTGCTTAGGATAGATTGAACCAGGGTGGACCAGATGTAAGGAGACTCATTTAAACATTATGCTCTTGTGGTCTCTGGATGTGAGTCAGTGGTAGAATGCTTGCCTAGCATGGTGAGGCCCTGAGTTGATTCCCAGCACTGCATAAAATATATAAAGCTTATGGTCTTGATTTAGGGTGAATATGAGAGGGAACTGAAGTGGCTGGTCATGAGAAGGGAAAGGAAGAGAGAAACGTGAAAGATGTGACTGCTTGGAGGTAGGGAAGCTGACCCAGAAGGTCACCATAGCAGGATGGCTCTCTATTTGGGTGGATGGACAGATAGATGGACAGATGGTCTGGTGGATGGAAGGATGGATGGATGGATGGGTGGGTGGGTGGATAGGGCAGGTTCAGAGGATCTGGGTGTGTCTTGCACTCAGTGTGATCACAGCAAGGCACTTCACTTTTCTGTTTAACAGGTAATTACAGAGGTAAGTTAAGATGGAGGAGAAACCTATGTAACCAGAACTTTGGACTATAAGAACCCTGAAAATGTTCTGAAATGCAGCGATCTCCATACTTTCTTTTTGTGGTGCTGGGGATTTAACCCAAGGTCTCGTATATGCAGGGAAAGTTGGTAGAGCACTACCAATTGAGCTATATCCCCAGCCCCTCCAAACTTTTCTGATAGCATAATCTCAGAATCAGCATTAATAATTGTTTTGGGTCAGGCACACTATTGTTATTTGTAAATTTCACTTTTTAAAATTTTGTTTATTTTTTAAAATATTTATTTGTTAGTTGTAGTTGGACACAATACCTTTCAGGGTTCTTAGTTCAGGGACTGAGTAGATTGAAAGGCAGCTCATGTTTAATTCACTGAACTATGAACCCTCCCTTGGGACCATGTCATTTTGGGAGAAAAGGCATCTATCCCTATTCTTTCACGTTTCTCTCTTCCTTTCCCTTCTCATGACCAGCCACTTCAGTTCCCTCTCGTATTCACCCTAAATCAAGACCATAAGCTTTATATTTTTTATGTAGCCTTGGTCACTTAGAGAGACCCTGTTTCAAAAAAAGAAGGAAGGAAGGAAGGAAGGGAGGGAGGGAGGGAGGAAGGAAGGAAGGAAGGAAGGAAGGAAGGAAGGAAGGAAGGGATTAGGGATGTAGCTCAGAGGTAAAACACCCTGAGTGTTTTACCAATTTAAGGTAATACAAAACAAACAAAACAGAGCAACAACAAAAAACCCAACTCTAATCCACACATTCTTTTTGTTGCAGACTGAACCAAATCTGTCCTAAGTCAACAGAAAGGGGTCCCTGTCTCCCAGTCCTCCTAAAGTTTGCCTTTGAAGTTCAGCCTCTATGTGACCTTCATTTTTAAACTCCAGGCCCCTTACTCCCTTTGCCAGGAGGATCCATATATCTAGTCAAGGAAGGTTCCGGGTCACAAGGAGGTTAACAAAGAGCACCTGCCCTGATAGATGGGATCAGTGCTGGCAGTGCACGTGCCTTGAGACTTCTGTTTCCAATGCACCCACGAGAAGATCCAAGCACAAAGGAACCACTCTGGGGAAGTGGTTGCGCATTATTAAATCATCAAAATCTGCGTATACTCAATACTTCCAGGCACGGTGGGACACTCAGAGGGCAATCCAAAGTGTGCGCTTTAGCCAGTGGAGCGATTTATACACTTTTCCTCAGGAGGTTGAGAATGGAGACTCATGGGCACCCTTCATTCAACACAGTGTAACCATACATGTCAGGTGGTGCTCAGGGCTGTGTATCCCCAAGGTGGGATAAAGCATTGTTGCAACTTCTTTCCCATGTCCCTGATGAGCACTGACCCATCGGGCTGCTGGTCGTTCATACCAGACCCTGGTTGCCAGTTATTTTTCACAGGTACCAACATCAGACTGGGGCCCAGAGCCTACAGAAATAGGAAACAGGGCTGTAGACACGAAGGAATGAAATACCTGCCTCTGTTATTCCTTTCTGTTAGATTTTTCTGGGGCCTGGGTTTCGGCCAGTACTGGGGGCTGTGAGTTGGAGGAGATGGGGATAGTGTCGGGGTGAGGACCTGTGTGGACCTGGGAGGCCACACACCTCATTCAGAGCCTTTGGAAATGAGTGCCAAGCCAGTCTGGGCTTGTCAGGAACCAACAGTCTGGTTGATTAGGGACAGAGATCCCAGGGCCAACACCTCACAAAGGCCAGAGGTCATTTACAACCTGTGGTCCTAGCCCATTCCGGTCACTATGAGAGTCTCTGATTCTGCCACCCACCTACGTGTTCAGAGTACTTCTACCCAGTTCCTGCCCCATGCCCACTCACTCCTCCTCTTCCCACCCTACACTCGAATTTGTTCAGTAGCTTCTTCCTTCCAAACCCAATTAGAAAGTTCAAAATCTGATAGATCCATCTAGCTTCAAGGGAGACACCTTTCTCTGAATATTTGCATATGAAGAGTAGACAAAACCTTAAACTCAAACCTCTAGCAGTGTTTTCAGCACTGACTAAATAAATGGTGATAGGAGGGGGAAGAGGGAACAGAGAGATCTTCCCAAGCCTCTACATAAAATATCCCAATCTGGGCATAGCCTTGGTGGTGCATATCTTTAATCCCAGTGACTCAAGTGCTGAGGCAAAAGGGTTGCAAGTTTGAAGTCAGCCTCAGCAACTTAGTGAGATCCTAAGCAATTTAGCAAGACCCTGTCTCAGAATAAAAAATAAAAAGGTCCTGAGATGTATCTCAGTGGTAGAACAACCTGAGTCCAATCTTCAGTTTGGAGTGGGGGTGGGGTATAGACTATTGTTATTTGTAAATTTCACTTTTTTTTTTTTTCCAGCTCTGGAGATGGAGCCCAGGGCGAGCTGCTAGGCAAACACTCTACCACTGAACTACATCCCCAGTCTCTGCAAACTTTTAAGAGCTGGTTGGCTTCTGTTGAATCTAATTGGAAAGCCCTGAGCTTCACAGAGTTGTGGAAATTCACAAAGAGTTTAGGAGGTGCCGGCCTCAATCTCATCCTCTACTAAATTCAAGACCTCTTCCTCTCCTCTCTAAATTCAATTTAAGGAGTGCTGATTTTGGGCTGCTTCTAACGGAAGGTGTTTTTCCAGGGTCTGCTTAAGGTGGTGACCCCGGTGAGGTGCCTGTCCTCTCTCATCTTCTCAAGGCACCAGTTCTCCAGAATGTCCACATGGTGGCGTGCAGGATCCAAAAAAGCAGCAGGATGGCATTTCTGCCCCCAGGAATCCACTGACAGGACAGGATTGGTGTGAAACCTGGACTCCTGGGAGGCTCGAGATGGGAGCCTGAAAAGGACGCAAGTCTGAATAGGTCAACCGGAAACCAACCAGACCTGAGTGTCAAAGGAGAGTTCAAGAGTAAACCAATACTGCCAAGTGCAGTGGTGCACACCTCATTCTCTCAGGAGAATGAGGCAGGAGGATCGCAAGTTTGAGGCCAGCCTCAGCAATTTAGTGAGACCCTAAGCAACTTAGCAAGACCCTGTCTTAAAATAAAAAATAAAAAGGTTGTGGCTCAGTGGTAAAGAAAGAATAAACCAATACACAACCAGAGAAATTCCACATCATATACAACCACAAGAATGGGATCCTAATTAGAATAAGTTAAACTCCATGTATGTATAATATGGCAAAGTACACTCTACTGTCATGGATATCTAAAAAGAACATTTTTTTTTTAATAGCATTATGGAAAAAAAGAAGAGGAAGAAACCAATACCATCACGTGTTGTGGTGCACACCTCTAATCCAGTGGACTCAGGAGAACAAGGCAGGAGGATCATAAATTCAAGACCAGCTTGGGCAATTTAGCAAGACTTTGTCTCAAAATAAAGAACAAGAACGGGTGGGGATGTAGTTCAGTGGTAGTGTCCCTGGGTCCTCAGTACCATAATACAAACAAACAAAGATAAAGAATGAGCCAATTCTGAAGCAGGGCCAAGGCTAGGTAGAAGAATGACTAAGGAAGGGGTTCCAGGGGAGGGGCCCCGGCACAATCTGTAGCCTGGGAGCTGGCAGTTAGAAGGGGCTGACTCTGAGACCCTGGATGAAGTTGTTTTGAAAGGGACCCCTTCATGGTAACATCTTCAAAAGCAGGGAAAGAGTTTCCGTAATCCTGCTGTGGCAGTTCATTGGCAGCCCAGCTCAGAGGCAGAGATGGCTGAAATCACCTGAGGGCCCTCCCTTGCAACCTGAGGATTGGATTAGATAAACACCCAAATCCTGCAGGATGCCATCCTTTCTACCCACACCCAGAGCCCGCAAGCAACTCCACCAAGGGTCAGGATAAAAGAGGAGAGGGTGGGTGGCTGGCAGAGTGGTCCCTGCTCCTGCCTTCAGAGGAGCTGGCCCTTTAAGGCCAGGCCCAGGCTGGTTGCGAACAAAGGCCCGGGAATGTGGGCTGGACCGGGGAACAGAGCCACCCAGAGTGAGTCATTCATGTTTCACGGACTGGGAATTGCTGGCTCCCACTTGCTGCCCTCCCCTGGCCCTGGCCCTGGCTCTGGCCCTGGCCCTGGCCCCGGCCTCCTCCCAGGGCTCAGGGGCAGCCTGCAGGGCCTGTCTGCCAGATCTTGCACTGGACAGGCTGGAGGCTTCCTCTTACTTCAAAGCTACAAGCCCTCTGCCTGCTTCTGATGCCTCTCAGAGCAGGGGCCAGTGGGCCTGGACTCCTGTCCTCCCCTCTGCCCCTGGGCTTGCTGCTTGGTGCTTAGTTTCCACATCCATAAACTGAGAGGAAAAAATCCTGTCTCTGGAGGAGACTGGGAAGAAAGTGAATGATACTTTGTTCCTCCTCAAAAGGACAGACAGAAACCAAGTTGTTCTTTTTTTTTTTTTTTTCCTTTTAGTCTGAGATCTGTCTCAATGACGCTCTGTTTCTCAGAATCTTTCTTTTATGGCTCATTCTCTCCTGCACTTGACCCCTCAATTCCACTCATAGACAGCAGGACCCTGGGCCAGAGACCAATTTCCTTGGGCTCCCAGAGGCCCCGTATGAAGTGTTATAGCTCTGGTAACCAGTTACAATCCTGCTAGCCAGTGGCACCCAAACTCCAGGCCACCAGGCGGGGCTTCTGGTTGATATGAGTTGGAGCAGGGCTGGCTGTGGGCAAACTGGAATTCTGGGGCCACAAAAGGACATGGGTTTGGTGACTGGGGTGGGATGGTGCAGGGGGTGGGGACATTATAGGCACACTCCTTGGTATTTCCCACTTGCCACTCCTGGTTCATCCCCAGTCACCATCATTTCCCTCCCTCTTCCTCGTCCTGTAGGTTCCAGCTCAGATTCACTGTCACCCAGGGCCCTTCTGCCAAGTCCCAGTTCCTAAGGCGGGAGTGGATTCCATCCCTTGAAATCATGGATGGCTTCATTGTTCTGCCAGACAATTATTTATCCCTAATCTTTGGCCTATATTTTTGTTTCTTTACAAAACTAAAGTTGGATAAGAAAGGAATGCCTTTTAAACGGAAAAGTAAATAAGTTTTTACATTGTTTATTGACATTATGGTCACGGGACCAGGAGCTCCAATGGTTCATTCTGCCCTTTCTTGGAAACAAGATTATAGGGATGTTGTCCCAGAGGGTCAAGGAAGTTAAGTAAGTAACTGTTCTACCAAGAAGCCATGGGATCCTGTGCTCTGTGTGTCGAGGACCTGGAGCCTGTGGTGGCAGCAAGGCCTTGTGGGGAAGGCCAGCCTGAGAGGGCTGAGAGGTAGTGATTTGGTCCAAGTCCCGGCTCTGCTACATGTGTAAAGCTGGTTCCCCTCACTGGGCTCCTTTTCTTGCTGTGAGATTGAGGGCTTGGGTCTTTTCCAGCAGAGTGATCTAGGAATGGGGAAGCCCCCTCCTCTGAGGAGAGTCTCAGGGACTGAGGACATTCCCCCAAGAGAGGCAAGGTGGGGGGCAGGCCCAGGGCAGAGTTAGTGAGTCACTTTGAACCCGGCAGCTCTAGGGCATTGGTGACCTTTGAGTGAGTCATGCCTGTTAGCCCTGAGAAAAGCCATATGGCAGTCTTCCTGTGGGTCAGTTCGAAAGAAGGGCTACAAACAAATAAGCCCAGGAAACCTGGCTGGTGGCCCTCTATTGGCCTCAAAATGACCAAACACCCAGGAAAGCCAGGTCTCCCCTAAAAAGGAGATGGTGGGAAGCCAGGCTTTGAGAAAGCTAGTTTCCCATTCAGGGAAAGGGCAGATCCAGCGCAGGAAATGCAATCTGTTCAGACAAATGGATTTGGGTGGCCTTCAGTGCCAATTTGCTTTTAACCCCGGTGTCTAAGATCCCTAATGCCCCATCAGAATTCAGTTTGGAAGGATAATGGATCTGCCCCACTGTGCACACGTGTAGGAGGTTTCCAATACATTGGACTGTTGCAGTTCCTGCTTACAGAGTACATGCCTTTGTGACTGGCACAGGGCTAAACACAGGACATGAGTCATCTTATCTAGTCCTCACAACAGTTCTGTGAAGTAGATGAAGGCATCACCATCCTAGTTGAGAAAATGGAGGTTCAGGGAGCCCAAGTAACTTGTCCAAGATGACACAGCAGTTTTTGTAATTTGACCCCTGTTCCATGTCGTCCCAGAAGTGTATTGTCTCCATGGAGTTTAGGAGCTAAAGATAAACATACATGACCTAAGAAAAAGGAAGACAATTCCATAGTCCCGTGAGGGTACATACGTACACTTGCTCATCCTCTGCCTGAGTGAAATTTGCTTGAGACTCTCCTGAGTCTGCATTGAGGCTGCATGCCTGAGCCCCTGTGCTGCTGGGCAGAAAGTATGCTACACTCAAAGGCAGAAGGCTTGGGTCTGGGGTAGTTGGGAGAACAGGATTGAGAAAGGGACTTTTATCTGTCTTTTTAATTTTTTCTTCTTTGTGATGTTGGGGTCGGGACTCAGGGCCTTGCAAGTGTGCTGCCATTGAGTTTTACACCTTTAGCCTTGTCTTTATATATATATTAGTTGTAGTTAGACACAACACCTTTATCCTATTTATTCATTTCTCTATGGTGCAGAGGATTGAACCCAGCGCCTCGCCCATGCTAGGCAAGCGCTCTACCCCTGAGCCACAGCCACAGCCCCTAGCCTTGTCTTTTTTTGAATTTTGAATTTGAAATGTTGTTTTTGGTACCAGGGATTGAACCCAGGGGCGCTTAACCACTGAGCCACATCTTCAGCCCTTTTAAATATTTTATTTAGGGACAGGATCTCAATCTCGCTGAGTTGCTGAGGCTGGCTTTGAACTCATGATCCTCCTTCCTCAGACTCCCAAGTCCCTGGGATTACAGGCATGCACCACCATGCCTGTAATAAATATGAAACAAAAACAATATACAGCTGGATGCAGTAATGCATGCCTATAATCTCAGGGATTTGGGAGGCAGAGGCAGGAGGATAGCAAATTCAAGGCCAGCTTCAGCAACTTAGTGAGACTCTCAACAACTTAGTGAGATCTTGTCTCAAAATTAAAAAAAAAAAAAAAAAAAAAAAAGGAAATGGGGTTGTAGCTCTGTGGCAAAGCACTCCTGGGTTCAATCTCCAGTACCATAATAAAATAAAATAAAGCATCCCTAAGGGTCCAATGGTTAAAATAAATAGGGCTAGAAGTGTAGCTCAGTGTGGCATGCTTGCTGAGTACTGGAGGCCTTGGGTTCCATCCCCAGCACCTTAAAAATTAAAATACAACTGAGTTTATAGCTTCATCTCCCTCAGACCTTAGCTTCTCCATCTGTGAAATGGGAATATCGTCCCTGCTTAGCACAAAGCATTCTTAGAAAGATACATGAGGGGTTAGTAGTGTTGCTCAGTGGTAGAGTGTTTGCCTAGAATGCAGGAGGCTCTGGATACCATCTAGGGCATCACAAAAAAAAAAAAAAAAAAAAAAAAAAGGAAAGGAAAAAATATCCATGAGATAAAGTGAACAAATGTGCTTTGAGAACTGTAAAGTATTAAACAAATATGAGGAGAGAGAAATCTCTCCTACTCAAGACTATACTCCCACCAGTGGGCCTACAGGCATTTTTATTTTATTTTTTGGCAGTATTGGGGATAGAATCCAGGGGCTTTCTTCTACCACTGAGCCACATCCCCAGTCTTTTTACTTTTTATTTTGAGACAGGGTCTTACTAGGTTGCCTAGGCTAGCCTTGAACTTGCAATCCTCCTGCCTCAGCTTCCCTAGTTACTAGGCTGCACTACTACATCTGGTACTTTTTTAAAAAATAATATGTTCTGACTCATGGCCTATCCCAGCCCAAATATTTTTTCCATATTTTCATTGGTGCATTTAAATTATACATAACAATGTGATTTCAGCACAAATTTTAATGTAGGCACCATTTAGCTTCTCAGCCACCCCCAGTGTCTTTGGAATGCTTCTCCCTGCTCATCTGAAAGCCTCTGTCTTGGATTCCTGGCTCTCACCATTGAGCTGCACCAGTCTCTCAGGGAAGGAAATGGTTACACAAGCCAACCCACATAGGGTCTCCAGGTCTCTGTTTTTGGGCTGCAGACCTCTCCCCTCTGCCCCCAACCAACTCTCTACAGGGGAGAGAGCAGACAGCTAACCTTCCTTAAGGCACTGCCTGTGCCAGGAGCAGTGGTAGGCCACACCAGATTACTCACTGCTCCCTGAACACACCCTACCCTTCCTGGCCTGCTCCTAAAGGCTTTCTTCCCCATGCCCCCTGGGGGAAGCCTCCCACCCCTTCTAGCCCATAGCCCTGAGTGCACTACCAGGCCCTGTTGGTGGGCAGGCAGGGGAGGCTGTACTGGCCTTAGGTCTTATTTAAGCCTCTGGATGGCTCATTCTGTTGCCTTCTTTACTATTTGGACCCCATCTTCCATATTCCTGGGTCACCAGGGTGCCTAGCTCAACACTTTACTCACATTAGGTGCACAGTGAGTGATATCAGCACTAATTCCGCCCCTCTACCCATGTCTTTCTTTGATGCTGGGGATGGAACTGAGTCTCACACATGCTAGGCAAGGGCCAGCCACTGAGCTGCACCCCAAGCCCAGCACTTTTATTTTTTCACTTGAAAGAAATACTTAGAAGATTTTTCAAAAAAGGAAAAAGAAAGACCCTTTAAGGGTGGGGTCTTATGCACTTTGGCTTCCTGGTGCGGGGAGCAGTGTTTGGGACGTGAATCTTTGACTTAAGAAAAGCTCCAGCCAGGGGCAGACCCTTCTCCCTGGACCAGGTCAGTGGCAGTCCTGAGGGGGAGCCTCAGGGAAGGAATTACTAAGGCTGGTCGTCAGGTCAAAACCTGCAAAAACCCAGACCTCTGAGGCCTTCTGTTTGGGGCAAGTTACATGTAGACAGTTCGACTACAGCCTTCCCTGTGCCAAGAGCAGCAATCTCGCCCTTAAAAATCAACAGTCTCTAATCCGTGTTAGGGTGGGGTGTCTTTTGCGTTCTATTCTGGTAATAATCCCTGACTGGCCCAGAAACCTCCCCCATCTCCTGGGCACAATCTCACTTGCTCCAGGCTGCACAATGAGGCCTTAGAACTACAACACTCAGGAATCAGGGAGAGGCCTCTGGGGGAAGGTCTGCAGTACCTCATTTGTCCACTAGGGCTCCCTCTGAAATAGGTAAGTGAGACCCAAGTTAGCTCACCCTGCTGGGGAACTGGGATCCAAGCTCTGCCCTCTTTGTGACAGGATTTGTTCCTAATAAACTGAGGCAGAACGTGTTGGGGGAGGGACGGGAAGGAAGAGGGGCTGCAATGGAAACCCCAGGAGGCCTGCTTGCTCTTTCTAGGAAGCATTTTCTGTGGGGCACATCTGAAATCTCAGCTGAGGCTAGAGGATTCCAAGCCTAGGCAATTTAGGGAAACCCTGTCTCAAAAAATTAGTGGTGGTGGGAGTGGCCCTGGAGATTTAGCTCAGTGATAAAACACCCCTGTGTTCAATCCCTAGTACTGGAGGGGGAAATTTTTTTTTTTTAAGAGAAAAAATATAGGAGGCATTTTCCACCTCCCCTGCTCTCAGGAAAGACTGTCATCACAAAGTCCAAAGTTAATCATAGGTTTACCATACAGAAATTTCCACAGAGTATATCTAGTCTCTCCCAATACCCAACCCAAATGAGCACTTGCTGAGTTAATTCCTTGCTCTGAGACTTCTGAACTCATCTGGCTTCGAACTTTATGGCCCACTTTGGCTTTGGGGTTCCCCAGAGAAACTTTCTCCAAGCCCACTCAGCCCCCCTTGCTGTCTATAGCCCTATTCATGTTCCAAAAGCCAACCCAAGCAGCTAAACTTTAATAATAATCAAATAGTCATAATCTATGCCAGGTACAACTCTCACAAAGTTGGTATTAATACTCCCATTTTGCAAGTGAAGAAGATGAGACTCAAAGAGGTTAATTACCCAAAGTCACCAGATACTAAGGGATGGTTCCAGTATCCTAAGCCTATATATTCTTTCTTCTATATACCAATGATTCTCAAAGTGTGTAGGTCTTAAAGCAGAAGCTTTAAGCATTTGCATATAAGAAATGCAAATACTGGACTGGGTTGATAGAGTGCTTGCCTAGCATGTGTGAGGCCATTGATTTGGTCCCCAGCAGTGCAAAAAAGAGAGAGAGAGAGAGAGAGAGAGAGAGAGAGGAAGCAAATTCTCAGGTTCTTTCCAGACCTTTTGAATCAAACACTCAGCAGAAAGCCCTCAATTGGCTTTCAGTATTTTAACAAGCCCTCCAGGTGATTCCCATGCAAGATCAAGTTTGAGGCCCACTGGCATAACTGCAGAATGTGTCCATGCTTGCTCTCTTCTAAGCTTGGTGCTAGACACTTTCGTATTGATTTTGTCATTGAATTCTCTCTTACAGATGAGAAAATTGAGGCTCAGAACAATTCAAGAATTTTGCTCACCCATTTTTTAAGAATTAGATGGGATTTGAGACAGGCAAGCCCTTGAATTCATGACCTTAACCACACACCATATAGCCTTGGAAGTACAGGATACAAACCCCTCGAAGGTAGGACCAGTCTAAAGTATTTATGGTAGTATTTCTAGATCTTTCTATAGATTAGAAAATTGATCAAAACCTATATTTCATACCAGTAGCCTTCATGCCCTAGCAGCTCCTGTTCCCCTATTTATGGGTCTGTTTCAGAGGGTCTAATGCTTTTTTCTACCTTGCAGTGCTAGGACTCAAACCCAGATCTTCGCAGTTCCTAGGCAAGGGTTCTACTACTGAGCTACTCTTCCAACCCCTCAGCCTCTCTTGTTTCTGTCAAGGCTTAGGTTTTGTGAAGGAACCTAGATCCAGATAGGTAAGTGAAAGTGGCTTTCCAAACAATAATTGTAAAGCAAAATATCAACATTCCACATAATGGTGTATGCGTTTTGTGTGTTCCCTTTAGATTGTATGCCCTGCCCCACCCCCAAAGGCAAGAATGATTTCCTTGGACTTTAAGGCAATTGGAATAAGAAGCAATAACAGTCGAGCCTACAGTCTCTGGCTGCATTCCAGGTGAGAGGACCTCACGAAGTAGATCCTATCTGACAGTGAGATGGGAAAAAGGGAAGGTGGTGAATTTCCCACCCCACCCAGCCCTGCAGAGAGCCTGCCAAGATTCCTATTCAGTCTAGTTCAACAAACATGTTTCTAGCTCCTATCATGTGCTAAGCATCTAGGATGCAATAAAGATTCCCGCCTGCCGAATAACCCTATTCTCATAATCTTCTAAAATGACAAGGCTTAGCAGAGAATAAAGTGTATAAAAGGGGGAAGACAGGAGATAAAAATATTGTTTTGATCCCACCCTCATGGATAAGCTTCATGGGAACAAGGACTTTGTCTGGTTCACTGCTGTATATCAGAACCTGGCTTTTAGCCTGGCACGAAGAATGAGCAGAAAGACGAATGAATGAAGCATTTGTCACTCACTGCATTCATTCAGGACCACAGTGAACTGAGGTCCATAACCCTCATACATGGAGCCCTTTGGGGGTGTCAGTCAGACCTGTCTTACAACATACATCATCACAGCCTCAGACACACAGCATGTGTCTTCTGTTGTGGGCAGCAGCATTCCGTGTCTTGGCCATGGATGAGACAGACTATGGATGAGGCTGAGATGCAGTGGGATGAGGTCAAGATAGAGATGGAGCACTGAGTCCCAGGGATCACAGCCAGGTAGAAACAGTTCTTTCTTTTCTTAGTGGGGTGGGGGGAGTACTGGGAGTTGAACCCAGAGGCTTTTAACCACTGAGCCACATCCCCAGCCCCCCCTCTTTTTTTCCCTGTATTTATTTAGAGTCAGGTTCTTACTGAGTTGCTCAGGGCCTCACTAAGTTGCTGAAGCTGGCTTTGAACTTGTGCTCCTCCTGCCTCAGCCTCCCTAGTCGCTGTGATTACAGACATGTGCCACCATGCCTGACTGGAAACAGTTCTCAGTGTTTCCCCAACTTCCATAGGCCTGCTAGCCCTGAGTTAGCTGTCCCCTGCCTACTTTTACCAATCTGAAGAGGCATTGGCCCATTGGGGCTGTCACCTGGTGGCCCTCCTACCCTCAGATGTAGCCTGGGTACTCACATGGTGGTGTTTCCCTTCCTTTCTCAGGACTTGAGTGTGGGCCTGAGAGGTGAAAGCACTCAAAACCACACACTCTCCCTGCCCAGCACTTGGAGCAGCAGCTCTGATGTGGCCGGCTAAGTCTGAAGAAAACTGAGGTTGAGTGAATGAGTGAATGATGGCACTGGCTGTGGAGTCTGGATCTGAATGAAGCCTGCCTGCCATGTCTGCCCTGGGTGACCTTAGGCCGGCTGTGCAATCTCACTGCTCCTCAGCTTCCTCACTCAAAAATTCCCCTTCCTCCCTCACATTGTGAGAAACTACAATGGGGATGGAAGGGACCAGCCATTGAAAAACTCAGTAAATCCCATAACAAAAATGCTGCAGAAGTCCCGGTTCACTTCTAACCAAACCCAAGGCAGTCCTACAACCAGGGTCACCATGGATGCTGAACATGTTAAACAGCAGATCTCCAGCGTTCTTCCAAACTCCCAGCATTTTCTTTTTTCCTCTATGCTGGAGAAGGGACCCAGGCCCTTGTACATGCTAGACAAATGCTCTACCACTGAGCTCAATCCAGTTCTCAGCCTCTTTTTTTCCTTTTCCTTCCTTCTTTCTTTCTTTCTTTCTTTCTTTTTTTTTTTTTTTGGTAATAGGAGTTGAACCAGAGTTGCTTTAGCACCGAGTCACATCCCCAGTCCTTTTTTTTTTTTTAATTTTAATGTTTATTTTGAGACAAGTTCTCACTAAGTTGCCGAGGCTGGCCTTGAACTTGCAATCCCCTTGCTTCAGTCTCCCAAGTAGCGGGACTGCATACACATATGTTTCTTTTAAATATAAATACACATAAGTTCTTTTTAAATACCCATTTTGATTTAGAACTTACTGCATTCTTTCTACATTCTTCTTATGCATTCTTTAATTTATTTTTCACAGAAACCTGTGAGAGGAAACTTAAGCTCAAAGAGATTGATTAACTTGCCCAAGGTCACATAGCTAGGAGATAGGAGAGTCAAGATTTGAACCCAGGTCTGTCTGAAGCCAGAGCCTGAACTCCTAACAACCATATCACTCTGCTTGCCACTGTTTAGCTCTTGCACTTTTGTCACCATCCTGGTAGCCTGGAGCCCTGGAGAAATTGTGCCTAACACAGGACCTGGTCAGTAGTGTGTGCTCAGGAATGAATAAATGAGTGAACTCAGACATGGAGGCATGTGAGTCCTGCCTTTAGCTACTGGCCCTGACCCAGTCTGCAAGCACTTTCCTACAGCCCAGGACAATGCCCCAGGACAAGGATGCAGTTGTTGGGTAGCTGCTGTGCCCTCACCCCCTTTCTAAAAATACTAAAGAGCATGGGCCCTCCAGGCCACCAAACAGCCATCCAGTTGCTCTCTAGGGTCACTGCTGTTTAGCCCTGTCCTGCCACCTGGCATCTGCTCCCTTTGGGCCTCCTGCCTGACAGCTGACCCCTGTCATTCCTATGACTGTTTACTGCAAAGCAAAGTCCAGTTCTGCAGAGGTGGGAACTCCTGAGCAGTCAGGCCCAGCCCAGTCTGGCCTCACCCAGGCTGAACTGTAGGACACCAGGACAGGTTTGGGGCTTTTCCTTTAAGCCCAAAACAAAGTTAGCCCCTGTTTTTGACCTGGGTTCCATTTTCATAGCCATACAGTGGACACATCCATCCCACCAGCTCCTTTTGCAGTTCAAGTACTAGCTTTTTACAGGGATATGGACACGTAAGGTCAGGACACAGGTGTCAAGACTTGGTACCCCTTAGCAGCCATACAATTTGGGACAGCTGTTAGTCACTTACTAAAAATGCGTATAATAAAATTACAAAACAATGAGAATATTATCCTATATTTGTTTATTTATTTACTCATTTATTTTGCAGTATTGGAAATTAAACCCAGGGGCACTTAACCACTGAGCCACATCCGCAGCCCTTTTATATATTTTATTTAGAGACAGGGTCTCGCTGAATTCTGGAGCTGCTGGGATTTATAGGTATGTGCCACCGCACCTGGCATCCCCAGCCCTTTTTTAATTTTTTTACTTTGAGACAGTATCTTGCTAAGTTGCTGAAGGTCTCATTAAGTTGCCCAGGCTGGTCTCAAACTTGTGATTCTACTGTCTCAGCCTTTCAAGTTTCTGGGATTACAGGCATCCATGGCTGTGCCCAGCCCTTGAGGACATTTTGAAACTATGGGATGGGTAGAGAATAGTTTTCTTCTACCCTAACACTAGGAAATCCCTAATTATACAGATCACCTGGACCGTAATGTTAATTCTATCCTCTTCAGATAGGAAGGCTAAGGCAAGGGCATGACCTTGTGGTGTCAACAAGCCGGCCTGCTCTCTGGATGAATCAGCAGCATTGATTAAGCACCCACTGTGTGCACTGTTCTGTACTCTGTTCTGAGAAGATAGCTCTGTTTGCTCTCTAGCCAGTCAACAAATATTTGAGCATTTGTCTATTTTGGGCAAGTCAGTGTGCAGAGGACATTGCACAGAGATGAATAATTTAGAAGGGGAATTTGTGATTAATTATAGGGATGGTGTGAGAGAGAGAAAAAAGTGAGAAAGCAGGAGCTTCTCCAGGTAGAGACATCAGAGGAGATATTACAGACCTCAATGCCATCTCAGAGTGATTTTTTTTTTTTTTTTTGGTACTGGGTATTGAACTCAGGGGTGTTCTAGCCACATCCCCAGCCCTTTTTTACATTTTGAGACAGAGTCTCACCAAAGGGTCTTGCCAAGTTGCTGAGGCTGACTTTGAACTTGCAATCCTCCTGCCTCAGCCTCCCAAACTGCTGGAATTACAGTCACGCGCCTCCACACCTAGCTTATTTTTTGAGACAGGGTTTCCCTAAGATGTTGAGGTTGGCCTCAAACTTGTGATTCTTCTGTCTCAGTGTTCTGAGTCACTGGGATTACAGATGTGGGCCATTGAGCCAGCTCAACAGAATCTTGAAGGATAAGAAGAATCTTTGAGTGTTCTTTCTCTGGTAAAATTACATAATCCCTGCCTTGGGATCCAATACCCTAACGAGAACAACTGGTAAATATACTGGTAAGAGGTTTCCAAATGGGTATTAATGTAACCAATAATAATTTGCAGGGCCTGGGACAAAATAAAAATTCAGGACCTGTCATTCAAGTTCATTAAGAATTTCAAGATGGTGCCAGGCACAGTAGCACTCACCTATAAACCCAGGGATTTGGGAGTCTGAAGCAGGAGGATCAATTTCAAGGCTGGCCTTGGCAACTTAATAAGACCCTTTCTCAAAATAAAAAAAGTAAAAAGGTCTGCAAATGTAGCTCAGAGATAGAGCTCCCCTGGGTTCAATCCCTAGTACTAGAAAAACAAACAAACAAAAAACCCAACTAAGATGGCAATAGTGTGTGTGGGGGGGGAAAGATGGCAACAGCAGTGTTAAACCTAGTCTGGGGTCCTTCTCAGTGCTGGGCCCTTTTGAGCAGGCTCTGTGAAGTAAGCCCAGTCCAGCTGACTGGTGAGTACTGGAGATCAGGATTAGGAATATCTTTTTGCCAAGAGGACCACAGGCCTCGGGCAACCCAGCGGATGCTATGTTTGCAACCTGGGTCAAGGTTGGCCCCCAGAAGGTGAGATCACTTATCCAGATCAGGTTCTATACTTGGCTCTTCCTTTTGGGGCCAGTGCAGAGTTCTGTCTCTTTGAGGTAAAGGTGCCATCAAGGCCAGAAGCTCTTAGCTCTTCTCTCAAGAGCCTGTACTGGGGTAGCAAAGAACAAAACCTCAGGGGCCTTCATTGGTAGAAGTGATGGGACCTGCTTCTCACTGTGAAGGGCCAGTTCCATTTAAAGGCATTCAACTTTGAACCTTATATATTCCTATCTGCCAACAGGGCATTATTTTTAGCCCTACGTCCAACTTCCATTTATAAATGGGGGAACAACCAGAGGGGGAGGACACTCTCTAAGATCACACAAACAGGCCGTTCTGAAACCAGAGCAGGTTCCCATAAGGCCCATCAAGTGCCCTTTCCCTACCAGCCAGGTGTCTTTCTGTGCTGACTGGACTGGAGGGACCCGGGGTGGGCTACCCTGTGCAGTGATCTTCACCTCCCGGACCTTGCCTGCAGAAGAGACTGCGGCTGCCCACCGGAGTACACTATTCACTGGACTTTAGAGAGGACTTGAGGTCTGGATAGAAGATACCCACCTGCCCCAACTCTAAGCCTTTACCTTTCATTGTGAGCAGATGGTAGAACTGCCTGGGATGAGAAAGCCCATAGCAATGCCTGAGGTAAATACAGCCAAAGGGAAACTGTTATCAAAAACCTGTCTGAAGTCAGGTATGGTGGCACACAACTGTGAAGCCACCCCCTCTACAGGAAGCTGTCTCAGGAGCTCAAGGAATGCAGACAAGCTGAATCATAAAGCCCCCAAGCTAGGAACAGCTCCAGTTCAATTAGCAGAGAAAGTTCCCTGAAGGCGTCAAATATTTAGACTGCACAAGACAGGATGTTTGCACATGTGCAATCTCACAGAATTTGCACAGCTCTCTGAGGACCGAAGCTGAGGCTGCATTCTATGGATGAGCAAAGTGGGCCTCAGTGCAATGAAGTCATTCTTAGGGCCACCTGACTGGGTAAATTCCAGAGAAACCAGGTTTTCCTGGTCTTAATCCCGTGCTCTGAGGTCGGGCCCTTGACCACTATTTTCCATCACTCTACTTCTTCCTGGCTCCTCCCTCCCTCAGTCCCCCTGTGCAGAGGTGGAGCTGAGGGTTGGCACATCACAGGCACGTCATACATATTTGTAGGGTAAGAATTGAACATCCTGTCCCCTGTCTGTAATGCCTTCTGGACCTGCTTCTGGCCATAACCCAGTAAGCTCTTCCTTCCATGAAGAATGTTGTTTCCAGCATGAGGACTTTGATGACACCTTCTATCTGGCGATTGATCTGATTATTCACTAGACTGTGAGCTCTTTCCAGATAGGTACCTTGGTATGAGGCTGGCATTTATCAACAACTAGTAGTTTGGTTTATGAAAGGTCCCACTCTGATACTATAGCTATAACATTCCATTTCCCAGACCAGTGTGCCACAGAGATACCTTCCCTAGTCTTAGCATATGATGTAGGCATAGATAGGATTCCCCTTGAAAAAAATACACTAGTATGTGCAAATTTAAATTAATTTAAAATATAGCAAAATTGGGGCTGGGGATGTGGCTCAAGCGGTAGTGCGCTTGCCTGGCATGCGTGCGGCCCGGGGTTCAATCCTCAGCACCACATACAAACAAAGATGTTGTGTCCGCCGAAAACTAAAAAATGAATATTAAAAAATTCTCTCTCTCTCTCTCTCTCTCTCCCTCCCTCTTAAAAAAATAAAATATAGCAAAATGGAGGAAGGGAGAAGAATTCATGTTGCAGGTGGATGCCAGAGACTCCTTCATTTAAAAAAAAAATTATTTTTTCAGTTCTGGGGATGGAACCCAGGACCTCACTCATGCTAGGCAAGTGCTCTACCACTGAGCCACATCCCTACCCGCTTCACAGACTTCTTTAAATAGCACCCTTTGTGAATATTTTTCTAATCTAAGAATAAGGAAAACTTTTATAAGCATGACAAGAAATTCAGAAGCCATAAAGGATAAATAAACTTTATTTATTTATCTATTTTTTTGAGAAAGAGTCTTGATATGATGCCCAGGCTAATCCCAAATTCCTGGCCTCAAGTGATCCTCTGAGTAGCTGGGAGTACAGGTATATGTCACACCATCTGGCTAGGATCAATAAATTTCATTGAATAAAAACTAAAACTAGCCCAGTGCAGTGACACACTCCTATAATTCCAGCAGCTCGAGAGTCTGAGGATCACAAGTTCAAAGCCAGCCTCAGCAATTTACCAAGGCCCTAAGCAACTCAGTGAGGCCCTCTCTCTAAATAAAATTCAAAATAGGGCTGGGGTGTGGCTCAGTGGCTGAGTGCTCTTGATTCAATCCTGGGTACCAAAAAAACAAGCAACAACAACAACAACAAAAACCCACTGGGCTGGGGTTGTGGCTCAGCGCTAGAGCTCTCACCTAGCATATGCGAGGCACTGGGTTCGATCCTCAGCACCACATAAATAAATAAATAAAATAAAGGTATTGTGTCTGACTACAAATTTAAAAAAAAAAGTCAGCAAGTTTATATAAAAAAAACCCACTATTTGAACGCAAAATAATAAAAAAATTAATTACATAAATACTTATTTTATGCCCAAAACTGCATTGAACATTAATTTATTTCATTCTCATAATAATTCCATGGTATAAGTACTTCTTATTATTTTAGTTTTAGATAAGGAACCAACCTATGGTCATTCAGCTAGTAAATTGGAGACAAAACCAGATTACCAAGCATTTGCTGTCTAATCTGTGATCTAGCCACTCCCTACTTTTCTGACTTTAAAAGTCAGAAGACTGGTGGTGTAGCTCTATGACAGAGCATGTGCTTAGCATGATGAAGTTTTGATTTCAATCCCCTGATACATGTAGAAGTCTCAAGAATGAGACCATTAGGGCTGGAGCTATAGCTCAGCAGTAGAGCACCTGCCTCACAAGTGAGAGGCACTGGCTTCAGTCCTCAGCACCACATAAAAGTAAAAACATAAAAAGATATTGTGTCCATTTCCAACTAAAAAAAAATTTTTTTTTAAAGTGAGCCCATTAGAACCTTACTCTAAAGATATTCTCTACTCTTAAAAGTGTAGAGAATATCTTGTTCCCTGTCTCCACACCAGCATTTATTATTGTGGACACTCTGACTGGAGTGAGATCAAATCTCAAAGTAATTTTAGTTTGCATTTCCCTGGTTGCTAGGGAAGTTGGCCATTTTTTTATATATTTATGGGCTGTTGGTATTTCCTCTTTTGAGAAGTGTTTATAGTTCTTTCGTGCATGTATTGATTGGGTTGTTAATTTATTTTTTGGTGCTCAGCCTTTTGGGTTCTGATTATATTCTCGATATTAACGCCCTATCAGAGGATCTGCTGGCCAAGATCTTCTCCCATTTTCTAGGCTCTATCCTCATGCTCTTCATCGTTCCCTTTTCTGTGCAGAAGTTTTTTAATTTGATGCTGTCCCGCTTTTCAATTCTTGGGTTTTATTTCTTGAGCTTTAAGGGTCTTGTTGAGGAAGTCAGTGCCTGCTTCAATAAGTTGGAATACTGACCTTATATTTGTTTGTTTGTTTGTTTGTTTTCCCAGCAGTGGCAAAATTTCTAGTCTAATTCCTAAGTCTTTGGTCCACTTTGATTTGACTTTGGTGCAGGGTGAAAAATAGGGATCTAATTTTATTCTTCTTCACATAACTATCCAGTTATTCCAGCACTTTGTTAAAAAGGCCATCTTTTCTCCAACACATATTTTTGGCACCTTTATGGAGTATCAGATGACGCTAAGTATGTGGGTTTGTCTCTGTGTTCCATTGGTCTTCATGCATATTTTGATGTCAATACCATGCTGTTTTTTTTCCAATAACTTTCCTTTTTTATATCTTTATTTTTATTTATTTATTTATTTATATGTGGTGCTGAGGATCGAACCCAGTGCCTTGCACATGCTAGGTGGGTGCTCTACCGCTGAGCCACAACCCCAGCCCCAGCATCACTTTTCTTGCTCAAAATTGCTTTGGTTATCCTGAGGCTATTCTATTTTATTCTTCCAAATGAATTTTACGATTTCTTTTCTAGTTCTTTGAAGAATGTCATTGGTGTTTTGATGGGGAATGCTGTGAATCTGTATAACACTTCTGGTAATATGGCCTTTTGACAATATTAAGTCTGCCTATCAAGAACACTAACAGTCTTTCCATCTTTTGGTGGGAGGAGTGGGTACTTGGGATTGAACTCAGGGGCACTCAACCACTGAGCCACATCCCCAGTCCTATTTTGTATTTTATTTAGAGACAGGGTCTCACTGAGTTGCTTAGCACCTCACTTTAGCTGAGGCTGGCTTTGAACTCATGATCCTCATCTCTCAACCTCCCCAGCTGCTGGGATTACAGGCATGTGCCACCACGCTTGGTAGTATTTACATCTTCTAAGGTCTTCTTCAATAATTTTTTTCTTCAGTGTTCTATGGTTTTCATTGTAGAGATGTTTTACCTTCTTGGTTAGATTAATTCACAAGTGTTTTTTTTTTTGTTTTTGTTTTTGTTTTTTTTTAGGTCAATGTGAATGGGATAGTTTTCCTGGGGATTTCTTTTTTTAAAAAAATATTTATTTTTAGTTGTAGTTGGACACAATACCTTTATTTTTATTTATTATTATTATTTTTTTTATGTAGTGCTGAAGATCGAACCCAGGGCCCCGCGCTTGCTAGGCAAGCACACTGCCACTGAGCCACAACCCAGTTTTCCTGATTTCTTTCTCAGCAGAATCACTATTAGAATATAGGGAAGCTATTGGTTTTTTTTCTTATTGATTTAATATAAAATACATGATTTGTTCCTATGCTTTGAAAGTTCTATTGTTCTGAATGATAACATGTCCTTAAATTATTGGATTAGAGAAAGCCTGGGAAGCTATTGATTTATGAATGCTGATCTTGTGGGGGAAAAGGTACATTCATACATTGTTGGTGGCACTGCAAATTAGTAGAACCACTCTGGAAAGCAATATGGGGATTCCTAAAAAAACTAGGAATGAAACCACCAGATGACCCAGCTATCCCACTCCTTGGTATCTATCCAAGAGAACTAAAATCAGCATACTATAGTGATACAGCCACATCAATGTTTATAGCAGCACAACTTATAATAGCCAAATTATGGAACCAGTCCAGATGCTCATCAATAGGTGAATGGACTAAGAAAATGTAGCATATACACAACAGAGTTTTACTCAGCCATAAAGAAGAATGAACTTTTGGCTTTTTCCAGTAAATGGATGGACTGGAGAGCATGATGCTAAGTGAAATAAGTCAGACTCAGAAAATGAAGGGTCAAATATTTTCTTTCATATGCAAAAGCTAGAGCAACAGAAGGGGAAAAGTTGAAGGGGGGTCAGATATCATAAATATGTAAGGAAGATGAGTGGAGTAAAAAGGAGATTGAGGGAGGAAAAGAAGGGACAGGAAAAGGAAAGAAATGTGAGGTGAATTTGACAACATTACACAGTGTGCATGTATAAATATACCACAGTGAATTCCATCTTTATGTACATCTATAAAGCACCAATTAAAAATAAGTAGATAAGCAAATGGAAGCAAGACTAGTAGAATGCAGTAAGAGGAGTCGGGTGTGGGGGGGGGGAGGAGAGAAAGGAGGGAAGGAAGAGGCACCAGGGACTGAAATGGAACAAATTAAATTCCAGGCATGTATGATTGTCAAAATAAACCCAACTATCATGCACAATTATAATGCACTAAGAAAAGCATTTTTAAAAAGAGTATTTAAAGAATAAATAATTCCAAAAATGTGTAGAGTATGTGAACTAACAAGCCCCCCAAAAACATCACAAAGGTGTATGCCCTATTAGCTTGGTAAAGGTTTAGGAGACTGGTTATACTCAATGTTGATATAGGTGTGGCCGGACAGAGCATATTCACATCCTTGGAAGGAATGTAAGTTACTATCAAATGTATCAAGCAAAATTACCACAATCTTCTCCTCCTCTTCTTCCTTCTTCTTTTTCTTTTCTTTTTTTTCCGGTAGGGACCACGTCTTGCTAAATTGCTCAGACAGGTTAGTAGCTGGGACTATAGGCACATACCACTGTGTCTGGTTTACCACAATCATTTTTTTTGGAGGTAAATTTGGAGATTATCTATTAACATTCTAAATATTCTTTCCCATTTACCTAATAAGTCCACTTCAAGGAATTTCTCCCACAGAGAATGTCCTCCCCAAACATGCGCGCACGCGCGCACACACACACACACACACACACACACACACACAAGATAATTCACTGTAACACTGTTCGTAATGCCAAAAATTGGAAATGACCCCAATTGTAAAACTGAAAGTATGTTGGCTAAAGAAAATGGGCTATGCCCACATACGTTTTTTAAAAATAATAAAGTAAATCTCTATGGGAAGTTATCTAAAGTATATTTAGTTGGGGAAAAGTTCATTAAGAATATATGAACCTAGCCAGGTTTGGTGGTGCACGCCTGTAATCCCAGCCTCTCAGGAGGCTGAAGCAAGAGGATGGCGAGTTCAAAGCCAGCCTCAATAACTTAGTGAGGCCCTTAGCAACTCAGTGAGACCCTGTCTCTAAATAAAATACAAAAAAGGAATGCAGATGTGGCTCAGTGGTTAAGCACCCGGGTTCAATCCCTGGTACAAAAAAAAAAAAAAAAAAGAAGAAGAATATATCAACCTATATTGGTAAACTGAGCTAAATAAAATGTTCATAATATCAAACTATTACTACTACTGCTACTACTACTACTATTATTACTACTATTAGTGGTGCTGGGAATAGAACCCAGGGTCTTGTGTGTGCTCGGTAAGCACTCTCTACAACTGAGCCACATCCCCAGCCCTCAAATTTCTGTATTATGTATTAGTATTCTGTATTATGCATTAGTATAAGAATAAGAAACAAGCAGGAGAGGAATTTATAACACCCTTAGAACATTCTCTAAGTTATATATTTTCCCATTTTGAATTTTTGACAAGTACTATGTCATCCTTTTATAATTAGGAAAAAATAAGATACAATTAAATATATGGTAAATAAATACTGCACAAACACCCTTTCCTGTTTATTTATTTATTAAACAAGCATGTACTAAATATAGCTAATATAGTCCTAGGCACTGATGCTAGATGTTGGGAATGCAAGTATTGATAAACAGCTAAACATAGCTCCTGCCCTTTAGGAACTCCCCCTCCCCCAGATTTAATGCGGGTGCTCTACCATTGAGCTACACCTCCAGCCTCCAGTGTTCAGGTCTTCTGTGGTGAAGGGGGGTGCTGCTGGATTACAGCCTTGAAAAATGAGCAGCTAGTGGGCAGCAGTCTCAGAGAGGGTGCAGTGGGCTCAAAACCCAGGACCCAAGGGGTCCTTGGGTGTGAATGGAAGGTAAGTGGTAGGAGGAGACAGAGATGAAGCTGGATGGAGTGGAACAGATTGGAGAGGTTCCAGTGAGGTGCAGTTGTCCCTTGATAACCTGAGGGATTGGTTCCAGTACCCTCACACCTTAAACATCAAAATCCCTGAACGCTCAATTCTCTTATTATATACATATTTTTTCTGTTTGTGGTGCTGAGGGTCCACCCCAAACCTTAGCACATGCTAAGCAAGCCCATGATCACTGAGCCACATTCCCAGGCCTCCATTCTCTTATATAAAATTCTATATATAATATTTACATATAACCTATCTTATCTTTTATATATTTTAAGTCATCTCCAGATGACTTAACTCATCCGTGTAAATGCCATTGTAAGTAGCTATTGTATTATGTTTGAAGCACAGCAGGGGTGGTAGTATGGACATGGGGCCTCCCAAAGAGATGTCAAGGGAGTAGAACTGGCAGGACTAGTGAATGACTGGGTGCTGAGGGTGTGGGAAAGGGAGGGTTAGAGAATGACACCCTGTGTTTCTGGTTGGGTGACAACGTCTGTGCATTCCAGTCTATAATCTCACCCTCTGCATTGCAGGCAATAAGATTCAATTTATGAACAACTTTCCAGGAACGCAGCTCTTGTGTAAATAAGGGGCACCTTTGATAATCTTTATGCATGGGCACCTTTGCCTGGTGCCAAGTGCAACAGTCCACTGACCACTGTGCCACAGCATCTGGAAGCCTGCCAGGGGCTTCTTCTGACTAGTGCTCAATGCTGAACAGAATCCAGGACAATACCATTTACAATCAGGGTCATAGGAGATGGGAGAGAAAAAAGATCATGAGTGATCCTTCTTTTTTTTTAAAGTGGTGCCTTTGGGGACTGGGGTTGTGGCTCAGTGGTAGAGCACTCACCTAGCATGTGCGAGGCACCATATAAAAATAAGTAAATAAATAGATAGATAAATAAATAGATAAATACATAAATAAATAAAAGGCCAGGCGCGGTGGTGCACGCCTGTAATCCCAGCAGCTTGGGAGGCTGAGGCAGGAGGATCACGAGATCAAAGCCAGACTCAGCAATTTAGTGAGGTGCTAAGCAACTCAGTGAGACCCTGTCTCTAATAAAATACAAAATAGGGCTGGGGATGTGGCTCAGAGGTCGAGTGCCTCTGAGTTAAATCCCTGGTATCCCCCCCAAAAATAAATAAATATAAAGGTATTAAAAAAAAAGTGGTGTCATGGTGCCTTAGTTCTCTGGCTCTTGTCTCCGGATTCAGGGCTATTAAAGCCCCTCGCCTTCACATGATTTCTATGAACCAAGGTCGTTGGGGCCCCAGCCTTCAACTGGGTTCAAGAGGCTCTGAGTCTGGATATTACAATACCCTACAGCATCTGCTGTCACCTCCTCCTTGCTGACAGCATTCAGCTGGCGCAAAAATAGCCCTGTCACATTCACATGCCTATTCCACACCTGTCACCAGTCCTGTGTTGCAGACTTTCTTGACCCACTGCTGCCAAGATCCTACTGCCCAAGACCATATGCTGACTTATCTGCTATTTTGTTCAGAGGGTTGGGGGCGATTCTAATTGCAGAAGTTTCTGGAAGAACAATTCTATTGGACTCCATAGAGTTGGTTTTACAACCAGAGGCCTTTTGGTTGAGCTCTGAGTCCCTGGAGGGACAGTTTCTGCAGTGGACAGATGTCACTGAGGAAGCAATACAGTGTCACCAGGCTGGCTTCTTGCTTCAGGTCTCCCTGCCCATCTGATCTCATTGTGCAGTCAGCCTGAGGTTTCCTGGGAGCTGCCTCTAACTAAGGGCTGTGGGTGTTTCTTCTGAGGTATTGCTCAAGGTCCAGGCCTCATTTTAACAGGATTGCCTTCTGAAAGAGTGAACAGGCTGGTGATAGGTATGGTATGTAGAAAAACTAGTCAATTTTGAGCAAAGAGAGTCCCTTGCCCCCACTTGTTTAACAGACCATCAAACCCCTTGCTCCTTCCATTCTGTTTATTCCTCCAACTGTTCCTTAAACCTAAAGACTTAGAAACCCAGCTACCAGCTGGGGCCAAATACAAATCTTGTTTGCATTCTTGGTGAACTCTTGATTAAGCTGTAACAGATGAAAAGTGTGGACTCTGAAGTCAGAGGTAAATCTGACTTTAATACTTGCTAGGTAGGTGACCTTGGACAAGTTAAGTTGTCTGAACCTCAGTTTTCTCATCTGCAAAGTGGGGGAGAATGATGATCCCTCCCTCACTTGGTTGCTATGATGATAAAAAGAGACACTCCATAGAGAACAGATAGTGCCTGCTAAATATAAGGGAGTATCATCATTGCTGGAGGTATCCACTGTTGAACCACCGTCATACATTCTTAGGGATATCCAACACAATGGTGTTGAACAAAAGGAGAATGATATTAGAAATATATAAGAAATAGGATAACTAACTGCTTAGGCCCAGACATAAAGGGAGGCAGTATTTGGAAGGGTCACAATTTCTTTCTTTCTTTCTTTCTTTCTTTCTTTCTTTTTTTGGTGAGCTGTGATCTAACTATGTTGCCTAGATTGGCCTTGATTCTGGGGTCAAATGATTTTTCTCCCTCTTTCCAAGCAGCTGCCACTGAACCAGCTCGGGTCTGTTTGTATTTGTTTTGTTTTGCTTTTGTGGTACTGGAGATTGAACTCAGGGGCACTATACCACGGAGCCACGTCTCCAGCCCTTTTTCGTATTTTATTTAGAAACAGGGTCTCACTGAGTTGTTTAGCACTTTGCTGTTGCTGAGGCTGGCTTTGAACTTGTGATCCTCTTGCCTCAGTTTCCCAAGCTGCTGTGATTACAGGCATGCATCACAGTGCCAGACCTGGCCCATGGTTTTTTAAGCTCTAAAAAAAAAATCAATTTTAGCCGGGCATGGTGGTGCAAGCTTGTAATCCCGGCTGCGCTGAAGGCTGAGGTAGGAATATTGTAGGTTCAAAGCTAGCCTCAGCAACAGTGAGGCGCTAAACAACTCAGTGAGACCCTGTCTCTAAATAAAGTATAAAATAGGGCTGGGGATGTGGCTCAGTGGTTGAGTACCCCTGAGTTCAATCCCCAATAGCCCCTCCACATACCAAATCAATTTTGTTGATATACTTTAAAAAAAAATCTTAATTAAATTCCAGGCCTTATTTGAATTTCACTAGATTTTTTTTTTGCTATTACATTAACATTTTTTTAATTGTGGATGGATAGAATACGTTTATTTTATTTGTTTATTTTTATGTGGTGCTGAGGATCGAACCCAGTGCCTCACACATGCTAGGCAAGTGCTCTACCACTGAGCTATAGCCCCAGCCCATGCTAATACATTTTTTAATACCTCTCCCACCTCTCTTTATTTTTAAGGTGCTGGGGCTGAACCCAGGGCCTTAGGCCTGCTATACAAGTGCTGTACCACTGAGCTATACCCCCAACCCTAGTGCCCCCCCCCTTTTTTTTTATTCAAGAATTCAATCCAGGATATGGTGCTTAGTTGTCATGTCTTTTTAGTCTTTTTCTGGTCTGATACAATTTCTTAGTCTTTGCTTTTCATGAACTTAATTTTTTTGGGGGGGTGGGTACCAGGGATTGAACTCAAGGGCACTCGACCACTGAGTCACATTCCCAACTCTATTTTGTATTTTATTTAAAATATATAGGGTCTCCCTGAGTTGCTTAGTACCTTGCTTTTACTGAGGCTGGCTTTGAGCTCATGATCCTCCTGCCTTAGCCTCCCTAGTCCCTGGGATTATAGTCCTGCACCACTGTGCCTGGCATGACCTACATTTTTGAAGAGTACTGGTCCAGTATTTTACAGAACGTCCCTTAATTTAGATTTATCTATTGTTTTTCTCATGATTAGACTGGGAACTATGGGTTTTGGCAACCCAGAGGTGAAGTGTCCTCCTCAGTGTATCATATTAGGGGATACATGCTATCAACCAGACTTATTACTGGCAATGCTTTGATCGCTTGGCTAAGGTCATGTTTTCAGGCCCTATGGTTTGGATGGGTTTTATCTGCACTAAAACTCATGTTGAATCTTAACTCTGCACTGTAACACTACTGAAAGGTGGTGGAGCTTTTAAGAGGTAGGACCTACTATGAGGGGATTGGGTCATGACTACCCTTGTGAAGGGACTAATGCTTATCCTGTGAAGTGGGTTGGGCCTCACTGGAGCAAACTGGTTCCTGAGAAAACAGGTTGGCATGAAAGATCAAGTTTGGCCCCTCCCCCACCTCTTGCTCTTCTCTTGCCATGTGCCCCCCCCACACACACACACACATACACACACAAGCTTTCCCCCAGTTTGACACTATCTGCCCTGAGACCCCCACCAGAAGCAGATGCTGGTGCCATACTCTTGTACCTCCACAACTAGAATGTAAATAAACCTATGACCACCCCCCTCCGGCACAGAACTGGGGATTGAACACAGGAGAATTCTACCACTGAGCTGTATCCCTAGCCACTCACCCATCTCCTTTAAAAAAATTTTTGAGACAGAGTCTTGCTAACTTGTTGAGGCTGGCCTCAAACTTGTAATCCTCCTGCTTTATCCTCCTGAGTTACTGAGATTATAGACATGCCTGGCTAAACCAATTTTCTTTGTAAAGTACCCAACCTTGGGTATTTTTTAATAGCAACACAAAACATACTAAGACACCATATTTCTTCACTGTGAAGTTACTTTCCTCTCCTCTCCATACTCTTAATTTTTGGGAAGCATATCACTAAGTCCAACTCACACTTAAAGGGGAGGGAGTGCAGACTTTTAGAAAATAATATTATCTAATTCTATTATCACTCCTAAAAATGTTCATACTAATTGCTTAATATCATCAAATATCTAGTCAGTGTTCAAATTTCTCCATTTACCCACATTGCAATTGGTCAATGTCTCAATTTCATTTAATCTATGAAATTGATTAAATGAAATTGAGACATTCTCAATGTTCTCCTTTCTTTTGTATATTTATTTTAATATATTTTTAGTTGTTAATAGACCTTTATTTTATTTATTTATACACAGTGCTGAGAATTAAATCCAGTGCCTTACACGTGCCAGGCAAACACTCTGCCACTGAGCTACAGCCCCAGCCCATCCTTTCTTTTATTTTTTTCCTTAAAATCTATTTTTTGGAACAAAGCAACTCACTTGTCCTGTAGAGTCACTCAGTGTGGTAGTACTCCTGCAAGGTGACCCCCAGTAACCTTTGCCTCCTGGTATTCATATATTATGTTGTCCCCACCCACGCTGCATAAAGCGACCTGAGCAACTCACAGAAGGATGCAGAAACAGAGGTGTGTGATTTCCAGGGCTAGGTCATAAAAGACATTGTGGTTTCCATTTTGCTCTCTTTTGAATTATTTGCTCTAGAGGAAGCCAACAGCCATATCATCAGTGCCCAGGCATCTTATGGAAAGATCTATGGGGCAAGAACTGAGGCATGAACTAGAAGCACTGACTTTCCAGCCATGAATGAGCAATCTTTTTCTTTTCTTTGCTTGTTTTTTTGCAGTACTGGAGATTAAACACAGAGATTCTCTACTGCTGAGCTACGTACCACCCCCCTCCCCCGCCGCTTTATTTTTTTATTTTTGAAGGAGGGTCTTACTAAATTGCAGAGACTGGCCTTGAACTTAAGATCCTCCTGCCTCAGCCTCCCAAGTCTCAGGAATTACAGGTGTGTGGCACTGAATCTGGCTGTCCCCAGCCCTTTCTAAAATTTTATTTGGAGACAGGGTCTCATTAAGTTGCCTAGGCTGGACATGAATTTGTGATCCTCTTGACATAACATCCTGAATTGCTGGGATTACAAGCATGCATCACCTAGTTGTTTGTTTGCTTTTTGATACAGGGTCTGGCTATGTTTCTGAGACTTCTATGAGCTCTTGGGCTCAAGAGATCCCCTGCCTTAGCTTCCTGAGCCACTTGGACTGCAGATGTACTTCACTATATCAGTCTTGAATGAGCATCTAGAACGTGCATCTTCCAGCTCCTGCCAAGCCTTTAGATGATGCAGGCCTGTATGACATCATAAATACAATCTCATGAGGCTTCAAGGAACAACAGCCCAGCTAACTGACTCCTGAATCTCTAACCCACAGAAACTCTCAGAACAAATGTTTATTATTATTTCAAGCTATTAAACTTTGTGGTAATTTGCTACACAGTGATACCTAGCTGATATATAGTCTAGATTCTGTTCATTATTTTTCTGTCCTTCATAGGATTTCCTATAAACAGGTAATTATAGCTAGAGGTAGATTCTGATTCTGGGCAAATTTTGTGGGGGAGAAGACTTCATAGGTGGTTTTGATCAGGATGCACATAATATCTGGTTGTTTCTTAGTGTTTGATTTTTTTTTTTCCCTTGTGGTACTGAGAATGAGCCCAGAGCCTCTCACACATACTAGGCAAGTACCCTGCCACTAAGCTACATCCCCTGTTCTTTTTGTTTTTGTTTGTTTGTTGAGACAGGGTCTTACTAAGTTGCTGAGGTTGGCATTGAACTTGCAAGCCTCATGTCTCAGCCACCCAAGTAGCTGGGATTATAAGCATAGTATTTGATTACATAAATATATCTTTATTGACATTACAAACAAAAAGGTAGTCCCACTGGATATACAATTCTACATTATAGATGTTTTCTTCTTATGCATACGCAATAAAAATAAATTTAAAAATTTATTCTATTGTCACTTGGCTTATACTTTTGCTATTGAATTGTCAGTCTTTTTTTCTCTGGATGCTTTTAAAATCTCTTTTTGATGTTCTCAGCTTCACTATATCTAAGCTCAATGTGTTTAGAAAACAGGTTTGTTCCTCCTCCTTCCTTGTTGGATTTGTTGGACTTCTAAATTTGAAGATTGATATATTTTATAAACTCTGAAAGTTTTCAGTATTAATTTTTCAAATATTACCTCTCTAGCATCATCTCTATTGTCTCTTTCTAGAACTCTGATTAGATATCAATTGGACCTTTTATTCTCAATATCTTTTTGTTTCTTCTATCACTGCTGGGGATGTGCCTACCAGACAAGCACTCTACCACTGAGCTACACACCCAGCCCCTTTTTATATCTTTTTTTTAATTTTCTTTTTTTAAAGAGAGAGTGAGAGAGAGAGGGGAAGAGAGAGAGAGAGAATATTTTTAATATTTATTTTTTTTTAGTTCTCGGCGGACACAACATCTTTGTTTTTTGTATGTGGTTCTGAGGATCGAACCCGGGCCGCAGGCATGCCAGGCGAGCGCGCTACCGCTTGAGCCACATCCCCAGCCCCCACTTCTTTTTATTTTCCATCATGTTGTCTTTCTATGTTGCATTCTCAATTTTTTCTTCCATGCTCTCTACCAATTCTTCCCCCCACCCCCGCAGTACTGGTTATTGAGCCCAGGCCTTGGGCATGGGAGGCAAGTGCTCTACAACTTAACTATATTCCCCAAACCTATTTATTTATTTATTTATTTATTTATTTATACCGGGGATTGAACTCAGGGTACTCAGCCACGGAGCCACATCCCCAGCCCTATTTTGTATTTTATTTAGAGACAGGGTCTCACTGTGTTGCTTATGGCCATGGTAAATTGCTGAGGCCAGCTTTGAACTCATGATCCCCCTGCCTTAGCCTCCCAAGCTGCTGGAATTGCAGGCATGCACCACCGTGCCTGGCCCCTTTTTACTTTATTGAGACAGGGTACAGCTAAATTGTCCATGCTGGACTGGAACCTGCAATCTTCCTGCCACAGCCTCTAGAGTAGCTGGGATTACAGACATGCACCACCATGCCTGGTTGTCTACCAATTCTTTATTTATCTCCTCTGCTTTGTCTAACCTGTTACTTGAAATTATTATTGAGTTGTTAGTGCTTTTATTCATATCTAGAAGTTCTATTTTGTTTTTCAAATTGATTTGGTATTTTCTGTTCTTTATTCATCCTTTAATTTTCTATTTCTTTTTCTTTCTTTTTTTTTTTTTAACTAAGTATTGAACTCAGGGGCACTCAACCACTGAGCCACATTCCCAGCCCTATTTTGTATTTTATTTAGAGACAGGGTCTCATTGAGTTGCTTAGTGCCTTGCTTTTGCTGAGACTGGCTTTGAACTCGAGATCCTCCTGTTTCAGCCTCCCAAGTCACTCGGATTACAGGCGTGCACCACTGCGCCTGGCTAATCATCTATTTCTTTAAGTCTATTAATAATTCTAAGTCTTTAGAATTCAGTGTGTATTTTATATTTGAATATTTATATTTAATTTTTCAATTTGTATCCTAAATTTTCAAAGATTAAGGAGAAACATAGACCTACCAAGAAAATGAAGCTGTGACTAAAGGAAAAATATTTTACCCGCTTTAGCCTTTAAATTAAAATTAATCAAAGTCAAATAAAATCAAAATGCCCATCAGCCAGTGAATGGATAATTAAATGTGACATACAAACTTATACAACCATACAATAAAATACCATTCAATTGTGTGTGTGTGTGTGTGTGTGTGTGTGTGTGTGTGTATTTGGTACCGGAGATTGAACTCAGGGCCTTACACTTGCTAGGAAAGTCAAGTGCTCTATCACTGAGCTATATTATATCACCAGTCCCCAACAATAAAAACGAATGAAGTTTTGATACATACTACCTTATGAGTGAACCTAAAAACTTTAAGTGAAAGAAGCTACAAAAGACTAAAAATTGCATCATTCCATTTTTGTGAAATATCCAGAATGGGCAAATCTATTGAGACACAATATTAGAACTACCTAGGGTAGGAGTGGGATTGGAAATTGATCACAAATTGGCACAGGGTTTTTTTGGGGGGAGGCAATGAAAATGTGAAATAAAAATGTAAAATTCAGATTCTCAGTTACTCTAGCCACATTTCAAGTTCTTCGATAGAAAGACATGAGACTGTGGGGTGCATGCTACAATCCCAGCTACTCCAGAAGCTAAGTCAGGAAGATTTGAAGCTAAACTCAACAACTAAGTAAGACCATGTCTCAAAATTTTAAAAATTATTTTTAAAAAAGGGCTGGGGATGTAGCTCAGTGGTAGAGTACCCCTGGCATCAATCCCAGTGAGGAAGAAGAAGAGGAGGAGGAGGAGGAGGAGGAGGAGGAGGAGGAGGAGGAGGAGGAAAGATATACAGATTGAAAGGAAGAATATTTCTTCACAGGTAACATGTTGTTTATGTAGAAAATATAAAAGGATCAGTGAAAAAAAATACTGTTAGAACTAATAAATGATTATAACAATGTTGCAGGATACAAAATTAATAGACAAAAGTCAAAAGCTATATATGCTAAGATTCAGGCTAGCATCATTCTAAATGGAGAAAAACTGAAGGCATTCCCTCTAAAATCTGGAACAAGACAGGGATGCCCTCTGTCACCACTTCTATTCAATATAGTTCTCGAGATACTGGCCAGAGCAATTAGACAGACCAAAGAAATTAAAGGCATTAAGATAGGAAAAGAAGAACTTAAATTATCACTATTTGCGGATGATATGATCCTATACCTAGAAGACACAAAAGGGTCTACAAAGAAACAACTAGAGCTAATAAATGAATTCAGCAAAGTGGGGGCAGGATATAAAATCAACACACATAAATCAAAGGCATTCCTGTATATCAGCGACAAATCTTCTGAACTGGAAATGAGGAAAACCACCCCATTCACAATATCCTCAAAAAAAATAAAATACTTGGGAATCAACCTAACAAAAGAGGTGAAAGATTTATACAATGAAAACTACAGAACCCTAAAGAGAGAAGTAGAAGAAGATCTTAGAAGATGGAAAAATATACCCTGTTCATGGATAGGCAGAACTAACATCATCAAAATGGTGATATTACCAAAAGTTCTCTATAGGTTCAATGCAATGCCAATCAAAATCCCAACGGCATTTCTTGTAGAAATAGATAAAGCAATCATGAAATTCATATGGAAAAATAAAAGACCCAGAATAGCAAAAGCAATTCTAAGCAGGAAGTGTGAATCAGGAGGTGTAGCGATACCAGATTTCAAACTATACTACAGAGCAATATTAACAAAAACAGCATGGTACTGGTACCAAAACAGGCGGGTGGACCAATGGTATAGAATAGAGGACACAGAAACCAATCCACAAAATTACAACTATCTTATATTCGATAAAGGGGCTAAAAGCATGCAATGGAGGAAGGATAGCATCTTCAACAAATGGTGCTGGGAAAACTGGAAATCCATATGCAACAAAATGAAACTGAATCCCCTCCTCTCGCCATGCACAAAAGTTAACTCAAAATGGATCAAGGACCTTGATATCAAATCAGAGACTATGCGTCTGATAGATGAAAAGGTTGGCTCCGATCTACATATTGTGGGGTCGGGCTCCAAATTCCTTAATAGGACACCCATAGCACAAGAGTTAAAAACAAGAATCAACAAAAGGGACTTACTCAAACTAAAAAGTTTTTTCTCAGCAAGAGAAACAATAAGAGGTAAATAGGGAGCCTACATCCTGGGAACAAATCTTTACTCCTCACACTTCAGATAGAGCCCTAATTTCTAGAGTATACAAAGAACTCAAAAAAATTAAGCAATAAGAAAACAAATAACCCAATCAACAAATGGGCCAAGGACCTGAACAGACACTTCTCAGAGGAGGATATATAATCAATCAACAAGTACATGAAAAAATGCTCATCATCTCTAGCAGTCAGAGAAATGCAAATCAAAACCACCTTAAGATACCATCTCACTCCAGTAAGATTGGCAGCCATTATGAAGTCAAACAACAACAAATGCTGGCGAGGATGTGGGGAAAAGGGTACACTTGTACATTGCTGGTGGGACTGCAAATTGGTGCGGCCAATTTGGAAAGCAGTATGGAGATTCCTGGGAAAGTTGGGAATGGAACCACCATTTGACCCAGCTATTGCCCTTCTTGGACTATTCCCTGAAGTCCTTAAAAGAGCGTACTATAGGGATACTGCTACATCGATGTTCATAGCAGCACAATTCACAATAGCTAGACTGTGGAACCAACTTAGATGCCCTTCAGTAGATGAATGGATTAAAAAAATGTGGCATTTATACACAATGGAGTATTACTCAGCACTAAAAAATGACAAAATCATGGAATTTTCAGGGAAATGGATGGCATTAGAGCGGATTATGCTAAGTGAAGCTAGCCAATCCCTAAAAAACAAATGCCAAATGTCTTCTTTGATATAAGGAGAGCAACTAAAAACAGAGCAGGGAGGAAGAGCATGAGAAAAAGATTAACATTAAACAGGGACGAGAGGTGGGAGGGAATGAGAGAGAGAAGGGAAATTGCATGGAAATGGAAGGAGACCCTCGTTGTTATACAAAATTACATATAAGAGGATGTGAGGGGAAAGGGGGAAAAAAATCAAGGGAGAGAAATGAATTACAGTAGATGGGGTAGAGATAGAAGATGGGAGGGGAGGGGAGGCGGGATAGTAGAGGATAGGAAAGGCAGCAGAATACAACAGTCACTAGTATGGCAATATGTAAAAACGTGGATGTGTAACCGATGTGATTCTGCAATCTGTATACGGGGTAAAAATGGGAGTTCATAACCCACTTGAATCAAATGTATAAAATATGATATGTTAAGAGCTTTGTAATGTTTTGAACAACCAATTAAAAAAAAAGAAAAAAATTAATAGACAAAAGTCATTTTCCTGTATACTGATAAACAACTGGAAATTAAATACCATTTATATTAGCACTCACAAAATTAAGTACTTAGGTATAAAGTTACCAAAATATGTACATAATCTACATATGGAAAAATATAGGACTGGGAATGTGGCTCAAACGGTAGCGCGCTTGCCCGGCATGCGTGCGGCCTGGGTTCCATCCTCAGCACCACATACAAAACAAAGATGTTGTGTCCACCGAGAACTAAAATAAATAAATATTAAAATATTATCTATCTATCTCTCTCTCTCTTTAAAAAAAATATAAACAACCAATAAAAAAATATAAAACTCCCATGACAGAAATCAAAAAACTAAAATAATGGAGAGATAAGCTATATTCATAGACAGGAAGACTCAAATTTATCAAAGATGTCAGTTCTTCTCAACTTGACCAATGATTCAATGCAATTCCAATCAAAATCCCAGGAGTTATTTTGTGGATGTCAACAAACTGATTCTAAAGTTTATATGGAGAAGTTTTAAAAGGACCAGGTTAGAAATTGAAGTACAAAGTTGGAGAACTGATACTAACCAACTTCTACTATAAAACTACACTAATCAAGTCAGTGGCATACTAAAAAGAACAAATAAAAATGCAATTTAAAGATTTTAACAAAAGAGAGAGTGATATTGGCAAAAAATAAAAAATTTTTAAAAAATGGACAAATAGATCAATGTAACCAGAGAGAAAGTCCAGAAATAGATTTATAGAACTACACCTAAATGATCTTTGACAAAAGAGAGCAATGACAATAAAAACAATAAAGCAAAGACAGCCTTTTCAACAAATGTTGCCAAAACTAGGTAACCATATGCAAAAGAATGAATCTTTGCACAGAACACCCTTCACAAAAGTTAACCCAAGGGGCTGGGGCTGGGGCTCAGCAGTAGAGCGCTCGCCCAGCTCACTCGAGGCACTGGGTTCAATCCTTAGCACCACATAAAATAAATAAATAAAATAAATGTGAAAAAAAAACCTTATAAAAAATTAACTCAAAATGGGTCATAGACCTACATATAAAACATCAAACTATAAACTGATTATGGTGGCACACATCTGTAATCCCCCAAATTCAGGAGGCTGAGACAGATGAATCACAAGGTCAAGGTCAGCCTCAGTAATTTACTGAGATGAAACACTCTGCAATTTAGTGAGACCCTGTCTCAAAATAAAATAAAATAAAATAAAAAATAAAAAAAGTGCTGAGGGATGTAGCTTGGGTAAAGCATCCCTAAGTTCAACTCCCAGTACAAACGAACAAACAATCCACCCACCCCCGCCAAAGAACTCCAAAATTCTTACAAGATAACATAGGAAAATACCAGATGACCTGGGGTATGGTGATGATGACTTTTTAGATACAACACCAAAGGCATGATTCATGAAGAAAATTATGGATAAGTTGTTATTATGGTTTGGATGTGAGGTGTCCCCCCAAAACCTCATGTGTGAGACAATGCAAGAACATTCAGAGGTGAAATAATTGGGTTATGAGAACTTTAACCCAAACAGTGAATTAGTCTCTTGATGGGATTAACTGAAAGTAGAGTGTGGCTGGTGGAGGTGGGGCCTTGGGGGTGCTCCTCTGGGGTGTGTATTTTGTATTTGGTGAGTGGAGTCTTTGTCTCTCTGCTTCCTGATCATCATGGTAGCTGTTTCCCTCTGCCATACTCTTCCTCCATGATGTTCTGCCTCGCCTTAAACCCTGAGGAATAGAGTCTATGGACTGAAACCTCTGAAACTGTGAGGCCCTAAGTAAATTTTTCCTCCTCTAAAATTTTTCTTGTTTGGTCTTTTAGTCACAGCAGCAGGAAAAGCTAACTAAAATAGTTATTCTTCATTAAAATGAAAAACTTCTGTTCTGTAAAAGACAATGAGAAGACAAGCTATAGACTTGGAGAAAACCTTCCAGAGGATGTTTCCAATAAAGGATTTTTATTCAAAATTTATCAATAACTATTAGAATGGCAATAAGAAAACAAACAACCTGATTAAAAAATAGACTAAAGACCTTCACAGACAAAACTTGGCATAGTGGTGCATGCCTGTAGTTCTTACTATTGGGGAGGCTGAGGCAGGAGAATCCCTTGAGCCCAGGAGTTGGAGGCCAGCCTGGGAAACAGGAAGGAAGAAAACAAAAAAATCCTCAGACACCTCACCAAAAAGATATACATATGGCAAGTATGCATGTGAAAAGATGTTCCATATAATATGTCATCAGGGAAATGCAAATTAAAACAACAATTTGATTAGACTGGCCAAAATCCAGAACACTGAAACACCAAATGCTGGTGAGGATCCGGGATGATAGGAACTCTGTTCATTGGGAAAGCAAAATGGTACAGCCACTCTGGAAGATAGTTTGGCAGATTCTTAACAAAAGTAAACATACTCTTAGCATATGATCCAGCAATTGTGCTTCTTGATATTTTCCCAGAAGAACCAAAAACTTAGGTCCACACAAAAACCTGCCCATGGATATTTATAGAAATTTTATATTTAATTGCCAAAACTTGGAAGCAATCAAGTTGCTTCAGTAGGTGAATGTATAAGTAAACTGTGATAATCCAGACAGTGTTATATTATTTAGTGCTAAAAAAGAAATGAGCTATTGAATCATTAAAAGGAATGGAGGTTGTGGGGTTGTGGCTCAGCAGTAGAGCGCTTGCCTCGAACATGGGAGGCTCTGGGTTCGATCCTCAGAACCACATAAACATAAATAAATAAAATAAAGATGTTGTGTTCAACTACAGCTAAAAAAAGTAAATAAATATTTTTTTTTTAAAAAAAAAAGGAATGGAGGAATCTTAAATGCATATTACCTAGTGAAAGAAGTCATCTGAAAATGTTACATATTGTATGGTTCAAACTATAAAGATATTCTGGAAAAGGCAAAATTATAGACACAGTAAAAAAGATCAGTGGTTGCCAGGAATTGGGAAGGGAAGGCAGGGTGAGTAGGCAGAGCACAAAGGACTTTGAGGGCAGTAAACTCCTCTACATGTTATTATGAGTTTGTCCAAATCCATGGAAACATGCAACACCAAGAGTGAAATGTAAACTATGGAGTTTGTGTGATAATGATCTATCAGTGTGGAGTCACCAATGTAACAAACGTACCATTCTTGTGACAGGTGTTGATAACAGGGGAGGCTATGCATCAATAGAAGCAGGAGGTCTTTGGGAAACCTCTGTACCTTCCTCTCAGTTTTGTTGTGAACCTAAAACTGCTCTAAAAAATTTAAGCTACAAAGAGGAAGAAATAAAACCAGAAGATAACACAGAGACTTTATAATGGGGAAGAAGTTCACAAATCTTAAAATGGTAGAAATCACAGCAGACATCAAACATATTAAACTTCTGCCACACGAAAAACTTCTACACTTGATCTTAGCCAAATGCCCAAGAAGTAATTGAAAAACCACCATCTGTGTGACCTTAGGCAAGTCAGTTAACCTTTCTGTGCTTCAATTTGCTCTTGTGTAGGATGAAAATAATAACAGCACGTTCCTGGTAGGGTTGTAGTGAAGATTAAATGAGTTAATGCGGTAAAGTGCTTACACATAATAAACACTCAGTAAAATCTTAAGTTTGCTGTTATTAACCTATGTTCTCTTACAGGCAGGCTCTTGGAGTTTTGATTGTGTTGACCAAGGATGCTAAGGGTTGTACTGAGAACACGGTGACATGTGAGGATTTTGTCTGACACTGACATAATTAAAGGTATTAGCAATAGACAAGTAAAAACAGATAAATCAAAGAATAAAGGCAGCACCTATTATCTATACTATGTCAAGCCAAAGAAATATTATACATGGATGGTCCCTGGTTTACAATGGCTCTGCTTATGATTTTTGGTTTTTTGTTTTGTTTTTGTGGTGTTGGGGCTTAAATCCAGGGCCTCATGTATGCTAGGCAAGCACTCTACCACCGAGCCCATAAAATTCACATAAAGAAATGCTACAGGAGTGCTGGGCGCAGTGGCACAAGCCTGTAATCCTAGTGGCTTGGGAGGCTGAGGCAGGAGAATCACAAGTTTAAGGCCAACTTCAGCAACTTAGCAAGCCCCTAAACAATTCAGTGAGACCCTCTCTCTAAATAAAATATAAAAGAGGGCTGGGGATGTGGCTCAGTGGTTAAGTGCCCTGGGTTTAATCCCCGGTACCAAAAATTAATTAATAAAAAAAAGAAAGAAAAAAAAAAATGCTACAGGAGCTTATATCAAAAGGAGGCCTTGGGCTGGGGTTGTGGCTCAGTGGTAGAGTGCTTACCTAGCACATATGAGGCACTGTGTTAAATCCTTAGCACCACATAAAAATAAATAAATAAATAAAATAAAGGTATTGTGTTCATCTACACTAAAAATGTATTTTTTTAAAAAGGCCTAATTTTCAGGCATGGAGGGATTGGGGCATTGCTACACTTGATCTTAGAGGCCAGAGGGCCCAAAGGCCTTTGCCTTGTTAACCCCTCTAGTATAATGTTGCCCGTTCTAGTATTAAAGACTTCTATGCTCCTCAGTAGGATTTTTCATGGTAACTCTGGGCTTATTTGTGTAGGTGGAAGATCCCCTCCAGAGACAAATTAATCTTTCATATATAAACACATTTCATAAGCATCTGCAGATAAGTTTCCTGTCAAGAAATGAGCTTGTTAATGGATGGGGAGATAAAGAGCTGCTCACATACAAAATCTACACACTGACGCCGTGTGTGAGCTCACAGCTGTAATTTCATGTGCATGTAGATAAGTACAGATAGCACTTTGCCAATGACCTGTTTCTGGTATGCCCAAGGATGTTTTCAAACTTGGCTAGATCACAGGTGTTTTCACTTATTACCCCCTGGGCATCAGCCGGCTGAGTGCAGGAACCTACGTTTACCAGATAACTGTGTCCATAACTCCATTTTGCACACAAGCCCCCATCCCATTCCTGCTCTTCCTCTGCTCAGAGAGAAGAAGCTGGCAGTGGATTCCAGAAAGGCCTGGAGATGATTGCCCAGGCTTGCCCAAGTTACCAGACTGGGCCATGCCAGGGGCTGAATGGTGTGGACCTGGCCACAGGCCACCTTCAAAGCAGTAGCTCATCCATGACTCAGCCTGAATTTGTGAGAAATGAAGCTTAAGGGAGGGGAATATTTAAATCATGACCATCAATTGAATCTAAATTTCTAATCAGTCATTGGAGGTATTCCTAATATCTACCAAACTATTAATTGCAATTATCTCTGGGTGATAGTTATTATAAATGATATAAGATTTATTATGACATAGGTGTTATCAAATAACTTCATTAGGACACCAAATGTATGTACTTTATGATGCTGTGTACATGGAACAAAAGAGACTAAACATAAAAATGTTCATTGTGTAGGGTTGGGGTTATGGCTCAGCGGTAGAGCACTTGCCTAGCATGTGAAAGGCCCTAGGTTTTATCCTCAGCACCACGTAAAAATGAATAAAACAAAGGTATTCTGTCCAACTACAACTAAAAATATAAATTTTAAAAAAGGTTCATTGTGGTTACTTCTGAGGAGTCAGGTTATAGATTACGTTGACTTTGTGAGGTTTTTTTTCCCTGAAATTTCCAAGATTCTATAATAAACACATATTACACCTAGCACTGATCTTGCATTGTGCTGGGTTATACTTTATAATATGATTTCTGACTCTTACAATGTCTTGCAAATTGGGGATTATTTACCCTCATTTATAGAAAATAAATGGCTCAGGTTTGTAAAGATTTCACAGCATGTTAATGGCTTTCTTGGGATTTGAATCCTGACTTGCTTCTGCCAGTCAAGAACTGGGGAGAGACTTCCATGCCTATCACTGGGGCTTAACCCTCTGCCTTTCTTCATCTCAGTTGGACCTATACCTCAGTGTGCCTGAGGGGTCTCACATGCCACCACAAATTACTAGCATTGCTCATCTCTGGGCACAGCAGCAGCCCCCTATTGAGTGTACTCTAAATCAATATTTATTCACCTCAGGCATCAGCTGCATCTCCTTTTGCCCACCTGGCTGGGCCCTGATGTTCTTCTCTCCCCTGCCTGAGGAATGTGCCCAGAAGCAAATTGGCACTGAGATTCACATTAACTCCTTTATTTCCTCCAACCTCCTGAGCAAGTGGGGGGTCTTGGCTGCTACCAAGCTTCAATGCCCCAGGTCTGCATTCCTCAAAGTGAGTCTTGGGAGGTCCTTAGAGCTGGGTCCTTCTGAGAGACATGCAGTGAAGTTGACGAGGGAAAGGTGATGGAGGCTATGAGAGAAATGGAGTTAGAAGCTTTAACAAAACAGTGGAGAAATGGTTTGAAACTAGATTGGTGACAAGGCAGGTGGCAGAATTGTTGGCTTTCTTCTTTTCCTACTTGTTAGGGTTGTTTGAATATTTAAATAATTTTTAAAAATCAATCTTGAATTCTCAAAGGGTAAAAAAAAATGTATGCAGAAGGGCTGGGGTTGTAGCTCAGTGGCTGAGCACTTGCCTTCCATGTGTGAGGCACTGGGTTCGACCCTCAGCACCCCATAAAAAATAAATAAATAAAATAAAGATATGTGTCCATTTACAACTAAAAAAAATTTTTTTAAAAGATATGTAGAAATTTATCTGAATCCTTCAATAGTTAAAACATCCCCAATCCCTCTGGTAAGGAGATCCCTGTCCTTTGACAGATGGGCCTATATTAACCTAAATGCTTGTTATTTAGCTCATCAGTGAACTGGGTTTGCATTTCACTTGGAATGCATTCCCAGGCTTGCAAATAGGTGTTGCTTTTTGCATTATTTTCTACCAATAAAAGATGTTTTTAAAAAATTAACTTTAGGCTGGGTGTGGTGACACACACCTGTAATCCCAGTGACTCCAGAAGCTGAGGCAGGAGGATCACACATTTAAGACCAGTTTCAGCAACTTAGTGAAACCCTAAAGCAACTTAGCAAGACCTTGTCTCAAAATAAAAAATAAAATGGGGCCTGGGGTTTTGACTCAATGGTAGAGTGCTTGCCTAGCACATGTGAGGCACTGGGTTCGATCCTCAGCATCACATAAGAATAAATAAAATGAAGGTATTGTGTCCATCTACAACTAAAAAAAAAAAAAAGATTTTTTAATGGGCTAAGGATATGACTCAGTGGTAAAGTGCACCTAGGTTCAATTTGTAGTATAAAAGAAAAAATTAGCTGGGTGTGGTAGCACATGCCAGTAATCCTAGCTACTTGGTAAGCCGAGGCAGGAAAATCACAAGTTCAAGTTCAGTCTCAGCAACTTGGTAAGACCCTATTTCAAAATGAAAAGTACTGAGGATATAACTCAGTGGTAAAGCACTCCTGGATTCAATCCCTTGTATACACCTTCCAAATACAATAAAAATTAACTTTTGAAATTAAAATAATCATTTTATTGATTATTTTAAGTCAAATTCATCTTTTTAACCTATTACTTGATAATTTTTTTTCCAGTACTGGGGATTGAACCCAGGGCCTCATACATGCTATTAGGCAAGCACTTTACCTGAGCTGCACCCCCAGCCCAATAAACATCATTTTAAGATATTACCATCCCCTAACGAAGCCAATGGCAATCTCTTAAATAAACACTATTCAATTTAAAATGTGTCACTTCAGATGCAATCTGACATGGTGATGATAGAGAAGCACAGTGGTTAAGATATGCTGGAGGCTTCCAGTTCTAAGGTGTTGACACTGCTGGGTCATACAGTAACTTTATGTTTAACTGAGGAACTGTCAGATTGTTTTTCAAAAAGACTGCACTACTTTTGTTCTGACCAGTAATGTATGAGGTTTAAATTTCTCCATGTCCTTACCAACACTTGTTATTATTTTATATATATAAATAGCCTCCCAGCAAGAGTTTTAAATTTGTATTTCTCTTCTGGCTAATTTGAATCTTTCCATGTGCTTATTGGTCATTTGCATATCTTCTTTGGAAAAATGTCTATTCAGCTTCTTCGCCCATTTCCAAATTAGGTTGTCTTTTTATCATAGAGTTGTAAGAGTGCTTTGTATATTTTGGATACAAGTTCCTTAGCAGATGTATAATCTGTACATATTTTTTTCTATTGTGTGGGTTCTTGTTTTTCTTTTTCTTTTTTTTATATGTTTTAGTTGTAGATGAACACAATATCTTTATTTATTTATTTTATGTGGTGCTGAGAATTGAACCCAGTGCCTCACACATGTGAGGCAAGTACTTAACTACTGAGCCAGGATTCTCGTTTTTCTTCCTTCCTTTCTTTTTCTTTTCTTTTTTCTTTTTCTTTTTTTTTTTTTTTTTTTTTGATGATAAGGATTGAACACAGGGCCTCATGCATACTAGGCAAAGTACTCTACCACCCTCTTTTTAAATTTTTTGGTACCAGGAATTGAACCTGGGGGCACTTTACCACTGAACTACATCCCCAGCCTTTTTGTTTATTTTTGGTATCAGGAATAAACCCAGAGGTGCTTAACCACTGAGCAACATCCCTAGCCCCTTTTAAGATTTTATTTAGAGACAGATTCTCACTGAGTTGCTAAGTGCCTCTGCTGAGGCATGATCCTCCTGAGTAGCTGGGATTACAGATGTGCACCACTGTGCTCTACATCCTCAGCCTTTTTTATTTTTTATTTTGAGACAGGGTCTTGCTAGGGTGCAGAGGCTGGCCTCGAACTTGAGATCTTTCTGAGTTGCTGGGATAATAGATGTATACCTCCCCACCTCACAAGGCGATTTTTAAAGTATAGATTGTGCTGGGCATGGTGACATATGCAGAAGGGTCACAAGTTCCAGTCCAGACTCAGCAATTTAGTGAGGCCCTAGGCAACTTAGTGGGGGCCTAAGCAACTTCTCAAGAACTTTTCTCAAAAAATAAAAGGAGATAGGGATGTGGTTCAGTGGTCAACCTTCTGGGTTCAATCCCTGGTACAAAAAAAAAAAAAGTGTATGAATTGCAAGATCAAAGAGAATAGGAAAGAAAACAAGTAAAACAAGGGAAATAAACAACTTGGCCAAGCAAGAAGCTGCAACCTGAAGCCATAGAAGGGGACCAAAGGGACACAAACAATTCAGGAAAGCACTGGATGGGGAGGGACAAGGTACTAAAGAAAGTAGGAATGAGGCAGTAAATTGAGAAGGGAAATGGGCTGGAAGTCTATTTACAGAACAGTTCAACCCTCCAGGTTTCTCCACCATTCTCGCCTGGTGACAGCTTCTCCCCAAAGCAAAAGACCAGATATTCTTTATTTCTTAGCACAGGGCTCTTACAATGTGGTCTATGAACTGGTTTGGATCCACAAACTGTTACTCACCCCAATAAGAAAAGTATAGAAAGCAATAATAAGTACCTAGGATTTTTACATCAATGTGGCATCACCTTAGCCTTCCAGTGGGTGATCAGGGGATTCTTGTTGCTAGACTGGGTCTAGACAGTTTGGATGTCTGCACTTGACAGTGAGGCTCACGCAGTGTGAGATGTGGGTTGGTCATGCATAGTAGGACCACATATCAGGGCCCCTGACAGATTGGAAAATTTTAAAAGCTGGCCCTTCATTACAGATAGTTTGAAAAAGTGCTGTGTTAGGGGCCGACAGGCGCCTGTGTGTGTGTGTGTGGTTGGGAGCCCCTGGCTCAAAGTCTGCATTCCGAACAGTGGCATACCACCTCCCACTCTCATTCCAGGAAAATGGCAGCCAGGCTTCCACCCTCCTCCAGTACAGATCCCCAGTCAGGAGTCTAGAAGATTCCGATCAGGGAAGACTAAGTGGCCTAGAGAAAAGACATTTAAACATGAACATTTGGAGTTCCCTCAGCAAAGAAATTGACTTAGCTCCTCCATACATCTCCACAGTGAATCTCCCCAATGCATAAAACTTAAAATAAAAAAAAAATGTTTTGAATATGTTTTATATTAATATGATTCAGAATTCAGAAGATTCAAAAGGTACAATGAAGATGTCCACACTCCTTAACTATCCTTCATGACTTAGTTCTCCTCCAGCAGATTTTTTTTTGTGCCTCACTCTTTTTTTTTTTTTTTTTTTGCCTCCCATCAGGGATTGAACCCAGGGATGCTTAACCACTGAGCCACATCCCCAGACCTATTTTGTATTTTATTTAGAGACAGGGTTTTTAAATTTTATTTAAAGACAGGGTTTCACCTCGCTTTTGCTGAGGGTTGGCTTTTTCTTTTCTTTTTTTAAAAATCTATTTGTTCTAATCAGTTATACACGACAGCAGAATGCTCTTCAATTCATTTTACACAAATGTAGCACAATTTTTCACTTCTCTGGTTGTTCACAAAGTAAGGTAATGCCATTCATGCAATCATTCATGTACCTAGGGTAATGATATCCATCTCATTCCACCATCTTTCTTATCTCCATGCCCAAGTTTGGCTTTGAACTCACAATTCTGCTGCCTTAGCCCCCTGAGCTACTGGGATTACAGGAGTGTACCACTGTGCCCAACTCATGCCTCACTCTTGAATATACATAGCAATCCTATATGATAGACCAAAATAAGAAATAAAAGGACTGGGGTTGTGGCTCAGTGGTAGAGTGCTTGCCTAGCATGTGTGAGGCACTGGATTTGATTCTCAGCACTGCATATAAATTAATTAAATAAAGGTCCATCAACAACTAAAAAAATATTAAAGGGAAAAAAAGAGGAAAGAGAAATCAGGGAGAGAATAAGAAAAAGAATTTAAAAAAAAAAAGAGATTGGGGGGCTGGGGATGTGGCTCAAGCTGTAGCGCGCTTGCCTGGCATGCGTGCGGCCCGGGTTCGATCCTCAGCACCACATACAAACAAAGATGTTGTGTCCACCGAAAACTGAAAAAAATAAACATTTAAAAAATTTTCTCTCTCTCTTTAAAAAAGAAAGATTAGGAAAGGAAATAAAATTAAAACAATATCCTATTTTAAAAAGGAATATTCACAGTGGTGTACTCCTGTAATCCCAGTGACTTAGGAGGCTGAGGCAGGAGGATCACAAACTCCAGGTCAACCTTGGTAACTTAGAGAGGTCCTAAGCAACTTAGTGAGACCCTGTCTCGAAATAAAAAATAAAAAGGGCCGGGGATGTGGCTCAGTGGTTAAGTACCCCTGGGTTCAATCACTGGTACCAACACACACACGCACACACACACACACACACAAATGTAATATGAAAATTAAAAACTCACCCCAAAAGGTTACAACCAAGTTTATAAAATCACAGAAAGTAAAATAAAGAGAAAAAGGATGGAAAATTAAATATGAAAAACAAGAAAATTAAGAATTCTGTTCAGGAGAGCTGTCATGCAAACAACAGGCTCCAGATAGATTGAACAGAGAAAAGAGAAGGAAAGAAAAAAATTAAATAAATAGTTCAGAATTACTTTTTCTAGAACAGATATTTGTTAGTTAGTTTTACATCGTTGTGGCCAAAATATGTGACAGTAAACAATTTAGAGGAAGAAAAGTTTACTTTGACTTATGGTTTCTGAAGTCTCAGACAGAGGAGTCCATGACTCTGGGGCCAAGGCAAGGCAAAGCACCATGGCAGAAGGGCATGGTGGAGGGAATCTGTTCACCTCATGTGGATCAGGAAGACAGGGTTAGAGGTGGAGGGCTACAACAACAAAGGGAACTCAGGGAAAATGAACCTTTCTAGGACACACCCCAGTGACCCGCCTCCTCCACCCATGTCCCACCTACCCACAATTACCATCTGGTTAGTCCATTCACACTAGGATGGACTGATAAGGTTACAGTTCTCGTAATCTAATAATTTTATCTCTTAATATTCCTGCATTAACAGTGAAGTTTGTTGGGGGGAGACACCTCATATCCAAACCATAACAAGAGGATATTAATTTCCAGGTCAAAAGGGTTTGACAAGTATATTAATGAGAAAAGATGTGCCCATTCTAAAGCACAAGGCATAGTGACTCTCAGAACTGGAGGTCAGACAGAAGAATCTACAAGCTTTCAGACATGAGAATAGAAAATTGAGTGGCACTGGGTATAACAAATATTCAGCCACATGCTCAAGCAGTATAAATATGATATCAGTCATGTTACTACTCAGGCATTGTATTTCTTTGCTCGCTTTCACAGGGAATTATCAGAAGAGTGGCACCACTGGAAACAGAAAGTAAATCAAGGATGAGGCAGAATGCAATTCCCAGGTCTGTGGGTAGAGTTGCCTTGGCACCAAGCAGAACAGAGGGGAAAGGAAAAAAGGAATGTGGGAAGGGAAGGGGAACACAGCACTGAATTAAGTGCATGGAAAGAGAAGTCAATAGATCAAGACAGGCATTGGAATCCCTGCCTCCACTTCCTGAGGCCCAGCTGCAATCCTGTCCTTCAGCTTTGTGAAACGCCCATCTCCTTGTAATAAACTCCTTGCTTAACTGGTTCACAGTATATCTCAGTCACTGTAACCAAGATTCCTCCTAGTACCTTTGTTACACAGGCAATTAGAACCAGCAGTCTCAAGCATTAAGGCTTGTTAGAAATGCCAAATCTCAGGCCTCAGACATACTCCACCAGGATCTGCATTTTTGTTTTGCTTTGTTTTGCTTTTTGCATGCTAGGGACCCAAACCAGGGTCTTAAACAAGTTAGGCAAATGCTCCACTGCTGAGCTAAAGTGCAGAATTTGCACTTTAACAAGAATCACCCCCCGCCACCCCCAGATTTCCATGCACATTATTGTCTGAGAAGCACTGTTCTTATATATCTACCTTGCATGGTAGGGAACTGTGGTGTATTAGAAATAATAGTAAAATACTAATCACATAGACTTTTTAAGGCATTCATGTGATGACAATGATGATGACGATGACGATTATCGGGATGATTGAACGCAGATTACTTTAGAATTACAGTCTCTGGAAGAGTTCCTAGGACCTTAGCAAATGATAGCCCTGCACCAAATTACAAAAACAAGCACAAAACCCAGACAGCAGAAAGCACGTTTATATCACATTTATATCAGTTTTGCTCCAGGAACCTGTCAGGTCAGTTAGCCCAGGTGTCAACATGGAAACCATTAAGAAAAGCCACCTCTCAGGTGTGGCAATTGGCTGTGAGTGACTGACAGTCAGCATCCGGGATGACGCCTGGCCAGGGGAATGCTGAGCTAATGCTACCCTTCTCAGCAGAGCAAGCATTCTGCCCCTGCACTCAGGAAGTAGGTCAAGAGGAAATATCCTGAGTTAGCAGCTCCTAATTGCTTTTTCAGGCAGAAACCTGTGGCCCGTAGGACTGGGGGTGGAAGAGGAAAGGGAATGAGAGGAGGTTGGGGGGCCCACTGCGGGGGTGGGGATAGGAAATCACATCCCCATTCTTGGCAGGAACAAGGTTGCCTCTCACCATACTTTTCCTGGCTCCAGTCCTTTGGCATCCAGCCATCCTCTTTGTGCTAGGGGTTCCATTGATTTTCCAATGCTGAGCAAATTTGAATGGAAGCTGCGATTGTAAAGATTTTAAAGGAAAAAGGAAATGTGTTTGTGGATAGTTGGTGTCCCATCTCAGCACTCAGTGTCCTGTGCCTGAAGGATGGATAGTCAAGGTTTTGATCTTCCCAGCAATTATTGGTCATTCCCTTCTAATTGTCCACCAGTCACACGGTTCTGTACTCAGTCCTTAGAAGTTTTCACCAAAAAGAGAAAATACCTCAGCCTTCCAAAACCTTACATGATAGAGTCCCCAGTCCTTTAAACCATCGCTAAGAGCCAGGCATCCTAGTGTTTTAGTCAGTTTTTTTGCCGCTATGACCAAAAGACCTGAGAAGAACAACTTTAGGGAGGAAAAGTTCATTTGGGGCTCCTGGTTTCAGAGGTCTCAGTTCATAGTCGAATAACTCCATTGCTCTGGGCCTAAGATAGAGCAGAACATTATGGTAGAAAGGTGTGGTGGAGGAAAGCAGCTCAGGACACAACAATCAGGAAGCAGAGACAGCTCTATTCAACAAGAACAGAATATAAGCCCCAAAGGCATACCTCCAATGACCCACCAGCTCCCACCACACCCTACCTGCTGAGAGTTACCACCTAGTAAATCCATTCAGAAGATTAATATGCTGATTAGGTTAAGGTCCTCATAACTCAATCATTGCACTTTTGAACATTCTTGTATTGTCTCACACATGAGTTTTTGGGGGACACCTCATATCTAAACCATAACATCCAGTGACTTGGGTGTGGTGGTACATGCCTGTAATCCCAGTGGCTTGGGAGCCTGAGGTAGGAGGATCGTGAGTTCAAAGCCAGCCTCAGCCATTAAGCGAGATCCTAAGCAATAGAGGACCCTTTCTCAAAATAAAAAAATAAATAGGGCTGGGCATATGGCTCAGTGGTTAAGTGCCCCTGGGTTCAATCTCCAATATTACATAAATAAATAAATGAATCTATAGAAATATTATCCTATCCAGTATTAAACTCTACCATCACTGAATGACTGTCCTTATGAAGATGGCCAGTTTTTGCCTCTAGAGCCACCGTTATAGCAATAAAAGCCAAAAAGTAGCCTAAATAAGTTGCAAACATTTAATGATTGCTTGCTACCTGCCAGGCACTTTTCTAAGTACATATTTTAACTCATTTAATTCTCACAACAACCTTATGGGATTAAATACAATTTTCGTCACCATGTTACAGATGAGAAAGCTGAGGAATAAAGAGATTCAATGAGGTCAACATAGCTAGTTAGTGGCTATGTTAGTCAGCTTTCTGTCAAGATAACACCTGATACAGTTAATTTGAAGGAGGAAAGATTTACTGGGGCTCACAGTCTCAGAGATTTCAGTCCATGGTCACTTGACCCTGTCTCTTTGGGTCTACAGCTATTTAGGCCTATGGTAAAGAGAACATCAGGGTGGAAAGTGTGTGTTAGGGAAAAGCTTCTCATCTCATGGTAGCCAGGAAGAAAAAAAGGGAGAGCAAGGGACCAGGGTTTCAATATCCTCTTTGAGGGCCACTTGCAATGTCCTATCTTGGTATCCGGAGGCCCCACCTCCTAAAGGTTCTACCATCTCCCAGTAGCACCACAGGCCAAACTTTTAACACAATGGCCTTTGGGAGACATTTAAGATCCAAACAATAACAGTGAGAGAACTGGGATTCAAATCCAGGTAGTCTGGCTCCAGATCCCCTGCTCTTGAATCTTGGTACTTGATCCATGGCAGAGGTGCAGGTTGGTAGGCAAGCTGTTGACAACAAGGCTCTTGCTAACTAATCCCATTTTACTTTGACGAACTGTCTGATTTCAGTTAAGCAACTCAGAGGCAATATGGGGAGGGGCAAGAGCAGAGGTGTCAGAGGGCAAAGATTGGATGACAGTCTTAGTACTGCCACTTAAAAAGGAAAGGTACTAATGCTGATTGAAGGCAGAGCATGTGTCAGATCCTGGGCACCTTCCAGGTTTAATCTTACTAGCTGTCCTGGGTGACCTTAGGCAAGTCCCTGTTCTTATTGGGTCTTTGTTTCCTTATAAGTAAAGTGGACCAGGCAATTTCAGGGTTGTTTTGGTTTGTCGTTTTTGCCATGCTGGGGATTGAACCCAGGACCTTGTACATGCTAGGCAAGTGCTCTCCCACAGAGCTGCACATTCCCAGTTCCTGTTGTTGTTGTTTTGGTACCAGGGATTGAACCCAGGGGCACTCAACCACTGAGCCACATCTCCAGCCTTTTTTATATTTTATTTAGAGGTAGGGTCTCACTGAGTTGCTTGGGGCCTATCTAAATTGCTGAGGCTGACTTTGAACTCGCAATCCTCCCGCCTCAGCCTCCTGAGTCGCTGGGATTACAGGCATGCACCACCAAGCATGACCCTATTTTTAAATTTTTAGTCTGTAATTGAATCTAACAACACTCACTGAAGAGTTACTGTGTGTGTGCAGGTGCTACACCAAGTGCCAAGGGGCCACAGAGATGAATCAAAGGCAGACAGCTTTTGCAAGGTTCACAGTTCAATTCTTTTTCATTTTGTGAATCCTTTTGAGTTGAGCAAGTCATCATTACCCCCTTATTTAAAACTTGGGGAAATGATGTGTAAACATGGACATGCACACTGTTCATTTGTCACCAAAGGGTGACAGGACTCTTCCTGTTCTTCACATTCTTCCCTCATCCTGACATCACTGTGATTAAAAGGTACAAAGTCCACTTTGAGTTCCCAACTTCCCACAGTCATTTTTGTACCATGTTTCTGCCTTCCCTGTCCTGAGAAGTGCAAACATACCACAATGCTGTTCACCCCAAATCATACCGAATCAATGCTATTAAGTGCATAAAAATCAACCACCTCTGGAAGCCCTACTCTATTTATTTATTTGCATTTATTGGAATGAAACCAGGGCCTCACACATGCTAGTCAAGCATTTTACCATTCAGCTACATTCCAACCCCAAGCCCTATTTTTTTTTTCCCTATCCAAAGCCCAGCCTGATACATGAGCAAAGACAGTTACCATATACATCATGACTCATTATCCCATCTGCTGACTCGGAACTGAAGCCTCTTGCTCCACCAAGTAATTACTGGTGAACAGGAAGTCCTTCGTTAAAGATAAGGTCAGTCTTCTGGCTGAGAGGAAGGGGTCAGCAGGCACAGCCTTCTGTTGGACACCCCTTCTACCTCTATAAGCTCCACCAAAGCAGCCAGCCCTGGTTCCCTGCATACAGTGAGCACTCAACCCAGCTTCAGCAGTGGATTAGCTGCTCTGGACTACTCTGCCCAGCACAGCTGCAAGATGGGGTTGCTAGGCAGGCATATAGCATGTGGGTCTGCAGTCTGAAGGAAATGACTTCACCCTTCTTGTTTAGCAGAACTGGGCTATGACAGGAGAACCGCAGCACTGAAAGTCTATTCTTTAAAGAAAACTGTACTATCAAATTCACCTCTGTAATCTGTCCCAAGAACTTCCTTTTCTGTGCCCCAAGTTAGGACAGAGGAAGAGGCACAACATCCCCATGCCCTTCTTGAAATGGCGTAAGAGTGAAAATGGATTTTAGAAATCATTGAATCTAAACAAGTCCTAGTCACATTTTCTGAAGCATTTCCTTGTAGATATTTCCCCCATGCCCACTATATATCTTCTTTGGCAACAACCTGCTTCCAAGGCTGAATCAGAAGAGATAAAAACTTTGTGGGTTTTTAAGGAACCAAGGACACTGGTGATCTCTGTAGGAGGTGTCCCCCAATATTAATTTGACCTTCTTTTTCTTTCTTTCTTTCTTTCTTTTTTTTTTTTTTTTTTTGGTACCAAGGATTGAACTCAGGGGCACTTAACCACTAAGCCACATCCCCAGTCCCTTTTTTTTAATTTTTTATTTTGAGATGGGGTCTCACTAAGTTGCTGAGGCTGGCTTTAAACTTGCGATCATCCTAACACTGGGATTACAGGGGTGCACCGCCACACCTGGCTCTGTTTGACCTTCTTACAGGATAGTAGAATTTTTGACTGGCTGCATGACTGCCTAGCTAAAGTCAACATTTCCCAGTTTCTCTTGCATCACAGCCATATGGTCAAGGTCTGGTTAATAGGAACTTAGCTGGAACAAGTGTTCTCTTAAAAGGCACATGCTTTCCCTATCCTCCCTTTTCCTCTCTCCCTAGCTGGAAGGTGGACTTTGTGACATGCTTTCTTCAACCATGTGTATGTGAGGCAGATATCCTAAGAGCAGAGCAACAAGCTAGAAGGAGAACAGGTCCCTCACACCGTGGAGCCACCATATCATCCCCAGACTGTGTGCACACAGGAGAGAAATGAACTTCCATCTTCTCTAATCCTTTGGGGCCTTGTTTTTGCAGTCAGATTTTTATCCCCAAACAGCATGCTTTGAGGTATCACAACCATCATAACCCCCTTTATCTGAAGTTCCCTAGCTCTACTCTCTTAGGAGACAGGCTATCGATGTTGTATTTGGTCTATGTGTGGCTGGCTATAGCTGAGTAGACTAGGGGTAGGCGCTCCCTCCAAGCAAGACCCATTAAATTCTCCTTCCCATAAATTTGGAAATGAGATTCACTCTACTTTTCAATCTCTACTGAATACCTAAGCCAAGACGCATGGAGAAAAGCCAGAATGAAAGGTCAGAGGCTCAGGGAAAGGAGCTTCCTGATCTCCCTGCATGTGGTTCTTGGAGAGACCCTGAGCCCTTATAATAACTCCTGCTGCTTTGGTCTTAGATGCTCTCTGTTTGCTGTTGTTAATTATAACCAGAAGCGCCTCTCTTCTGATCCTTGAAAGTTGTGCAACCTCATGAGACAGGGGACCTATGCCTCTGCAGCCTGCCCCTTGGTACACTGGATTCTTTCCATCCTTGCAATGAAGAAAGATCTGAGGTGAACTATAATGGACTGATAGATTATCACTCAATTGGTTATTGAGTGAATTGATCCATGGATTTTTCAGGGAATGCCAAGCAACTCTTGTAGAATTATAAGGGTAAAAAGCAAAGTGTGCCCAGGGAGATTTAGTGACATGCCCTAATCCATGAAGTTCAGTGGCAGAACCTGGATCAGATCCCAAGCCCACTCCTCCTCCCCTGCCATCCCTGGCTGGTCTACTTTGGAGAAGAAGAACTTCTGAGGGTCCAGGAGGAGCTCCCACATGCTAATGAGCAAACTCCCTATGACAGGTATGTCAAATCTGTCATTTCTGTAGCTCCTAGGAAATATGAAAACTTATCCTTTTTTCTTGAAATTTCTAATCCTAAATCTCACCACATATCTTAAAGAATAAATAGTAAAAAAAGAAAACAATACAAACCCTTCAATATTAAATGCTGAATTTTAATCACAATAAAAGAATAAATTGGTTTTTTTTTCCTGTGAAAGGAGGAACACCTGTACCTCCACCATGTGGACCATACTCTCCAGGTATTATTTTATTTAAATTGTACAAGAGACCTTTCCCATGGTAGGAATGTGAGGTTGAGAAAGGCTGTTACTTGCCCAAGACACATAGCTAGTAAGAATGGCACTATGGAGGAACCCAGATACTGGTCTATCTGGAAACTCAGTGTCTTTTTTTCAGGTTCTGGGGACGGAACCCAGGGCCATTCTATAACTGAGCTATATCCTTCTTTTTATTTTGAGACAGAGTCTCATTAAGTTTCCCAGGCTGGCCTTGAACTTGGGGTGCTCCTGCCTCAGCCTCCTGAATAGCTGGGATTACAGGCCCATACCACCTAGGTGGCCCCTGGCTAACCCAGTACCCTTTACATGCCATGCTGCCTCCTGAAGATCCATCCCTACTGATCATTTTTGCCTTTATTTCCTAGCCTTCTCCATGGGCATTTGCTCAGCAAGGCTTGATTTGCGTCACCAGTGCTGGGCCTGAGCCACAGGGGACATCATGAGGGAGGAGTGGTATGCCTGGTGGCTCTCATGGAAGGCTCAACAGATGGCACTCTTCCTTTGCAGTCCTGCCCTTTTACTGCCTCCTCTCTGGGGCTTGGCCCCCTCACTCAACGTGTTTCCTTTTTGCCTCTGACCACCTCCTTTTTCTTTGTACGTTCTTTGGTGCCTATGACCTAACATGATCCTGCCTCCCTCTGATCTTCAATGACTTGCTTATTCCTCCTGAGTGCTACCTTGTCCACAGAAGTCATCTGGTTAGCTCATGTTTTCTCTTCAGAGAAGAAAACAAAGGCTTCATACCTCAGGGCTCAACCTGTCTGTTTTGGGAGCTGTGTTTGCAGCCAGAGATGAGTGTCTTGTTCAGATTCCCAGGGGCCTAAGGGCAGGACTATGTCTTCACACGCCGGGTGGCGTGCACTGTCAGCGCTCTATGAAAAACAAATAGCTGTCATGCAAAGACAAGGAAGCTGCCCAGCTGGGGGAGGCTCCTATCCTGAGCTCAAATGATGTAGTCTTGAGGTCTTGACCTCTACCATTTAGCACACAAGCTCATGTTCCTAACATCGCCCACAGAGGCCATGCAGGAATCCTAGGAGGATTCTTCTGCATGCCATGGTCTCTCTGATGATTCAGGGGAGAGTGGTTTGTGTGAATGTGTAAAAGTGTTTGGTGGAAGAGGATCCTCTCTGATTTTATTGTGGATTATAGAACTAATCTATAGTTACATTTCACTTTCAAAAAAAGAGTGATTTTCAAGGACAGTTATAGGCCCCATTAGGAAGGTACATCAGAATCTCAGAGATCCAGATGATAAATGAAAACATGTTCTATTTACAAAAAAGAACATAATTTTTAAAAAGTACTGACTCAAGCTAGATAGTGTGGCCCAGGCCTGCAATCCCAGCTACTCAGGAGGCTGAGGAAGGAAGATGGCAAGTTCAAGGTCAGCCTGGGAAACTTAGCAAGTCCCTGTCTCAAAATAAAACAGAAAAAGTGCTGGGGATGTAGCTCAGTGGTTCTGGGGACGGAACCCAGGGCCACTCTATAACTGAGCTATATCCTTCTTTTTATTTTGAAACACAGTCTCACTAAGTTTCCCAGGCTGGCCTTGAACTTGGGGTGCTCCTGCCCCCTGGGTTCAATCCTCAGTACAAAAAAAAAAAAAGCAAAACTGACTTGATCCTTGTGAAGGTGGTACTTCTTCCCATTCTTTTCTCTACTTAAAAGAAGAATCTACTTACGAACTGGGAGTGTAGCTCAGTGATACAGTATTTGCCTAGCATGTGTGAGGCACTGGGTTTGATCCTCAGCACCACATAAAAATAAACAAATAAATAAAATAAAGGTATTGTGTCCATCTACAGCAACAACAACAACAAAGAATCTACTTACGCCAGGTGTGGTGGCACATGTCTGTAATCCCAGTGGCAGGGGAGGCTGAGGCAGGAAGATTGCAAGTTCAAAGCCAGCCTCAGCAAAAGCAAAGCACTAAGCAACTCAGTGAGAACTTGTCTCTAAATAAAATACAAAATAGGGCTGGGGATGAGGCTCAGTGTTCGAGTGTCCCTGAGTTTAATCCCCCGTACCTAAATAAATAAATAAATCTACTTACTCTTCAAAGACCAACTCAACTTTCTAAGCCCTGGGGAAGCCTTCCTCAGCTCTTGTAGGCTAACTTTGTCCCTCTTCCTCAGTTCTCCCAGAGCATTTGATTAATTTCTCTAGCATACCACTCACCATGGGATATTACGGAGGGCTACATGTGAGATTGTCACTCTATGGGCAGCATGCTCCCAAAGCATGTGTCTCACAAGACTTCACCTACATGTTTCAGGGTCATTTCAGGGCAAGAGAAGAGCCCTGATGATTGACAGCGAGTTGGTGCTGGTGTAGGCAGCATGTGGGAAGAAAGAACTGAAGAGAAGCGACATGAATGTGAGAGAGAGAATCTATGCCACAGGGATTTGATCTAGATTTGGAGGCTACAGAAAGGAGTGCTTTTAATGGGCCAGAGGTAAATTGGTTAGAAAAAGCTAATGAGAATTTGCTGGGGTAGAAGAAATTCTAAGAAAAGTTAAGGTCTGGTTTGCCATTCCAAATGATTGCCCCAACTGACTTTTGAGACAGGAAGACCTTAGGAGCAAGCATGGACTTCTCCAGTGATAGAAGCTAGAGCAGGAGAGACGGAAGCAAAAGCAGTGGTAATACCCTGATCATTGGGATTAGCTGTGTCAAGCTGTACTGAGGAACCGGATTGTGTACCTACTCATTTACTACTCCCCTATGGCTTATACCTCCTGTTTTCTTGAATTCTCCCGATGAACTATGAACTGTAAATAAGCAAAGGAACACGTATAAGTCTAGGAACTTGGTCTGGGGAGGACACAAGTCTGGATGCTTGGGTGTTGTTGGTACAAATTGTTCAGGGATAGAGTGCTAGAAGATTGTCTCTGTGGGTGCTTGTTCATTCTAGTGCAAAACATGGTTGTTCTGATTCTCGGGACAAGGATAGTGACAGTGATACAGATTACACAGTATCAACAGGAAACTCACCCTCAACCCCCTCTCCAAATGGGAAAGAACTCCAAATGCCAAGAACTGGGACTGCATGACCATGAGATGGGCTGAACTACCAGTTTATAAATTAGAAGCAAAACTCTTGAGTGGTATAAGGAAGCTCTGCTTCTCACACTTCTAAGATTTGTCCAGAATGGAACGCCCATCCACACAATAGTCACTCACGTGACCTAATTCTGAAGACAGGGATGCTTAGTTAAGCCAGTAAGGGATTAAAATTCCCTTTGCGATTACTTGGGCGTCTCTGGCACTTGCAAAGTTAAAATTGCCTCCATTTCATTGAAAGAGCATGGTCACCTGTTCTTGACCTAGGTCTTCTAACCTCAGCAGGATTGTTCTAGTGATACCTGGTGCGAGCTAAGAAGACATCAGAAGAAAAGCACCAGTGGAATATTACGGTTATGGTTTGAATCCTAAATGTCTCCCAAATGCCCGCCTGCCAAAGGCTCTGTTGCCAGTCTGTGATGCTATTGGGAGGTGGTAGAACTTTTAGGAAGTGGGGCTTCGTGGGAGGAAGTGAGGCCACTGGTGGTGTGCCCTTGAAGGGGATATTGGAACCTGGCCCCTCCCTTTCTCTCTTTGCTTTCTGACTGCTATGAGAGGAACAGCCCTACTCCACCATGTGCTCCCCCCATGGTGTACTGTGTTGCCACTGGCCCAAAGCAACAGGGCCAAGTGACCATGGACTGAGAGCTCTGAAACCATGAGCCAGAATAAACTTCTCCTCCTTATAAGTTGATAATTTCAGGTATTTTGTCATAGTGGTGGAAAGCTGACATAATTATGTAACAGAACATATTGTCCTCAACACAGGCTTCCCTGATCTCCCCACTTGCAACTAAAACCATGGACCCTGCTTAGAAGCTCTTTCGGATGCCAGTTCTCTATACCCACCACCTGAGCATTCCCTCTCCTTCCAGACCTGCCTTCACAGCAGCTGATGAGGCAAGTGTCCTAGCCAGCACACAACAATTTGCCTCCTCTTTCTTCCTAGGCTTGTAATTAGGGTGTGTGTGTGTGTGTGTGTGTGTGTGTGTGTGTGTGTGTGTGTGTGTGTGAAACTCCCAAGCTCTGGGGATAAAAGGCCCAGTCTGGCCCTGTGCTTTTTCTCATGGTTCCCCGAGCTTGCACAGGTGGCTATTGCAGCAAAGGAGCTCCCAGCTCCTGGCCCTCCTGGTATCAGATTGTTTTCTGTTCTCTTTGCTCATTCCTCAGGATGTTCTGATTTCCTCACCTCAGGCTTTTTGTTAGCCACAAAGATTGAGCAACAACCATTGGGCAGTAGGGTCAGAGGCCTGCTTCCTGGGAAAGGGCTTCTCTTTCACAGGTCACTCTGAAGTTACTTGTTCTCCAGAGGCCTTTGTTGTGCCCAAACCTGGGCACTTGACCCTCTGGCTTCACCTAACAAAGGGCAATTCTTTCTTCAGGCACTGCCATATCTGTTCTCAGCTCCTATGGTGGTGGTGCTGGACACTGGTCAGGAGTGCAGGTTCTGAGGTCACCTTCCCTAAACGTGACTCCTGGACCTGCTGCCAGTTGGCTATGTGAACTTGACATATCCCCCCCTGTAAAATGAAGGTTATCTTATAGACATGTGAGGATTGAAAGTGATGACTTGTCTAAAGTGGCTGGCATTTGTCAAGTGAGGTCAAAGTGGTTTTATTTTCTGAGAAATGATGTCCCTATGATCCCATAGTCACCCTATAGGTTCAGGTCAGTAATTCTTCCTTGAATGGCCTAAACAAACCACTTCTTATGACTCATCTAGGGTTCTTCCTGCCTCAGAGCAAAGTCACGTGGCATCAGATGGAACCAGAGTATCAGGGTGAAGGCCCAGATTTGGGGGCCACCAAGGCCTCAGCACCTCCTGACTGAGCCTCCTGAATGATATGTAAAGTCACAGAGGAGATGCCTGAAGTTGACCTGGCTGTCCTCTCCAGACAGGGCCATTCTGTGAAGTGAAGCTCTTGCATTGCCTTTTTAATAACCACTTTGTTTTCCTTTCCTCAATTCAGAAGGTGATTATATAGTTTATCATGGGCCATTTTCACTCTTTTCTAGAGAAAGGAATTATACTCTGTCACTTTCTTTTTCTTTTCTTTTCTCCTCCTTCTTTTTTTCCCTGAGCACTGGGGATCAAATCCAGAGGCACTTTATCTCTGCACTATCTGCAGTCTTTTTTATTTTGAGACAGGGTCTTGCTAAGTTGCTAAGGCTGACCTCACACTTGTGATCTCTTGCCTCATTCTCCCAAGTCACAGGGATTATAGGCATGGACCACTGTACCTGTCCCACTCTGTCACTTTCTAGTGGGGAGCCTTGGTCTGGCAATTTCAGGGCAAGACCACATGGACCAGAGGCCTGTGCGGGCTTCTTGGAGCCAACTCAGAGACTCAAACCTCTGAACCCATAAGAGCAATGGGGTAGCAAAAGGAGCCAAATACAGGAAAAGCTTTTTACTTTTTTCCATATCCTTGACTGATCCCACCTCCCTTCTGATCTCTTCTCCCACAAAAATTATCAGAAGAGTTCTGGGGGTGTAGCTCAGTGAGAGAGTGCTTGCCTACTATGACTGAGGGCCCTTGGGTTTCATCCCAGCACAACGACAACAACAACAACAACAACACAGGAGCCAGAACAGATACCCCATATTCTCTTCCCTCACAAGCTCCTCTGCTTTCTCTGGATCCTGCTTGTGGGAAGGGGTAGAGTGTCACTTTGCAAAGTACTTCCAAGGTGGCTCAAAACTTCCAGAACCACGTTTGCCTAATATTCGTGTGTAGTTTGCACATGCCTGAGACCTCCCTTCAAATACTCACACTGAGTTCTTCCATAGCAAAGTATGTGTCCTGGAAAGGATGTGCATTTGCTCTGAGCTCCAAGGTCCCTCTGGCTTCTGTTTAGGACATACACATTCATTCTCAGCTTTATTGTTCTGGTTGGGTAACTGCATAAGTCATTCAGTTTTTCTGGCCTATAAAGTGGAAATAATTTCCCCTATCTTCTACATAGGATTGTCATGAGGATTTTGAAATGAGCTAATAGAAATAAAATCTTTCCATAAACTTCAAAGAACAAGTAAAATTTTCAGATATTATTATTATCATTTTAACATTACTCAAAGAATATAGTCTGATAGTCTGAAGATGACAAGGAAGAATCTGAAGGCAATAGGGGAGAATCTGATTTATTGATTTAATGTCAATCTGCATAAAATCCCCCTCAGTACCTCTCTGAAGTTTTCTAGGGTATGGATGGCAGCTCCTGTGCTCTCTCAATCCATCTATCTAAACCGGTAGGAATTTCCCAGTTGGACCATGAGAAAGTTCAGTCTTAACTGTGGCAAGTGGTTAAAAGTCTTATGGGAATCAGTGGCAAGGTATGGATGTGTGGGGAGTGTTGAGAATGCTGTGTGATGTCTGGAACCCGGGAGGAATTTTAGGACTGCAAAGGAATGCAAGGGCAGAAAGGGACTTAGTGATCAATTGTTCCTGCCCTTCCCATTTCACAGATGAAGAAACTGAGGTTCAGAGAGGTATATAACTTCATCAAGATTCCTGGGGGGCTACAGTTAGACACTTGTGACCCAGTGAAGGTCAGTCCAGCAGCACCGCGGCCCAAGGGCTGCTCAGTCATAATGCCAGAGCACTGGGCTCCCAAGAGGCTGTAGTGTTGGATCAGGAGCTGAATTGCCTCTTACGCCAGACATTCTGTCTCAATCTGCAGAGAAAAAGAGGCTCTTGGCCTCACAGTGTAGCAAAAGACAAACATACTTGGTTAACAGGAGCCCTTGAAAATGTGACAAGAGGGCAGAGAAACTGTAAACACCTCCCCATGTCTTGCCTTAAGCCCACACCTGGTTTTAAAAGTTCGAGGTGGCAAAGCCTTGAAAGGTCTCTCAGAGCTCCATGAGAGCCCTGCTCAGGTGCAGAAAAACTGGCCTCTGGACCCCAACAGACAAAAGATTCTTAGAAAGTTCAGACTTATTTCTGACAGAGCAGCAAAACCAAATCCCAGCACTTTCAAAGGTCGTGAGCCTCATGGGGGATTAGGTAGGGAGAGGGGGCCAGCAATTTTTTTTGAGGGGCATAGTAGCCAGAATGAATGGTCTAGGAGGGAGAAACTTTGTTCTCAAGAATGGATTTAACCCAGCAAGGATTTATTAAGAGTTAAGGCTGTGTCCAGTCCCAAGTTGGGCACTTCAGGTAGCGAATGCAGAATAGGTTTGACTTGGCACCTGCTTTCAAGGAGATTGTTGGGGATTTAAGACTCTCACACATGCATCAAAAGAGAAAAAATAGAAGCTATGCTAAAGGTCAAAGACAAAATGTTCTGGAAGGAATGTGAAAAATCAATGTAGACTCACACAGTTCTGAAGGGCTCATAGAGAAATCTCTACAGAGGATGATGCTCTTTAATTAGTACTAGAAGGAGGACGGAGGACAGCCTGATCAGAGGAGGATGAGCATAGGAATGCACCCTTCCCAGACTCCCTTGTCCATAGGCTGTGAGCTGAAATCAGAATGTTAAATAACACTCTGGCCCCCCAGGGTTGAGTCTTGCTTACGGAGTCTTCCAGAGGCTTTAAAGGTGTGGTAAAGATGCAGTAGATAGACAGGGCCTTGGCATTACTTGTAAGCTGTGGCTGAGTTCAGAATGATTCCTTGGGTTAAAGGGTAGCAAGATAATTTAGGCATAAAGAAGACTTAGGAATCGGGAGCCCAGTGAGCCTGGAATAAAGCACTCCTACATAGTGATTACCATCTCAGGGTCTGGATTTAGGCTTGGTTTTGGATTGTATCTCAAGCTTTTAGTAATCATGTGACATTGTCATTAATCTCCTTAAGCTTTGGTTTCCACATCTCTAAAGTGAAGTAATAATAATCCTAACTCACAGGCTTATAGGAAGGACTAAATGATATAGGGCTTATCCCACAGCTTGGCACCCTCAGCCCATGACAGCTACGCCATCGCCTTGTATTCCACTTTGTTGCCAAAGTCTGGTGTGTTGTGTGGTTGGCTCTCTTGTCTGGTTGTTGATCAGGTCAAGCAAAGGCTAGAGTGTTCTCTCTTCCCTCAGGTGCCCTTTGGAGATCTCTTAGTGAGAGGAGAGTGCAGAAGGGGTGGGTCTGGGAGACTAAGTCCATTCCACAAGTGTGTGAACATCCTGCAAGTGCCCAAGAGATATTCAAGAGTTCTGGGTTTTGGAATAGACTTCATTCTACCTCACTAAGAACTTCATTTTGCTAGACCATCGTTTCCTCATCTATAAAGTGAAGAACTTAAATTAGACCAGTGATTCTTTCTGTGGAAAGAGGAGGGGGCCTATGGTTCCAGATATGGGTCTCTGAAACCAGATGCACACCAAACATTGCCAATAAACCAAATAAATAATGCATGTCACACAGAGATGCTGTGCTAGTTTTCAAATACTCAGAGATGCTGCTAAACTTTCTAATTATACATTTAAAGGATTATTGAATGCACTGTAGCTTTTTATCAGCATGCAATCTTTCATTTATGGGTACTCAAAGTACAATTACCATTACTTGGAGGAATCCAAAAACAGTTTTGAAGTTTTAAAGAGGTACTTGAAAAGTTTGGCTCCAATTCGATCACATGAAGGATATGCTCCACCTTTCCTGGACCAGTGCTCCTGATTCCAACCCAACAAACAAGCACTCCTCCCCTTTTAGCCTCAGCATTAGGCTAGCAGGTATTTGAGTAGGTTCCCTTGTGGCAGGAAAGACAAGATGGAAGGAAGAAGGACAGGTAAGATAGATGAATATTACCTAAACAGAGAAAGACAACTTTTTAAAGAAATCTGAGAAATACTCAGGTTTCTACCCATTTTCAAAAAGTGACCCATCACTTCCCTGTATTTGTCATTGTTTCCAACTGCACACATGTTTGCAGCACATGGGAAATGGGAGGAGTTGGAATGTCCTCCGAATTCCCCTGACACCCAGTTCCCACCTTCATCCTCTAGAAAAATGTGTTGTTTTGTTCAACTTTTCAGGAGGTCACAGACCATTTCAGAACCTGATCAAGGTTGTGGCCCCTCACTCTGTTCCCCCACCCCAGAATGCAGCTATCCACACACATATGTGGGAAATTTTTACACAAGATTTCAGCAGGTTCGTCACCCTTGAAGCCATAAAGAGCTTCATGGGGACTTATAAACCTGAAGTTAGGAAATTCTGCATTTGAGTGAGTTGCTTTCCATATGTTTCAGTTTACTTGTCTTAGTTTTCCATAGATAACTCTATGGAGCTCACGAAGTGCCATGGGATCATTGCGTGTCCCATTTCCCATTCTGCTGCTATAGGTATTTTAGGTTTTGGAAGACGGGGTCAGCACAAGGTTGCATGCTCTAAGGTGGAGAATTGCAAAGGTACATTTTTCCTCAAGGTAGGTTCTCTGGGTCACAAGCATAAGGTGAATGAAACCAAGAGAGGAGCTTGGGAACAGAGTCTATTTGAGACTCTGTGTACACCTGCAGTCACAGCTACTCAGGAAGCTGAAGCAGGAGGATTGCTTGAACCCAGGTGTTCAAGACCAGCCTGGGCAATACAGTGAGATCCCATCTCAAAAATGGAATAGAATAGGAATCTCTCCTGATGATGCAGTTTTTGAAGGTTTCTATTCTAGGCCTGTAGACTTGTGGCCCTTGACATGAAAGCTGCTCCAGACAGGATCTCCTAGCTTCCTGTCTCCTCCCAGCCACTCACTGTCCTCTCCCCTCAGATCCTGCATGAAGACACACTCTAGAAAAATCTAGAGTGCATCTTCCTGCTTATCAGGGAAGTTTTGTTCCCATCCACACAAAGCTTCACTCTTTTTGTTGTTCAAACTCTGAATGTGAAAGCTCAGTGGTTATTTATCACCTTGAGCCCAAGCTCAGTTGGCCCCAAAACATCTACTCTTGGACTTGGTTTGCATCCAACATGTTCCTTGGGACAAATGAGAAGGCATAGTCTGGAGGGATTAGGGGAAAACCAACAGGTCCACCAATGACAGATGGGTTAGGCGGCTAGGCAATTGGCACCAGGCAAAGAAGGTTAATTCCCCAAATACCAGGATGTTGGGCAATATTGCAAAGAATGAAATTCATTGCTATTACAGTCCTTCCTCTACCCCCACCCTGAACTCTATGTCCCATCCTTTTCCTCTCCGGTGTACTATCAAATGACTCATTGTTCTCTATAAGCTTACCCCACTGAGTTCAACTTTATCCTGGCTTTCAAGGACCTTAAACCTATGGCTGCAAGTGTCTTCACAGGTTTTATATAGGTGTGAGCACTTCTACACATTCAAATCCCTCTTGTTAAGTGGTTTTTTTTTTTCTTCCCCTTTAGTAATGGGGATAGAACCCAGGGCCTGGTGCATGCTAGGATAGTGCTCTACCACTGAGCTGTACCACCAACCCTTTGAGTTTAAAAATTAATTTATCTGGGGCTGGGAATGTGGCTCAAGCGGTAGTGCACTCGCCTGGCATGCGTGCAGCCCGGGTTCGATCCTCAACACCACATACAAACAAAGATGTTGTGTCTGCAGAAAACTAAAAAATAAATATTAAAATTCTCTCTCTCTCTCTCTTTAAAAAAATTAATTTATCTAATAAGTATTTAATTAGGTTAGCATACTAGAATATGGGGGTAATAAAATGTACTAGGATATAGGAAAATATATAAGTGAATGAGATTTTTATTCTGCTTTCAAGGAGATTGAAAAATAAGGCATATGAGGCCCAAATATATGGATATATGGATACACACACACACACACACACACACACATATATATACACACACATTTATGCATGCATATATATTTGCCCTAGCTTAGTAATTGTCACATAGCAAGTGATATTTAAACTGGACAGCAAAGGATAGGTAAGACTTAGAGAAACAAAGAGAAAAAGGCATTCCAGGCAGGAGGAAGGCCTGAGAAGAGCCTTGGGAGCAGCAGGATGGGCCTCCATGTAGAAGAGCAACTTGTTCTATTTGGTGAGAATGCAGAGAAGGGGAGTAGAGAGAGAGAGAAAGTTGGAAAGTTAGGGTAGAGTCAGCATGTGGGTGACCTTGAATGACAGGCTTAAGAGGAATTTGGGACTTTTAGGGAGAGCCCTGAGGGTTTGAGTAGAGGATTTTGTGATGATCATAGCTGGGTCTTCAAAAGATTCATTTGGTCATTCTGAGGAGGCTACACTGGAGAAAAGAAAGAAAAGAGATTGGGAGGTGGCAGTAGGAAGAGTCTTAAGAAGAGGGACCTCTACAGGAGACTTTTCCAACAAGCTGTTTCTGGCCAACAAACCCAAAGTGACCTTGACCTCTGTTCTCAATGGTTCTCATGCCTGGATCTCTCATGAGGAGCAGGACACTCTGGTTATTAGGAGCAGACTTTGAGATCTATTACATATAAAATGAAATAATTATATCCAGCTTTGTTGTAAAGGTTAAAAGGCATAAAATTTATTAACACTTAATAGAGGCAACGAAAGCAATTAATAAACATTTGATATGATAATCATTATTCCATGATTCATGTTGTAGATATTTGTGTATAGAGCTAGGATCAGGGGCTGGGGTGTAGCTCAGTGGTAGAGAGCTTGCGCTGCAGGCATAAGGCCCTGGGTTTCATTCCTAGAACTACAAAAACCAAAACCTCATGTTTGTTTGTTTGTTTGTTTGTTTGTTTGTTTTGGTGGGGGTAGCATTCCTTTATTAGATTGTAAGCTGCCAGAGGGCAGGAAGCCATGTTTTTTTCTGTCTTGGTGCTTGCACAGCTTCTTATTCCAATTAATCAACTAACGAATATGAAAAAAAAATGGGTAATATGGCAGGTGAATGATTGGGGTTGCAAGATTTTCATTAAATATAGAAATATCCATCCTTTTGAATAAGGCTGATATTTTCTTTGCTCCAAGTGCCCATTATTCTCAGAAGTACAATCACTATAACTTGACAGATATAATGGGAAATACTGAGGGATGGGCAATTCTGTCCTCCAGACAGGGAATAAAGTCCAAATTCCAGGTAAGTTTTTTGACTCACTGGTCCTGGTAGGCATTAATTAGAAACCACTAAGGCCTCTGGGCTTGTTCCTAATGGGCCTATGTTCACCATGAAGAGTTATTGTATAAAGTCCTTCCAGCTGGTGTCCACCAGAGCCAGGTTAGCAAGGAGACAGTGTGAGCCAAGAATTAGTGCATAGCAGCATTTGGATTTCTGGTCTTTTTCCTAGTTCTTTTTTTTTTTTTTTTTTTTTTTTTGGTACTGGGGATTGGACTCAGGGGCACCCAATGATTGAACCCCACCCTCAGCCCTATTTTTTATTTTATTTAGAGGGTTTCACTGAGTTGCTTAGCGCCTCACTTTTGCTGAGATTTGCTTTGAACTTGTGATCATCTTGTCTCAGCCTCCTGAGCTGCTGGGATCACAGGCGTCTCTTTCTAATTCTTGTTCCTGTGTGCGCGCATGAGTACACACAGTGCTTACAAGGCATTGAGCCCAAGGCCTTTCACATGCTGTGTGTCTGCTCTACCACTGAGTTACATCACCAACCTCTCTTTACAATTGTTTTACCCAGAACTAAGAAACCTTAGTCGATCTCTTCTCTCCACTGCAGAGCCTACTAATCAAGGCATCCCATAATACTGATGAAATACCTTCTCCCAACAAAGGCAGTCTACACTCTAGAACCCTCTAGGAAGGTGGAAACAGTGGATCTGGCTTCAAAGAATTTCATTTCAGCTGAAGGAGAAGAAGAACAGGAGGGGCAAAACCCAGGAGAAATATGGTGTTGTGGTTCAGAGTATAAACAACAGAGTCAGGCTTTGTGGTTCAAATACTGGTTTTCTCACTAGCTAACTTTGGGCAATTACTTAACTTTTCTGCATTTTAGTTTCCTTATTTCTAAATTAGAAATAAAAATAGTATTTATCATATAGGGGTACTATTAATGCTTAAATAAAATAATTTGTATAAAGTACTTAATACAGTATGGCCCCTAACAAGCACCCAATGTCTGGTAACTCTTTATTATTATTCAGTTTAATAATAACATTCAACCTAGAAAGTAATATATGGCAATAGGGAGTTTTCCAGACCATCCATTTAGAATTTTTTTTTTCACTCCTTTAGGTTTTCAAGCCTTTGCCTTTTCTTATTCTTTTTTAAAAATATTTTTTTTATTTGTAGATGGACCCTTTATTTTATTTATTTATTTTTATGTGATGCTGAGGATCAAACCCAGTGCCTCACATGTGCTAGGCAAGTGCTCTACCACTGAGCTGTAACCCTAGATGATCTTCTTCTTCTTCTTCTCCTTCTCCTTCTCCTTCTCCTTCTCCTCTCCTTCTCCTTCTCCTTCTCTTTCTTTGCTAGGAATTGGTCTTAGCACATTGCACATTCTAAGCAAGCAATTTTAACCTCTTTTTTTTTTTTTGTCCTCTTTTTTCAGTACTAGGGATTGAACCCAGAGGTGCTCGATCACTGAGCTACATCCAAACCCTTTTTATTTTTTGAAAAAAGTTCTCACTAAGTTGCTGAAATTGGTCTAGAACTAGCAATCCTCCTGCCTCATCCTCCTGAGCCCCTGGGACTATAAGTGTGCACCACCTTGCCCAGCTAAGCTTCTTGATGAAAGAAGATCCTGACCTTTGCTTTTATAGATCTCCCAACACTCACCTCTAGTACTTTGCAATCAAGCAGATGCTCAAATATTTTTTGAGATTACAATTATATACATTTCTAATTCCCAGACTAATGGAATAGGTAGGTAACTAGGAGAATTGGGACAGTGAGACTGGTATAGTTGCATGGTAAGGAAGTCTTCATGAAGGGGGTGAGGACTCTGATTCTAAAAGCCTAGAATGAGTTAGGGGTTCAAGAGAGGCAGGGTGGTCATGGCTGTAGCACATGCACATTAAAGGTGGTGGCACCAGGGTTCCCAGAGCCTGGGATCTGAGGGTGGGCTTAGGAGGGCAGGGCTGGAGGTGGAGCCAGAATCCCCTGGGGCAAATTTTGGGCCCAATGTCAGGAGCTCAACCCTTGCCGAAGTCTCAGTGTACCAGGCCAAGTCCTGTCTGTCCTCCCAGCTCCTCTTTCAACACCCTGTGCCAGTTAGGAGGCCTGTGAGTAAGAGATTGACTGAGGGGACTAGGAGCTGGAGTCCAAACATCAAGGCCAAGTGTGTAAAAGGCCTGATCCTTCCACAGCTTTATTTGGTACCACCCCACCTCCAGGCTGAGTTGGAACACTGGTCTGGGTGGAGAAGGGGCCACATGTTCCCATGCCTCTGGCAGACCTGTGTCATGATATCTATCATCAAGGAAAATAAGGTGCAGAATTTTTCCTCCTTTTAAAAAAAAATCTGATTTTTTTTTTCCCTTTTCAGTACCTCAGCCCGTTTCCCCCTCTGTGGTACTCTGAAAATCTCCATAAGCAGTATATCTTTCTCTCCCAGAGAGTGGGGGCCAGATATTTCCTTTCCTCTGTGTCTCCTCTTAGCATCACTTTCCATGAGTGTTTGACACACAATGGATGGTCTTCCTGTCTGATGCAGAATAACCAACATAACTGTTAATAACATTTCCTTATTTTTCAGAGAGGGAAAGAAAAAAAGACATAATTATGGTAATGCTTACACATTAAGTATGAATCCCTAGCCTACACACTCTTCATGTATAATTTGATCCTCACAACAGTCCTATGAGTTAGGGACTATCATTGTCTCCATTTTTCATATGGGAAAACTGAGGCCTGAAAGTTGAAGAACTTTCCTAAATTCACACAAGTGGATTAATAAATACATTACACAACTAGCTACTTGGGATTTGAATCTGACCCATGGTCAGCCGCCCTGTAATGCCACCTGGATGAAGCCAGCAAAGGTCTGATGAGGGGGGAGAGCAGGTCACAACCCAGGAACCCTGCCTCACAGGTTCTTCCAAGCAGTTAACCTACTACTCAAGTCTTCACAGATAGTCCAGATGATGATGTCAGTCACTGCTGTCCCACACCAGTTCCTGTCCTCAGGTAATACAAGTGGCAGGATGGAATTTTACCAGACCACTCCCAGGTTCCTTCATCAGGAGACTGAGAATACTCTGGGGACTGCCTGCCTTTAGGCCACTTTTTAAATTTTTTCCATTTTAAAGAAAGTGGTAAACACCTGAATATAGAGTTTTTGAAAGAAAGTGACTCTTCAGTTATAATTATAGCACAGAGGGCCACTGCTTTCTATAAGCAGGGAAACTGCTTCTAAATATAGCCTGCAAAATGCAGTCTCCAGCCCATTCCTTTCCTCCCTGGAGGGCTGAGGCCCGCACCCTGGGCTGCCATCTCCCTCAGCAGGAACCCCACTCAGCCTCATTGCCTGCCCCAGCAGTCTGGGGGGCGGGGGCGGTGTTTCCACTCACCCAAGTATGGGGTTGGGGAGAAGGACGGGGTCAGCTTTTTGCCTAATGTTCTGGAGGAGAAAGAGGGACATATTTCTTCAATATGTGCAAGGATTAAGGGTGCATTTAAAAAACATTTAAGGGGCTGGGGATGTGGCTCGAGTGGTAGCGCGCTCGCCTGGCATGCGTGCGACCCGGGTTCAATTCTCAGCACCACGTACAAAGAAAGATGTTGTGTCCGCCGGTAACTAAAAAATAAATATTAAAAAATTCTCTCTCTCTCTCTCTCTCTCTCTCTCTCCTCTCTCACTCTCTCTTTAAAAAAAAAATAAAAAATAAATAAAAAACATTTAAAAATGCCTTCCACCTTTGACCGAGGTAGGAGTTAAGCCTGTCCTCCCTTGCAGGAGGACTTAGCAAAAGCCCCTGTCACAGTCTGGGGACCAGGGGCCTGCCAGCTCATTTTCTATTTCTAACCCAATGTCAGGCACTTGAGTATGGTACTCAACCTAGCAATTTGGAGATGGCAGTGGGTAAGTATGTAACAGAACAGGATGCTCTCTGGACAAAAGTTCAGAAAGAAAACCAAACGGAAGACAGTCCCCTACGCCTCCTCTGGACAGTCTCTAATGACCCTATGGAAATGTTCCAGCCATGCCTGGGCATCTGCAAAGTTACTCACCTGAGAGTTGTTTCACTTCCTGATCTGTGGGATCAGAAATGGGAAATGCAAAGACATCTCTATGTACGTGTGTGTGTGCACATGCACGCACGCTGTTTGTTAATCACTCTAACTTATAATCCCCTTTCTCGGTCTTCACCCCAATTTCAGTTATGTGGAAAAGAAGTGAGTAAAAAAATTTAAAAACAAAGTCAAAAAAATCAAGAAAAACAGTTTCTAGGAAACTTCATCTAAAATACCTGGAAGATTAGAATTAGGTATGAACAGTGTAGAACTCCATATTTCTGAGTTTATAACATGGCCTTGAAAATTATAGATTTTTTTATCCCTTTATGATTATTCCAGAAAATCATGCAGATGATAAAATAACCAGATTGTGACAGTGTCTAAGATATTTGTTAAGGATGCTCAAGTTTGGAGGAAGGTCAGCTGAAATAGCAATTTGTGGGTGGAATATTAGCAGGCTGCAGAATTAATCATAGAAGGAAGGGACTTTGGGAGACAGAGGAGGATGAAGACTAAACTCAGACTCAAGATATGGGAAATGATTTGGTAATGCTGGAGTCCTGTGTGCTCAGGGTTTAAAGTCTTCACCAGCCCCAGGGCTTCTAAGGCACCACCAGTAAGTAGAATCAGATTCCATTCAGCAAAAGCAGACAGGAAAACAAATCTCTCTTCTTTGTTTTCCTGGTTTAAAACCAAACATGGTAGCCATTTGATGAGATTCCAATGTCAGGAAAGGAAGATAAAAAGGCAGCCAGCCTCTGACCACAGGGGAAATCAGACTAATGGCTCCTCACATGCCTTCCTCCAGTACTGCACTCTGGAATGCTCTCCGGGTGCCTGTGAAGCTCCCCTGATTCTAGCCCACAGGAGACTTCCTGCCTACTGTCTCTTTCCTGTGACCCCCAAATGTCAACTGGCAAGACCCAACATTCCTGTCTGGGACTGAGCAGCTTAAACCACTTGTGTGAGTCACAGGTAATTTTCAGCTGTTGTGGGAAGGATAGAGTGAGGACAAAGTACAAGATCCTGATGAATCTTAGCTCTAGGGGAAAGGAGTTGGGACTGGGGGAGGAGGCTCTAAAGGGCAACTGCAATGTTCCCCAGTTTTCATGCACCTTCACCAACATAGACAGATTCCCATTGATCCACTAATAGCTTCAGAAAACTTGACCTTTTGTAAAAATGAGGAAACTAAAATTATAGCCCTGCCCGTAGCTTGAAAGCTTGGCCAGCTGGGGAGGCTGCCAACCCAAACCAGAACCAAGCTTGGAAATTTCATGACATTAGCACAAAAGGTTAGTGGGCCATGTTGAATTTGGGCAAGATCGCACAGGATCTTGGATCTGGTGCCTTTTCTGACAGTAGGTTCCAAACGCAAAGGTTGGGAAATATACCTCAGCCTGGCATTGGACATGGGGTAAAGATCTAGTTCTTTCCTTTCCAGGGAAGTCTTATGAGAATTGAGTCTATTCCTGTCCTGTAATCTATCCTGCTACTACTAAAGTACACATTCCTTTGCTTATTATTTTAAAATCCTCCATAATTTAGTGCCACCCCACCTGTTGACTAGTACACTTTCACACACATGCTGTGGTCTAGTGAGGCGGGCCTTCTCACAGTCCTCAGGTGGCTTCCTCATACCTGCCTTTGTGTTTCAATGCTCAGCATTCTTCACTTTCATTCCTGAATCTGAGTTTACTCTTAACTTCTTTAATAATCTCCAAAGAGCCCACCTTTGGAGAATTTGCCAATTATGTCAATTTTCATCTCTCCATCTCCAAGTAATTACCAAGTCATTCCATGACATATGTTCCTGTCAGTAGACTGTAAGTCCCTGTGACTTTTATGCTACAGTGCCTTGCTTATATTGTGCTTGATAAATAACTGTTTTGATTTTTGTTTTGTTTTGTTTTTTTGGGGTACTAGGGATTGAACCCAGGGCATTTAACCACTGAGCCACACCCCCATACCTTTTTTGTATTTTATTTAGAGACAGTCTCACTGACTTGCTTAGGGCCTCACTAAGTTGGTGAGGCTGGATTTCTTTCTTTCTTTCTTTCTTTTTTTAGTTGTCGATGAACCTTTATTTCTTATTTACTTATATGTGGTGCTGAGAATTGAACCCAGTGCCTCACACATGCTAGGCAAGCACTCAAGCACTCTACCACTGTACCCTGAGGTTGGGTTTGAACTAGTAATCCTCCTGCCTCAGCCTCCCAAGCCACTGGGACTACAGACATGTGCCACTGCAGCCAGTGATAAATTTAACTATTGACTAAATGTAGTTCCTCGTCTTCTACAAGTTAAAGGCTAAACAGATACACACAGAGACAATGATCTCATTCCAATCCTATGAGATTTCAAGACAACATGATGTGGGACCTCTCTGTTTAGAGAATACAGAGAATGGTTGTGCCTCAGATAGTGAAGGAATGAATAAAATGCAGAATAAAATGCCTGTCCAACTCTGACGTTTTAAATGCTTATCTGAAAATTGGGCATCTTCAAAATGGTGCACTCTTTATGTCGTCCAAATCCAGGTCACCATAATTTCAGATTCCTGTGTGCTTAAGATGTTTCCTTCTCATTCTCTTTGTCTTTAGCAGAGAGTGGATAGACAGATGAGAAAGAGGTTGGAAGAAACCATATACTTCTTAAAATGGAAAAGAGCAGACATAAAAGCTAGTAGAAAGCAATAGAGTCCAGAAACAAACCCTCACCTAAATGGTAAATTGATTTTCAACAAGGGAGCCAAGATCATTCATTTAGGGAAAGAGTGGGTTTTTACAACCAATGTTGTTAGAAAAATTGGATATTCTCATACTCAAAAGAATGAAATTGGACCTTTTATCTTATGCAAAAATTAACTCAAATTGGATCAAAGTCCTAAACTTAAGAGCTAAAACTATAAATCTCTAGATGAAAATATAATGGAAAACATTCACCACATTGGATTTAGCAGTGATTTCTAGACGATGACAGCAACAGCATAAGTTACAAAAGACAAAACAGATAAACCGGATTTCATCTAAATGAAAACTTTTTTCCATCAACGGACACTATCAAGAGAGTGAAAAGAGGGATGGTGATGTGGCTCAGTGGTAGTCTACACACCTAGCAGGCCCAGGGTCCTGGGTCTAATCTTCAGTAAGAGGTGGAGGGAGACAATACCCACAAGGAAAGAAAATGTTTATAAATTATATATCCAATAAGGGATTCATATTCAATATATGAAAAATTCCTACAACTTAACAACAAAAACACCCAACAACCCTATTCACACCTATAATCCCAGCTACTTGGGAGCCTGAGGCAGGAAAATCATATTTCCAAGGCCAGCCTGGGTGACTTAGTAAGACCCTGCCTCAAAAAATAAAATAAAAAGGGCTGCGGATGTCTCTCAGTGGTGGAGCATTTACTTAGCATGTGTGAGGACCTGGGTTCAATCCCCAATACTACAAAACAAAATACAAAAATGGGCAATGGACTCGATAGACATTTCTGCAAAGAAGACACACAAATAGCCAAAAAGCATATAAAAAAAGTCCTCAACATTATTAGTCACTAGAAAAATGCAAATCAAGGGCTGGGGTTGTGGCTCAGAGGTAGATCACTTGTCTGGCATGCGTGAGGCACTGGATTGAATCCTCAGCACCACATAAAAATTTTTTTAAAAATAAAGATATTGTGTCCACCTATAACTAGAAAATAAATATTTTTAAAATTTGTAACCCACTTGAATCAATATGAAATATGATATGTCAAGATCATTGTAATGTTTTAAGCAACCAATAAAAAAAATGCAAATCAAAATCATAATGAGATGCCACCTCTCACCCCTCAGGATGATGGCTATTAAAAAAATTTTTTTTTAAAGAATTGGCAAGGATATAGGGAAATTGAAATCTTTACATGTTGCTGATAAGAAAGCAAATGATGTAGCCATTGTGGAAAACAGTTTGATCCTTTCTGAAAAAGTTTAACATAGATTTACCATATAATCCGGCAATTTGACCCCTAGAGATATTCCCAAAAGAACTGAAAGCAGAGATTCAAACAGATAGCTATATACTAATGCTCATAGCAGCATTATTTAGGATAGTTGAAACAGCACATGCCTATAATCCCAATGGCTTGGGAGGGTGAGACAGAAGGATCACAAGTTCAAAGCCAGCCTCAGTAATATAGCAAGGCCCTAAGCAACTCAGCAAGACTCTGTCTCAAAATTAAGAATTAAATTAAATTAAAAAGGGCTGTGGGGTGTGGCTCAGGATAAGCATCCCTGGATTCTATCCCTGGTACAAAAAAAAAAAAAAAAAAAAAAAAAAAAAAAAAAGTTGGAAACAATTCAAGTATCCATCAACAAATAAATGAATAAACAAAATGTGGTACATACATACATACAATGGAATATTATTTAGCCTTAAAAAAACAGAAGAAATTCTGATGCATGCTACAACATGAATAAAGCCTGAAAACATTGTGTTAAGCGAATGAGCCAGACATAAAAAAACAAATATTGTATGATTCTGCTTATGTAAGTTACCTAGAATAGGCAAATTAAAAAAAACAGAATTCCTAGGTTCCATCTCTAGGAAAAAAAAAAGATGGAAAATAAAAAGGAGGATCAAAGAAAGGAAGGAAGAAAATAGAAAAGAGGCTACTTAGCTGGGGAGAGGAGGAACGAGGAGTCTTTCTTTAATGGGTGCATGAAGAACATTTGGGATGATGAAGTTCTGGATGTGGATATCGGTGATAGTTGTACAACACTGATTTGTACACTTGAAAATAGCTAAAATGATAGGCTTTGTTACTATATTTTACCACAATTTTTAAAAATGGTAATAGAGCCTGAATCTAACAATAATGGAGTATATCAAGCAAATCCAAAACAGTACATCATTATCTGAAACTGACCTACACTCTTGGAAATGTCTAGGTCATAAAAGGACAAAAACAGGGAGTAGGGTGCTGTTACAGATTAACAGAGACTTAAGAAAAAGGACAAGCAAATGCCATGAGTAATCCTTGATTACATTAAAAAAAATTTTTTTTAGTTGTAGATGGACACAATACCTTTATTTATTCATTATTATGTGGTGCAAAGAGTCAAATCCAGTGCCTCACATGTGCTGGGCAAGCCCTCTACCACTGAGCTACAACCCCAGCCTTACATTTTGATTAAAAAAAAAAAGCTATAAAGGGTATTGTATGGACAATTGAGAAAAGTGAATATGAATAATGATAAAAAATTTATTATTATTATTATTATTATTTTAGGTGCTGAGGATAGAACCCAGGACCTCATACTGGCCAGGGAAGCGCTCTACCATGGAGACACATCCCAGCCCTACAACATGCTTTCAAATGGAAAGAAATATATAATGTATCTCTAGAAACAGAAAAATGTGGCAATATCAATCAATGTAGATGAAGGATTCAAAGGTATTCACTGTACCAGTATTTCCATTTTTCTATATTAGAAATAAAAAGAGGACAAAATGGGTTACTCATTTTGATTGACAAGTGACCAGGGAAGCACTGGTTTTCTGTGAATCAGTGAGCAAGGTATTGATCTTGTTGCCACATTGGTTCATCCTCTATTGAACTCACTTGGCAAGGTTCTCAGAGGGGCTGACATGGATTATTTGGGAGGTGGAAATAGATGCTCTTTCTGTCAACTGTGATTCCTCACTTTGGCTCTTGACTGCCTCCCAGGGCTTACTTCTCTGCCCACCCACAGCTTACTGTGCCACCTACCTTGACCACTTCAAGATCTACAGAGCTGTGTCTTGTGTGTGCCCAGGTTGTCAGCTCCCAAGGGCAGGGCCATGTTCATTTCTTTTAACCTTCTTATCTCAATGTTCCAACCCCTTGCTTTGTACAGAAGAGCTAAATACATAGTGGGTGCTTAGTAAATATTCTTCTATTAATTGATTACTAACTAATCCCATCAGTATAAAAATAAAGGCATATATGGAAGTATAGGTGGACAAGGTTGGGGTCGAAAAGTTTGCCCAGCTAAGTTATTAAAAGGCTGTTGGGTAGGACCTTGTGGAAGGAATGCCAAGTGTAGGGTTTGACACAACCCTAATTCTCCGTGGCAAACAGATGTTACTGGCTTAGGGAGTGATTAATACTTAGGGGTGGGGTAAAAGAAATACAGCCTTGGCAAAAGCTTATGAATACCTAAGCACAGTATGTCCCCTGCTTTGCCCTATAGGGCAACTGTTGTCTCATCCCCATGAGTTCTTCCCAAGGAATCAGGGCCAAACCAAGGATTAAGGACCTGAAAAAGGGAGTTCTCATTCTGGCTCCTTGAGTAGAGAGACACTGCCTTGGGGGACATGCACCAAGTGTGATTCAAGGAGAACAAGGCTAGGCTCTATGAAAAGGTGGGAGCAAGACCTGCCCCTGCTTTGTTCCAGAAGGAAGGTGCTGCCCACATGCTGAGCAACTTGCAGAGCTCCCAGGCCTGCTGCATTCCACCTCCAGCCCAGACACCCTGTGTTGCTGTGTTGCAGCTTGTTAAGGGAGTGTAGACTTGTCCTTCTTGTCTTGAGTAATTTTTCAGCAAGACCTAGAGGGTAAATTTCTTCTCTATTCTAGCCAGGGCTTCCAGGAGACAGACCCCTTTTCTAACATATACTTAGTATCTTGTTATTTTCTATTAAATCGTATCTTTTCACTGGCCACCAAGTATCATACTAGTATTGACACTTAGTTTCAAATCAAATCGAATATTTTTTACATAGATTCTTGTATTGTGAAGATTTCATATAAGTTCCGAGATTCCCCTCCAAAATTACAAACTTTTTGGGGAATGATGCTGTGTGCTGTTTTATAAATATGTAAATTGTCTAGTACATATACATGGTATGCAAGTCTCTGCAATAGTTAAAAATAATAAGAGGGGTTGGTCATGGTGGCCCATGTCTGTAATCCCAGTGGAGGACTGTGAGTTCAAAGCCAGCTTCAGCAAATTAGCAAGGCCCTAAGCAATTCAGCGAAACTCTGTCTCTAAATAAAATATAAAAAAGGATTGGGGATGTGGCTCAGTGGTTAAGTGCTCCTGGGTTTAACCTCTGCTAGGAAAAAAAAAAAAAAAAAATAATAATAATAATAATAATAATAGGGGCCAGGCAAAGTGGTGTACACCTGTAATCTCTGCGGTTGGGGAGGCTGAGACAGGAGGATTGCAAATTTGAAATCAGCCTCAGCAACTTAGTGAGACCTCAGCAACTTTGTGAAACCCTGTTTCAAAATTAAAAAAAAAAAAAAAAAAAAGTAAAAAGGTCTGGGGATGTAGGTCAGTGCTAAATAATAATAATAACCACAACAACAACAATAGGGAGCTACAGATATAGGTCAGTGGTTGAACACACACAACTCTGGATTCAATTCTCAAAACAACAATAAAATGTATCTATATATTCTGACATAGAAAGATTTCCAATTCATATTATTATTGTGCAGAAGAAAATAAAAGACAAAGCCAGTAGGCAAAGTAGGAAACCCTTTATGTAGAAGGAACTAGTAAAAGACACAAGGGCCTGGTCCATCCTTCCTCATATATTTCTAGCCACAGACATTTGTTACAAACTAGTGTGGTAATAACTCAGTAATTTCATGTATTTTCCTTTTTGAAAGGAATTGTAGTTAACGTCAAATAATATATCAGGCAGTTAGCATAGGACTTGTCAAAATAAGTCACAATTACATAGCACTTACATGGGGCAGACATTGCTCTGGTGCTTTACATGAATTATCATTCAATCCTCACAATAGTTTTATTAAAAAAAAACTGAGGCACATACAGACTTAGTAATTTGTCTTAAGGTCGACAGCACAGCAAGAAAATGGCAAATCCAGGATTCAAACCCAAGTCCAGCTCCAGAGCCTCTATGCCTAATCACTGTGCTGAAGGTGCTCAATAAATGTACCCCTTTCCATAACCCCTGTTTTTTTGTTTTTGTTTGTGGTTGTAGTTTTGTTTTGTTTTGGTACCAGGGATTGAAGCCAGGAACGCTTAACCACAAGTCACATCCCCAGCCCTTTTTTATTTTTTATTTACAGACAGGGTCTCACTAAGTTGCTGAGGCTGGCTTTGAATTTGCCATCCTCCTGCCTCAGCTTCCCAAGCCACTGGGATGACAGGTGTGTACCACAGCACCTGGCCCTTTCCATACTCCTTTCCTCCCTTTTCTTTGTTTCTGTATCTTGCATGTGCCTCCATGATAGCACTTTGAACACTGTGAGAAATAACCAAAAAAAAGAAAAAGAAAGAAAGAAAGAAAGAAAACCCCCAGCCTCAGCCAAATATATGGCTCCATCCTTTTATGGACTTGAAGGTTTGAGGTACCTCTAAGGAGCTACTGATGCCTTCTGGAAACTATGTGAGAGTGTTACTGAAAGAACTTGACCATTTGTTGTGACTGTATTTAGTCATGTAATATACAGAGATCTCCAGGTAAGAACCCTGAGGACAAGGTTTAGCCCCCGTCCTAGATTATATCAAGTAGAAGCTCAGCTTAGGCTAATGATGGAACAAGCATATTAAATCACTGAGGATGAGAGGTTGCCCCGATAACTTTTTGAGAAATGTAGGCATATGGTATAAGGTTTCTAGAACCCTAATTCTTGGCTTCTCAAACCCTGAGAAATTAAGATCCATGCTACCTGAAAGCAAACTAGGAAGTTTTATACAGGTCCAGATCCCTAATGGTTGCTGGAAATGACATTGTATGTAGTGCTGTTTGGGATTAAATCAATATCCCTCAAATTTGCCAGACCTATTGTCACAGCAATATGTATTCCCTGTTCACACATGGAATGTTTGCTCTCTGGCAGCCAAATGCACTTGGAACTGACAAATGATGATCTCATAAAGCAGGAAAGCTGAGCAGTTAGTCAGATGATTAACACGTTCTTAAAATGGAGGAGTTGAACATCACTTAATGAAAATATCTAAGCATTGAAGAATCAGAAGTTTCCAAACTCAGATGCAACTTAGGAACCATCATATCCAAAGTCCTTCATTTTGCAAATGGAAAACTGAAGCTTTTTTTTTTTTAAAGAGAGATGTCAGGACTTCTGGACTAAGAAAAATTTAAGTCTTTCAATAGAGTTCATTCTGGAGCAAAACTACTGTGGGCTTCTCCCTAACTCTAAGGCTTTAGTACCAGTTACAGTCATCAATTCACCTCAGGTACTTGGTGACTTCTATTCTTGTCTTAACAGTCAGTTTCAATTTTTATTTTAGTTTTTGGATTTGTTTGGTTTGGTATGGTGTTGGAACTCTGTACATGCTAAGCATGTGCTATACCACTGAGCCACAGTCCCAGACTATTTTATTTTTCTTAATTGGCTTTGTTTCCTATTCTAGAATGAAACAACATTTTATTTAATAAAATAGAATGTGTTCCCAATTTTATTTTTAAGTTTCCTGTACTGTGTTTACTTATTGTGTAAAGAAGAATCCTACCCCTCTCCCCCATAGCTCCAATGTTGCAGACTGCTCCTAACATCAGAACCACACAAACAGAAGGCTTTAGGTAGTAGGTGGGGGTTAGATGTGATCTGCATAAATTATCTGCATACCTCATGTCAAGAGATTTTTAAGGCATGGGTCCTCCAGGTGGTTTTCAGGCCTTTTTCTAAGTAATCATGCTCAGGAGATGAAATTATTTGGCAATTTGCTTATACGATTTTCAAATAATAAAAACCCAGCTATCACCCTACTGATAATTCAGCAAAAAAAAAAAAAAAAAAAAAAAAATCCTGCCTCCCATGTGTACAGTATTTTCTGGCTTGCAAAACCACCACTTAAATCTTCTCAAACAGACCTACCTTCTCACTTGGGAAGAGATGTTCTAGGGACATGGTTTCTATTGTGTCCTGACTAGCAGGACAGGACCCAGGAAACTGTGGTCCTTCTTGAGCACTCTGAACCTGGCCGCTTTTCCCACTCGTGGTTTTCTCAGTTCTAGACAAAAGCAAGGCCTCAATTTTCTGTGAGAGGCTAAAGAGGGCTGGGATTGTGGGTCAGTGATAGAGCGCTTGCCAAGCATGCATGAGGCACTGGGTTTGATTCCTGGCACCACATAAAAATAAACAAATAAAAGTATTGTGACTCCAAGGCTTCAGTACCAGCTACAGTCAGACAAAAGCAAGGCCTCAATTGTGATTTCTCATCTTAACAGTCAGTTTCAATTTTTATTTAAAAAAAACTTTTTTAAAGGCTAAAGAGGTGAGCAGGGGTCCTGAGAAGAGGAGGAAGATGAGCCCCAAGCCACGATGTTTCTCTTGGAATTCAGGAAAGCATTCCAGATTCCTAGGTTTATCAGACCCTAGTGCTAAAGACAGTCTGTAGTGGAAATCCTTTCTAACACTGCCTTGGAGGTAGGTCATTTCCTACCTTCCTTGGAGGTAGGGCCCAGAAAATATGTGTCTTGGAGCACAACACTAGAGGGAACAGTGTTAGAGTCGAATTTTATTTGACGTGGTCCTGCAGAGGCCTCACCTAGAATGGGACAATTTGGACTGTGAATCTCAGGTGAGAGTCCCTTGCTAGCTCTAAATGAACTTTTCTGAACTTCAAATTTTCTCATCAGTAAATTGGGGTTAATGATATTTCACCCTGAAAATAAAATCAGGGAAAAAAATGTAAAAATGCTTGCTCCATACAGAGCGCTCAGAAAGTGATAGCTTCATTATTAATAACCTAAGGGAAGCCTAGGGGTAACTCGGCAGGAAACCAAAAACTCTTCTGCAAAAAAGGAACCGAAATAGCTTGCTGAGCTCCACCCACCCCCGTCAGCAAGCCTTCACCGCGAGGGCCAGGCAGGAAGAGGACTCTGCCCTCCCCCAGCCTGCGGCTCGGCTCTCGGCCCGCGGAGGGCTGGGCTGAGGTGGGAGTGCGCCGGGGCTTGTTTTGCTTTAGAAAAGGGTGAGGGGATGCCCTCGGCCTTCCGCTGGGGAAGAAGGTGGAGATACTTTAGCAGAGTAACCGAAGCTCAAGGCCACCCCTAGGCCCCGGGGCGGATGGGGGGAAGTGTGCCCTTGGGCCGACTTCCCCTCCTGGCCCTGCCTGGGTCAGCTGGTCTTGTTGTGCAGGCTCCGACCCCTCCTGGTCCGGACGATGCGGGCCACAGGTCCCCAGACCCCGCTCCACGCCGCCCAGCGCCGGCCTCAGCCTCCTCCTTCCGCGGCGCGCCCTGGGCCTCCGCCTCCCGGGCCAATGCCCTGCGGCCTGGCCGCGGCCTCTTCCGCCCTACGCTGGCCCTTCCCTGCGCCAGCGTGGGCAGGGGGAAAGCCTGCTCTCCGGAATGGTCCTTCAGAGGCCATGGCCTCCTTCTTATGAAAAGAATATTCACATCCCCAGGAAGGCCTTGGCCACTGAAGGGCAGGCAGGCTGCCCGAGAAGCACCATGGCCCCACTGTGTTGGGTCTGTCCCCTGGGGGCTTTCAGAACCTCTATCAAGGTTAGGGCTCCAGGGGAACAGTGGGCCTTTTCTTCCTTTCAGAACCACCCCACCTGCGACCCTAACTGACCCTCCTCCCTTCCAGCTTGTTCAGTGGCCTCTACTGTTTGCAGACTCCACAGGAGCAGCCTATCTCATTATTTGTAAGTACTCAGAAGAAATGTTTGCATTTCCAGAAATTCCAGCCTTCAGGCCTAAATCAACCCCGCTACACAGTTCACAAACTAAGTAAAGGGGAAATGAGAAGGAACCCTGGATTCAGGAACACCGCTGTGCAACCAGAACTTTACCCAATATCTTCTCTCTTAAAACTCCCGAGACCCTGAGGGAGTGTGTAGCATCTTCCTGGCCTGGAGAAACCAAGGCTCTGAGATATTAAGAATACAGTCGTTGGGCTGGGGATGCAGCTCAAGGCAAGACACTTGGGTAGGATGCCTGAGGCCCTCCCCCTCTCCCTCGCACCCCACCCCTACCCTGGCAAATCACAACTACTGAGAGTCTGGTTTGCAAGCAGCCAATTCTTGGTGACTCAGCTTCATACCAGGACACCAAGTAGTGTCCAGATTCAAATCCCCCTGGGTTCTCTTGTTTGCTTGGGGAGCAAACATCAGGGGCAATAGATGTTCCTGGAGCAAGGTTAAAGTTCTTTCTAGCAGAGAGTGGGAGGAAGAAGGTGGGTACTTCCCACACATAAAGAAAGTCCCCCCTGTAGGAGAGTCCCCCCTGTGAGGACTGTCAAACAGTAGTTTGAGCCACCGTTTTCCACAGGCTATTGCCCACCCACCACCCCAATCTGCAAACCCCCCACACCCCCCACTTCCACCCCTGTTGCTGGGAATTGAACCCAGGGCCTTGCCCATTAAATGCTGTACCACTGGACTACACCCCCCATGCTGCTCTTTGTCATCAGATGAGTGTTCTTACTTTCCTCCAACATCTCTTCTGGAATCCCCTTCCCCTCACATCATGGGAGCAGTCTGAGAGGATTCTGACATTTTTGTGGGTGATCTTAAGTTACCAACTCTTCTCTCAGGTCTTAATTAACACTTTTCTTTGACTCCCAAGGCTCCTACAGCACTTCTACTCCCCGCTCCCCTTTTTTTTTCTTTCTTTCTTTCTTTTTTTTTTTTTTTTTTGGTAGCCCTCAGAACACCACCTATTGAAATTGCTTATTTTCTTATCTGACACCCTCTGTGGAGGTAAGTAGCTACTTGAGTGCATGAACTATGTCCTGACTATAACCTCTGCATTAAGCTGAAATTTCATAGTCCAGCTCCCAGGATGCCAGTGTTCCCCAGGATTACCATTTGGAAACCATTGAACTAGTGTTTGCAAGTTAAAGAAGGGAAAAAAGGAAATTTGGAGACTGTAAAAACCTGACCTTTAATCATCCTAACAACTGCTGGGTGTGATGGTGTGTGCCCATAGTCCCAGCTACTCTAGAAGCTGAGGTAGGAGGATCACTTGAGCCCAGAAGTTCAAGACCAGCCTGGGCAACATAGCAAGACCCCTATCCCCTAAAATAATAATCCTGACAACAATAATAGTGATTATCATTTAATCAGTGTTGATTATATAACTATATAACAGATATTGTTCTAAGTATACCAGTGCATCTGAATCACCTGGAAAATCTTCTTAAAATGCAGGTTCTGACTCAGAACATCTGGGGTGGGGCCCAAGATTCTGCATTCTTGAAAAGATCCCAGATGATAATCCATGGATCATAATTTGTATAGCAAGGCCTTGGTGTCTAAATTTATCTATCTATCTATCTATCTATCTATTTTTAATTTGGGTTGTACCCAGGGCCTTGCACTCTATCACTGAGTGACATCCCCACCCTTGATCCTATCCTCTTAATAACCTATGAAGTTGGTTCATTTTACAGATGAAGAAACCTAGAGATTTCATATATGTGTCAAAATAAAATGCTCTGGGTGTGTAGCTAGCTCAGAATTAGAGTATTTGCCTAGTTTGGACAAGGCCCTGGGTTTGATCCCTCACAGAGTAAATTAATTAATTGATTAATTAAAAAATATATTTAAAAGACTACAGGGCAGTAAGGGAAGGGAGAGACTATTTGGGAAGTGTACAATTGTAGAAAGAGAAGGTTTTAGGAAGAGGAAACAGTATTTACACAAAGCCTGGCATGCAGAGGAGATAGACAAGGACTATACACAGGTCTGTTTCACCCAGGACATACTGTGGGCCCAGTACTTGGGGCTATGAGCTTTCCAAAGGTCCTCCATATTTCAGACCTGAGAAAAAAATATTGGAACCTACATATGAAAACTGAAATTTTAATTAATAATTCCAAAATTCAAATCATTAAAAATTCTTTCAAAAATTTTACATTATAAAATCATATTTAGTGAGCAATATGGGCATATTTGAATACATTTGATAAAAATAGGGTAGGGCAAAGAACAGACTAGGCCATGGCTATGTTGAGTTTGGATGTAATCCTGAGGGCAGCTGAGAACCACTGACAGAAGCAGAGTAATGTTCTCTGTGGCTACAGTGAGGAGAATGAATTGGAGGCAAGCCAGCCTGGAGGCCCAGCGGCTAGAGACCAGATAGGCAGTTAATTTCTTCCAGACTGAAAGAGAATCTCTCCTCAGTGCCAAGATTAGCATAAAATGATAGCATTATACAACCCAATTATTATTTTATTTCTCTAGCATCAATCTGACTCAGCATTCTAAATTTACTTAAGATTTGAGGATGAGGATTTTACAAATCCTTCCTCATTAAGGCCAATGATATTACAATCTAGAAGAGGACAGGGGCACATGCTTTAAGTCAGATAGGCATGAGTTTGAACCTCAGCTCTGCTTCTTGCTACCTGCCCAACTTTGCACTAATGACTTCTCTGAGTATCAGATTCCTTACTGATATAGTGGGCATAATGCTCTCCTCACAGAATTAAGAGAGATACAATGTATATGCAGTGTCTCTCATAGAACTTATAAACGAATGCCATCATCTATGTGCCATTGTTCTGAGACCTAGTCTAGTTTTCCGTAGAAGGGTACAGAGAATGGGGTGAATAATTTAATCTTATTAATTGTCTGAGGTAAAATTAATATCCCCATTTTATAGATGAGGTCAGAAATTAGATCAGAGCTCAGTGAACTAGGGGCAGAAAGTCGGAAACCCACAAGAGCTGGTATTTCATTTTATTTTTATCTGGTGTGCACTCTCTCCAGCAGTCAACATCTGCTGTTTCCAGCACTCTATGATGGATCCAAAACCTATTCCCCTTAGTCATGGCACAAATCAGTCACGAGGATGAATGGCCTATGGCAGGTCACCAAATACTGTTTTCTGACTCCACTGAATATAATTTTCCCTCTCTCCCCAACCTTTCACAATATTCCTACTACCTCTTTGCCCCCCACCACAGCCTCTGATTTTTCCTTATTAAAGAATTTGCCTCTTTGAAATTCAGACAGAACCACCCTTGATTGGGATGCCTTCCAGGGTTCCTCCCTTTAAAGGGAATAGATAAGTAGGTCACATAGGGATGGTGGGGGAGGAAGGCAAATTCTTATGGGAGGAGGAAAAATACTGCAGATCCCATTATAATACTGCAGGAGAGGGGGAAACAAAATAAGAGGGTTTTTTGCTCTTTCTCTCATTCCCTTCCCCCTTCACAGTGACAGTCCCTGCGAGCCACTATTACAGTGGAAAGCATTTTGGAGGCAATACTGAGTTCTAAGAGTTTGGAGATATTATGAAAACTGTATTGAGCAGAAAGCTTGTCTACCTGTTGCTTTTCTACCCACCTGTCTCCTCTTCAAGCTACCCCCTCTACACTCAGGTTGCATCTTTCTCCAGTATGGAGAAGAGAAAGCTCAGCTTTTCTGGAGTTTCAAAGACTCTTGTCTGAAAGTTCAGGTCTCTGGAGCTTGGAGGCTCCCCAGTGCCAGAAAGACACTGGCTGTGACTGCCTGCAGCAGCAGCCTAGGATCCCGTTTACCAAGATGCTGTTGTGGCAACCAGAACAAGTCATAGGCTTTGCAGGATTTTGCTTCCCCGCCCCAAACCCTCTTGACTGCAGTTCACAACAAGGGGTGTGGATGAGCATTAAATTACACAGATTGCCGTGAAAAACAGAGACAGACAGGGACAGGGACAGAAGCAGGGTGCGGCATTAAAGATCCAACAGTACCAACTCCACCCTGACACACTGTCCCTCAGGACTGAGCCCCACTTGAATCATAACACTGGGCGGCCACATTTCTAGGAAACTTCAGCTAAAGGAGAAAGGGCCTGGCTGAGTGAATGAGGCTGTGTACAGATCAGGACTGGAAGCATGCATCCGGCAGACAATTGGTCCTTGGACTCCATGCCTAGGGCACGAGGCAAGCACACAAAAACAAAAAGACCAAAGGCTGATTCTCCAATCCGGGGTCAACAAACCCTCTTCCCTCCATGGTGGTTGGAGGAAACAGGAGGTTCATATCTGGTGAGGTTTAGAGGTTTCCACTCTCCTCACCTGAAGCCTGGTGAACTTCTAGTTTAGAATCTTACTGTGTCAAGATACTGGCAGCTCTTTTGCAGAGGTTGGAAGTGACACTGCAGACTTTGGGGTATGATAATCTCCCACCTGGCTCATGTTCCCATATTCCTCTTTACCCTCCCTTCCCTGTTTCCAAGGTGCTGCAGATTACACAGGGATACTAAGTCCCTTCTGCTCTTCTTCCTTCACTCTGTAGAATGAGTCCCTCCTATCTCTTAGATGTCGGTAACCCAGGTGCCCTATGAGAAATTTGCAGCTTTTAGTGGCTCTCTTCTCTCCCACAGATCACATTAAAAGCAGTACTGGGTGACAGAAGAGAGACATCCATCTTCACCTGGGTTCTTCATTATGCTTAATCTCCCCAGTGGGGTAGATCTGTCAAAAACACCTCATTCCCAGGCTGGAGTAATCCAGAGCCATCTCTCAACTGAGTGGGTGTAAATCCCCACAGGTATGTAGCAGGCAAGTAGCAGCAGTGACAGGATGGTGGTGCCTTGAATTGAAACAAGAAGTTTGAACTTGTGAGACTTAAGATCCTTTGTGTTCTCAAAAAGCCACTAGCAGCTCCTTCTCCAGCCTGGACTGCTTGACTGGCCAACATCTCCACCCGGTCCTGGGTAGGCTGCCTTATCTAGGTCTAGTGCAAGTGCTAGCCTTGGCATATCTAGGACTACCTGGGAGAAAGGTTCTAGTCTTGAATCTTCTGTATCCCCCATCCATCAGTAATTCATGCATCTAAGAAGAGGTTCTAAAACTTTAGTATGCATCAAATCACCAGGGGGCCTGTTAAAATATAGTAGCTCCCTCTGAGGGATATATTCCAAGACTCCTAGTTGATGCCTGAAACTGTAACAGTACCAAGCTCCATATATACTATGTTATTTTTTTTCCTATACATACATATCTATAATAAGCTTTTATCTATTCACTTGAAGAAAGCACTGTATGGATTCTCTTTGGCATATCTGAATTACCAGCATCACTACTCTTGTCCTTTGGAGCAGTTATTAAGTAATATAAAGGTTGCTTTAACCCAAGGACTGTGATACTGCAATAGTTAGCCAACATAGATAACCAGCATGGCCACTAAGTGACTAATGGACAGGTAGCCTAGACAACATGGAGATGTTGGACAAAAGAATGATTCATATCCTAGGTGGGAGGGTGTGAGATTTTATCATGCTATTCAGAAAAACACACAATTTAAAATTTATGAATTTTTTATTTCTGGAATTTTCCATTTAAAATTTTTAAAAAATATTTATTTTTTAGATGTAGTTGGACACAATATCTTCATTTTACTTGTTTTTAAGTGGTGCTGAGGATCAAACCCAGGGCCTCACACATGCTAGGCAAGCACTCTACCGCTGAGCCACAACCCCAGCCCCTCCACTTAACTATTTTGACCATGGTTGACCTCATGAACTGTTTTCTCAGGAAGTAAAACCTTGGAATAGAGGGTAGGTACTGATTGCTAGGCCTCATACCCAGGGTTTCTGATTTGATAGGTTTGGAATGGGGGCTGAGAATTTATATTTCTAACAATTCCAAAGTGATAGGATGCTGTTTTAGGATTCACATCTGAAAACCAGTGACTTAGAGTATAACAAAAAGAAACCCTAGGTTTGAGTCCTACCCCTGCCACTTTCTGTTCTGAGATCTTATACTTGACTTCTGAGCTTCATTCAGTTCCTCATCCATCAAAGAGGTGGGGACATAGCGTAGTGGTACAGCACCCCTGTATTCAATTCCCAGTACCCCCAAAACAAAACCAAGGGCTTTGTTCTATAACTAGTTCACTGGGGAGAAACTGACAAATAACTCTGGTGAATAATGGTCTTTGCTCTGTAGAGGCACCTGGGCTCTCAGACGAAGGTCCTGGAAAGGAGTGAGCAAGGAGTTGAGAGGACTCAATTGCACCATGAGTTTGCTTTCGTTTCATTTTGCTCTACCACTGAGCTACATTCTTTTAAAAATCTTTTATTTTGAGACAGGGTCTCACCAAGTTGCTGAGGTTAGCCTTGAACTTGTGATCCTTCTGCTTTAGTCTCTTGAAGAGCTGGGACTTACAGGTGTATGCCACTGTGTCCAGCTAGATTGCATCTATTATTTGAAAGACCCTTTCACTGTGCAGGGGAAATTGGGTATCAGGGCTGGGTATGTGTCTTAGTGGTAGAGCACTTGCTTCATATGCTGTATGCTCTAATTTTTTAAATAAGTAGTCTTTCAGTGAACATCCTTGCATATCTGAGCACATCCTAGGTTGGATCCCCAGCACCACAAAAAAATAAGTAAGTCAACAAACTTTGTCTCCTTTTTATCAGATACTCTACCTAATACTGAGGCTGACTTTGGGCAGGTCATATATGAGGATTCTAAGGCCCAGTTAAGCTCATCTCATACCTCAGTTTCCTCTATAAAACAAGGGCTTCAGGCCAGGTGTGGTAGTGCACACCTGTAAGCTCAGCTATTCAGGAGCCTGAGGCAGGAGTATCACAAGTTTGAGGCTGGTCTGAGCAACTTCATGAGACAGACAGACACACACACACACACACACACACACAATGTATATATATATAAAGTGTCCCATATTCAGAAATCTACTCATTTGCATGTAGACACAACTGCTTTTTAAATCTTTTTTAAACTACAGGTTTTTTTCTATTCTAAATATAATATATGGGTTGGTAGAAAATATGCAAAGGAAATAAAAAGTAAAGTAAAAGAAGAAAGTGAGTCATTCATAAACCCAGAAATAACTAGTAAGCATTTTGATATATTTCCTGCCAGTAGTTAAATTCTCATATTTATTCTATATAACTTTTTTATTAGTTGCTCAATACAGTACAATGATCTTGACATATCTTACATTTGATTTAAATGGGGTATGAATTCTCATTTTTCCACGTGTACAGATTGCAGGATCATATTGGTTATACAGTCACGTATATACATACAACAAAACTAGTGTCTGTTGTATTCTGCTCCCCTTCCTATCCCCCGCTCCACTCCCCTCCCCTCCCATCACCTCTCTCTACCCAATCTACTGTGACACATTTCTCTCTCTCTTTTTTCTTCCCCCTCACACCATCATATATGTATTTTGTATAATGATGAGGGTCTCCTTCCATCTTCCATGCAATAACCCTCTATATAATTTTTAAAGGAATTCAAGGTTAACTGTTTATGCAATTCTATATTTAACTTGATGTGATTCATGTTTTGGTATTCTTTTAACTATTCTTTGAAAACATACACACAAAAAATTATTCCATAGTATCCATTCACAGATGCCTCAAACTTTAACCATCCATTTGTTATTGTATGCTCCAATTTTTTCTATAAGTAGTCTTTCAGTGAACATCCTTGCATATCTGAACACATTTCTGATTTTCTTAGATAGAAACAAAAAAGTCTCTTGACACATACTACTGAATTGTTTTCTGAAGTCCTATTTGAAAAATACTTCCAGAAGAGACTTCTGGTTTCTGGCTCTGCATGTAAGGAGCTTGGGAGTAGCCATTTCTGTCTTAACAACAGAACTGAAAAATCAATAATTTTTCTTGGATATAACAGACAGCTGAGTATATAGGGCAAACCAAAGCCTCCACAACTGGAAAGATAGTCAGGTGAATACAGGGAGTCATGGCTTAACAGAGCAGACTCAAGGTGCAAATCTCTATAGAAGTCAGCACCAGATAGGAAAAGCAGAACTGTATTGATGAATTGCCAGAGCCTCGGAGTGGACAAATATGAGAGGTTAGAACTCCAGAGGCACCCAGTCATGAGGTGAGAATAAGGGGAAAACTTTTGTGAGTTTTATCTCTAGGAAACCCACCAAGTTCTCACATTAAATGTTGGAGTAAAGTCTCATGTTTCTGGTGGAAAGCGGAAGAAGGAATCATTTTGAAATGCATTAGAGCATTCTGGTATTTTCATTTATTATTTTTCTGTTTTGTTTTTGGTACTGGGGATTGAACTCAGGGGCACTCTACCACTGAGCTGCATCCCCAACCCTTTTAATATCATTTATTTTGAGACAGGGTCCCAAAGTTGTCCAAGCTATCTTCAAACTTGTGATCTTCCTGTCTCAGCCTTCCAGGTAGCTGGGATTACAGGTGTGCACCATGATGCCCAGTTAATGTATGTTTATGTGTAAATCACATATGTATATGTTTGTATGATAATAAAGTGAATGACAACATGATGCAAGGAATGGAGGGAGGGTTTGGGATTGTTTTATCATTACAAAGTACTCACACTACCTATGAACTGGTATAGTATTATTTTAAAATGCACTTGCATTAATTGTAAATGTATAGTACAGATGCTAGGGCAACTACTGAAAGAATTTAAAAAAATAAATCAGCTGGGCGCAGTGGCACACACCTGTAATCCCAGTGGCTCAGGAGGCTGAGGTAGGAGGATCACAAGTTTAAAGTCAGCCTTAGCAACTTAGCTAAGCCCTAATCAACTTAGTGAGACCTTGTTTCAAAATAAAATATAAAAAGGGCTGAGGATGTGGCTCAGTGGTTAAGCACCCCTAGGTTTAATCCCTGGTACCAAAAAAAAAAAAGACACAAAACCCTTAACACACCATATAATCCAGCAACTACACTCTTTGATTTTCCCCCATATGAGCTGAAAACTTATGTCTACACAAAAATCTGCACATGGATTTTGTAGCAGCTTTATATATAATGTCACAATTTGAAAGAAACCAAGATATCCTTCAGTAAGTGAATGGATAAATAAACTGGTAAATCCAACAGTGGAATATTATTCAGTGCTAAAGAGAAATAAGCTATTGAGTCATGAAAAATATTGAGGAATCTTAGCTTACTGAGTGAAAGAAGCCAATATAAAAAGCCTGCATATTGTATGATTCTAACTATATGACATTCTGTAAGAGGTGCACAATTATGGAGATAGTATTAAGATCAGTGGTTCCCAGGGCATGGGAGAAGAATGAGGCATGAAAATGTAGAGCACAGAGAATTTTTAGGGCAGTTCTAACAATGGAAACATGCCATTATGCATCTGTCCTAACACAGAGAAAGTACAACACCAAGAGTGAGCTATAAAGTAAACTATAGCTTTAAAGATGTGTTAACCATGCAATGGAGGAAGGATAGCATCTTCAACAAATGGTGCTGGGAAAATTGGAAATCCATATGCAACAAAATGAAACTGAATCCCTTTCTCTCACCATGCACAAAAGTTAACTCAAAATGGATCAAGGAGCTAGATATCAAATCAGAGACACTGCGTCTGATAGAAGAAAAAGTTGGCTACGATCTACATACTGTGGGGTCGGGCTCCAAATTCCTTAATAGGACGCCCATAGCCCAAGAGTTAATTATAAGAATAAACAAATGGGACTTACTTAAACTAAAAAGTTTTTTCTCAGCAAAAGAAACAATAAGAGAGGTAAATAGGGAGCCTACATCCTGGGAACAAATCTTTACTTCCCACACTTCAGATAGAGCCCTAATATCCAGAATATACAAAGAACTCAAAAAATTAAACAATAAGATAACAAATAACCCAATCAACAAATGGGCCAAGGACCTGAACAGACACTTCTCAGAGGAGGACATACAATCAATCAACAAGTACATGAAAAAATGCTCACCATCTCTAGCAGTCAGAGAAATGCAAATCAAAACCACCCTAAGATACCATCTCACTCCAGTAAGATTGGAAGCCATTATGAAGTCAAACAACAATAAGTGTTGGCGAGGATGCGGGGAAAAGGGTACACTTGTACACTGCTGGTGGGACTGCAAATTGGTGAGGCCAATTTGGAAAGCAGTATGGAGATTCCTGGGAAAGCTGGGAATGGATCCACCATTTGACCCAGCTATCGCCCTTCTCGGACTATTCCCTGAGGATCTTAAAAGAGCGTACTATAGGGATACTGCCACATCAATGATTATAGCGGCACAATTCACAATAGCTAGACTGTGGAACCAACCTAGATGCCCTTCAATAGATGAATGGATAAAAAAAATGTGGCATCTATACACAATGGAATATTATGCAGCACTAAAAAATGACAAAATCATGAAATTTTCAGGGAAATGGATGGCATTAGAGCAGATTATGCTAAGCAAAGCTAGCCAATCCTTAAAAAACAAATGCCAAATGTCTTCTTTGATATAAAGAGAGCAACTAAGAACAGAACAGGAAGGATGAGCATGAGGAAAAGACTAACATTAAACAAAGACGAGAAGGGGGAGAGAAAGGGATAGAGAAGGGAAAGCATATGGAAAAAGTAGGAGACCTTCAATGTTACACAATATTATAAGAGGTTGTGAGGGGAAAGGAGGAGGGAAAAAAGGGAGAGAATTAAACAACAGCAGAGGAGGTAGAGAGGGAAGATGGGAGGGGAGGGGGGATAATAGGGGATAGGAATGGTAGCAGAACACAACAGTCACTAATATGCCATTATGTAAAAATGTGAGTGTGTAACCAATGTGATTCTGCAATTTGTATTTGGGGAAAAAATGGGAATTCATAAATTGAGTCAAATGTATGAAAGATGATATATCATGAGCTTTGTAATGTTTTGAACAATCAATAAAAGAAAAAGATGTGTTAACATAGATTCATCAATTATAAAACAATGCACTATTTTGGTGAAGGAAGTTGATTATGATGGAATCTATGCATATACAGGTGCAGAAGATTTGGGAAGTTCTCTGTGCCCTTTCCATTTTGCTATGAACCTAAAATTGCTAGAAATACATATATATATGTTTATTCAAAAAAAAAAATATATATATATATTCAAAAAGACGCAGCCAGGAGCAGTGGTGCGTGCCTGTAATCTCAATGGCTCAAGAGGCTGAACCTGGAGGATGGTGAGGTCAAAGTCAGATTCACCAACTTAGTAAGGCCCTAAGTGACTTAGGGAGACCTTGAATCAAAATATAGAAAGGGCTTGGGACATGACTAAGCACCCATGTTCAATCTCCAGTACCAATAAATAAATAAATAAGAGAAAATTGGTGGTGCAGCTCAGTGGTAGAATGCATGCTGAACTATGCAAGACCCTGGGTTCTATCCTCAGCACCATGAAGAATATATATATAGTATCTGTGTGTATCAATAAAAATAAATAAAACACTTTCAAAAAAGATACATTTACAATGTATACGTATCTATAAAAATACTTTCAGAGTACTTAACTCTATAGCCCTTCTATTCATAAGTAATTTCTACATCCATTCCCATCTCAATCTGTGTGTTGCTACACTTAACCCTTTCCACATTGAATCTGCATATTGAATGTTGACAATCTTAGTTCCTCTTATAGGAGACCATTTTTACACATCCTTCTATACCCCCCGTGGGTAGAAAAGGGGGCTGTATGTGAAGCTGTATGGGGGAATCTGGAAGCAGAAGAGGAGCTCCCCTTTGAGAAGGAACCAGACTGCAGGCTTGAACCCCATTCTTGAAGGACTAGAAAGGGATTTTACTCAACCTTCCTCACATCTGAATTCTGGGAGGTGGAGAAAGATGGAAAACTAATCAAGTCCAGAGCATGGAAAATGAGTAGCCTGAGCAAACAGGCAGGGCTTCCACCAAGGGCAGGGAGAAGGGCAGAGGCTTGAAGACCACCCTTGTAGAAGGACAGCGGGAGTTCCAGGTATTTAGTAGATAGAGACAGCCACACGTCACTCTTACAGTCAATTGTATCGCTACTAACATCCTAGTCTCACAGGTCTTGACCTGAGCAAACAACCTAGAACATGATTATTGATACTCAAGTGAATGTTTTTAGGATTGGAGTTTCCCAGATTTACATTGTGCCATGTTCACGATTTCAAGGTCCTAGTGAAAAGAAAGTAGCAGTATGCAGTCATGTATCCCTGTGACCTGTATCAGCCAAACTAGCCACACTTTTGAACAGTTATGACAGATGTAACTATTGAAAGCATGCAGTGTATGGCCCATGTCACTCTTGAGGACTGCATAAAAGTGTTAAGTCACATCATGTCTCTCACTTTAGCCTCTTTCTAAGCAATAAAAATCTTGAAATCACAGGTTTGATGCATTAGTTACACTTTTTCCAACACACATTAAAACAACAAAGGTATCCATTATAATACAAAGCTGTCAGTCATCGGTAACACCTACTAATTGTACCACATTTTGGGGAAGAACTGCTTTAACCAAATAGTTTTTTTTTTTAAATATTATAGCTAATCGTGTATAGATTGTGTATATTTTTTTCCACTTAATTATAAGCTTCCTAACATCAGGGACCATGTTTAATTCAATGCTTAGTACTGTATTGAAGCTCAATAAATATTTGTTCTTTCTTTGGTTTGTTTGGGTGATGGGGTTGAGATTAGGAGTTAATCTATGTATTTAAATTACACCTACAAGATCAGTATCACAAATAGGAGGGCAATATTTATTTATTTATTTATTTTAAAGAGAGAGAGAGAGAGAATCTTTTTTTAAAAAATATTTATTTAATTTTTTTTAGTTTTTGGCGAACACAACATCTTTGTTTGTATGTGGTGCTAAGGATCGAACCCGGGCCGAACGCATGCCAGGCAAGCGCGCTATCACTTGAGCCACATCCCCAGCCCCAGAGGGCAATATTTATATGGCAAAAGAAATTGCCCTGGTTTCAATGCTATACCTTCATTATTTGAACTTGGATTTAAAGGTGTTTTTATAATAGGATTTTTAAAAAGTGAATACTTTTAAAAAATACTCACATACTTTCTCCTTGTTCTTCCGAGGATGAATAAAATACAAGTTTAAAACTTCATCTGGGCTACAAGATAGAGTAAAAGTATGTGCCTAGCAAGCAAGGAGTGAAATGTATAGTCATTGATCAGTAAATATTAGTTGAATGAATGTATGAAGTGACTTAGCCACAGTCAATTTACAACCCCTGGAAAACCATCAAAGAAAAATGGAGGAAAAACGAATAGCTATTCAATATGTAATATTCCAGAGCCTTTATGTCTTTCCTTTGGATTTCATGAGGATAGACAACTCTACCTGTCTTTAACCAAAGTTTGCCTTTTTGGAAGACCATAGTTTTCAAAGGATATGAGCTCTAATTTTATCAAGAGAGTTGAACAGGAAGTGTAGTGAATAATGGACACCTTCTGACCAACCAAACTAATAAATGACCAAAGGAAGGTATGAATAAAGACTAAAATAAGCCAGGCATGGTGGTACACTCCTGTATCCCAGGGACTCAGGAGGCTGAGACAGGAGGATGGCACATTCAAGGCTAGCCTGAGCAATATAGTGAGTCCCTGTCTTAAAAAAAAAAAATTAAATTAAAAGGAAGCTGTAGATGTGGCTCAGTGGGTAAGTGCCCCAATCCCAGTACAAAAAAAAAAAAAAAAAAAAAAGGCTAGTATATTATTATTATTATTTTGTGGTACCAGGGATTGAACCCAGAGCCTCACACATGCTGGGTAAACACTCTGTCACTGAGCTACTTCCCCAGCCCTAAGCTAGTATATTGAGAGAATGATTCTAACGAAGAAGAGAAAGCTATACTAACTTTTCAGTCACTTGCTAGAGGTAGGACATTGATCAAATCTGGTCAGTAAACTTCTTCATTCCACCTATCTCTTTCCTTCTAAATCAAATTTAAGTTCATAGGTTGTAAACTCAGAATTACTTTACCCATTGGCACATAAGAAACATGTTCTTCATACACTGGAAATGAGTGTTCCCTTAGCTACTTAGGAATGGAGGCAAGAACTAAGTGCAATAAAAAGAAAGTACACCTCAGAGGACCTTGCTTGGAGTCCTAACTCTGTCAAGGACTTGATTGAGTGTTCTTATGCCTATTACTGATCTCTTCTAACTCATGGGTTTCCTTAACTCATTCATTTAACAAATGTTTTCTAAGCACTTACTGAGTACCAAGTAGTACTCAGTGCCCTATGGATCCAATAATGAATAAAATCAAGCAGACCCACTTAAATGGAGTGTATCTTCTGTGAAGAGTGACAGGTAATAAATATGATTAAATAACCTCAAATGGTGAGCAGTGCTATGGAAAAGATAAAACAAATGATAAAGACAAATGGGGAGACCAGGTCAGGAAAGGTCTCCCTAAGGCAGTAACATTTGAGCTGAATGTCCTAAAAAGAAGCCAGCCAAGGAGCAAGGAATAAGCCAGGGAAAGAATATTCCAGGAAGAGGGATCAGTAAGTCCTTCAAGGAAGACCACGTTTGGGGCTGGCTGATAATCCAGGAAAATAATACTACGTATGCAGTTATATCAGGTGAATGATTTTGAGGGGTTTTTTGTTGTTGTTGTTTGTTTGTTTGTTTTTGGTATTGGGGATTGAACTCAGGGGCACTCAACCACTGAGCCAAATCCCCAGCCCTTTTTTGTATTTTATTTAGGGACAGGGTCTCACTGAGTTGCTTAGCACCTCACTTTTGCTGAAGCTAGCTTTGAACTTGCAATCCTTCTGCCTCAGCCTCCCTAGCCACTGGGATTACAAGCATGAGCCACTGTGCCCAGCCTCAGCTGAATGATTTTGACAAAAGACACCAAATAATCCTACAAATTTCTGGTGTTGTGTCGGGGGTCAACCAAGGGCAAAAGCTCTGCTATCAAGTTTTCATACACTCTAACACCCCCACCTCCAACACACCCTCTCTGATTAAACAAAATCAGCTCTTCTTTAATCTAAAGTATTTCCTACATTGCTGCTTTAAGATTTAGTTGGAAGAAGAACAGGTTAAAAACATTATTGATCTCAAAAGTCATTTTCTGAGCAGGGTTTGGTAGTGCATGTCTGTAATCCCAGTGGCTCAGGAGGCTGAGGCAGGAAGATCTCAAGTTCACAGCCAGCCTCAGAAACTCAGTGAGGCCCTGAGCAACTCAGCAAGACCCTGTCTCTAAATAAATAAAACACAAAAAAGGGAGAGGGGGGTGCTGGGGATATGGCTCAGTGGTTGAGTGTCCCTGAGTTCAATCCCCAGCAGCCCTCCCCCTACCGGCTGCACAAGTCATTTTCTGCTCTTCCTCAAGCTCTATGAAGTTTTCATACAACCTCTGTGATGGCTATAGGAAGGTTGATTCTACTTTTTTTTGATTGACAGAGAGTCAGGGAATACAGATTCCAGCAACCTGACTCTGCTCTCAACCAGAGCCTTCCATTCCCTTTCCCTGTCATGGTGGGTTGGACTGTAAGGTACCCTCTAAGCATATGCCTGGTAGGAAAGAATGTTGACTCTGCCTCTTTCTAATAGCTTATGCTGGCTTCTTAGCTTGCTCTGTCTGAATGAGATGCTTTCTGTCCTGCACAGGAGAGAGCTTTGTGCAGGTAGCTGAGGAAGGACTAGTTTCTTTCCAACCTGTAAAATGCAAAGTTGGCCAGCTGCCTCCCTTCCAACCCCAAAACTCATATCTTCCCTTGTCTCCAGAGAGCTGTCTGGCAGCTCTCAAATCGTCTGACTGTCCTGGGGTTTTGGGAAAAGCACTGCACAGAATGTGAAGTCATTTTCTGGTAACACAGATCTAATTAGCTCTTTGACTGACAGGAGGAAGCAGAGACCAAGAGGGATTTAAACAATTCAGTCTCACATATCTCAAGACAAGTGAAGAACCAGACGGGAAAATGGAGAGAAAAGGGGAATAAAGAGAAAAAAGCCTAGGGAGACTATGGAGAAGGGGGAGGAGAAGAAAAAGCATGGGGAAGGGGAAAATATCAAATGACCAAAATATCAGTCCTTTGTTCTTCTAGCTTCATCTCTGTTCCCAATTTCCCTTCTCTCTCCCAGACAGAACTTACTTGAAGGTCAATGATTTCTCTTTCTGATTCCATCTTGCTGCCCTCCAGAACCTTCACACACCGGGTGCCAGTAACAGACTGCGTGGGCTCCTCCAGGCTCTGCTGTCTGTCTCTGCTGCTTTCCTTGGGTGGGAGAGAGTACACAGCTGGCAGGACAGACCTGCTATTCATCCGGCTGATGCGGGATGGCCATCCTGGCCTCAGCCCCTGGGGGAGGTGTACACTTGCCACCCGTGCAAGCATGTGTTTCTGCGTGTGTATGCATATGTGTACGCTCCAGAGGCTGGCATGGGGCACATTAATGGGTGGCTTTTTGAGTTGGTGGTGACAACATCATTTTCACCAGCACTTCCAAGGCCCCTCCAGTCCCAGCAGAGCCATCTGAGGTCACCCAGCCTGCTTTGAGTAAGTAGTTTTACTACTAGGAAAGAAATCCTGCATATTTATCAAGGAATTTGAAAGTCAGCCTGAAGATGTTTTTTGAGTTCACATTGGTTGAGCTGAGCAGGGTCCCTAGTCCAAGGGTGGGGCAGACTTCAGCATAACCTCGAGACTGAAGTTTAGGAATTTTTCTGGTTCTTTGCTTTGAACAAAGCTTAAAAGTTGTTTTTTTTTTTTTTTTTTTTAAATGGTAGTTTACTTTAATAGGCTCAAAGCATATGCCTTACTCTACAAAGTGGTTAAACAACAAATTTTTGTTGACATATTGTTTGATACCTTTAACTTCTCCCTTTATGAAAGAAAGAGAGAGAGAGAGGGAGCAGGGAAAAGTTGTACCTTCAAATCCTTTTCATGCAACTGGTTGCATTTTCCCTACTTTTTAAAGAAAGCTACCAGGACTAAGTCTTTTTTTGGAAAGTATTTCTTTCTCCTGTTTACCTAGAGTCCAAAACTCTCCTGACTTGTTCCTAAAGCTCATTTTAGAACTAAGCTGGTGTGGGTGTGGGTATGTCTGTGAATGTGCATGAAGGAGGAGTTTGTCAGGGAGAAGTCTCATTCAGAGTTTAAAGAGGTGGTAGTGGTAGGGAAGAAGCAGAGTCACAAATTTACCCTCACTATACTTCAATGCACAGAGTTGGAGGGCAATTTCTTTATTTCTGTTAAATGTCTTTTTAAGTTCTCACCTTACCATTCAGTGGTGTGAGAAAGTGTTGGACAATGAGATGAGAATTCAGCTTTAGTATAATCTAATAAGTAGAGTTGAATGTAATAATTTAAATGGTGAATAGCCCAGCATAGATAGAATAGTCTTTTGGATTTCTACCTCTTTTTCCCAAAGAGGGTGTCTAGGCCGGGGGAGATGAGTGGATGAGGGATGGTTCTTGGAATTATCCCATGGCCTCTCTGTTTAATTTCTGCTGTTTTCTGCTATGGAGCTGCTTAGAAGGGGCAGGGCTTCCCTATGGCTACATTTGCTAGTCTCTGAGGAGAGTCTGGTCCTACTCCATGCCCTCCTGCTGTCACTGGATGGCAATGGATGTTTATGGCCAGGAGAATTCGTTCTCTTTCTCCATTTAAGGACCAATGGTCTCCCTAGTTGAATGCCCTGTCTTCACTTTTGTGGTGATGTGGACCACCCTGTAACCTGGCTATGACTTGAAAATATCCCAGACATACCAGCTCAGTGGTACAGCTCTCTAAGGTGGCCTCCTCTGGAAACTCTCCTACCAGATACTCAGCTAATGCTCCTTATTCCTCCCTGGGCTCATGGAGCTGAGGGGTGGTAAGGAAGAACTAGAGAAAGATAAGCCCAGTACCAAAGCTGGCAAACAGTCTTCTTATAAGGCTATGCAAGGTGGGTGCAGCTCAGTTTTTGAGGTGACTTCCTTCCAGATTCCCAAATGGGAGATGTAGAGCCCATTCCTTTCTTAGCATTCCTTTGAAAATCTACCACCAGTATCTATCACCCCACTCCTCATAACAATAACTGTGTTAGTCAGACTTTGACCACTGCGACACAAAACCTGAGAAAATCAACTTAAATGGAGAAAAGGTTTATTTTACTCATGGTTTCAGAGATTTCAGTCCATGGTCACGTGTCCTGTTGTTTGAGGGCTATGGCAGCATAGTACATCATGGCAGGAACGCTTGGTAGAAGGATTCATGGCAGTGTCATGGCAATCATGGGACAGAAAGGGGCTGGGTTCCTAGTATCCCCTTCAGTGGCTCACTTCCTCCCACTAGGTCTTACCTAGTGGTCCACCACCTCCCCAATAGCACTGCAGACTGTGACCAAGCCTTTAACCTCTGGCCTTTGGGGAACACTTCAGATCCAAATCACAGTGAGAAGCACTGAAGCTCATACTCACCTTATTTAATTTTCACAACAATTCTGGGATATAGATACCTTTATTACCACTTTATAAAGGAGGAGAGAGAGACACTAGAGGTTAAGTAGTTGACCAAACTTAAACTGAAATTTAAACCCTGGCATTCTGGATTCAGTCTTTTATTACTCACAATTTTGGCTTAGAGAGGAGAGATTGAACCACATCTCAGAATGCTTGCTCTCCCTTCCTCTGCTATATTTCTTCCCATAATCCCCACAATCTGGGATCAGAAAAGAGGGGCTTTTTCTTCTTTCTTCTCCTGTTTGACTGGAATATATCTTATGTGGAATTATATGACAATAATTCAAAGAGGAAAATAGAGAAATTTAAAAAATTCTCTTTCTCAACAAAACCTGGCCATCAAAAATATGTCTTAGGTAGCCATAGTGGTACATGCCTATAATCCCAGCAACTAGGGAAGCTGAGGCAGCAGGATAACAAGTTTAAGGTCAACCTGGACAACCTCATGTCAAAAAATTAATTTAAAAAATAATCAAAATAAATAAATATATATATATATTTTTAATTGGGGATGTAGCTCAGTGGTAGAGCACTTCTGGGTTCAACTCCAATACTGGAAAAAAATGTGTGTCTGTGTGTGTGTGAGAGAGAGAGAGAGAGAGAGAGTGTGTGTGTGTGTGTGTGTGTGTGTGTGTGTAGTCTTGCTGGAAAATTTTAATTTGGGTGTCAGAGCAAAATACTACCTGTTTTATTTGTGTCCTTGTTGTGGTAACTCCCATTAATCTATAGATAATATGGATGCATCTGGCTTAACAGAGGGGAAACCAGAAAAAGAAAATGCAAAAGAGAAAAGCACCTGAATATATTTTCAAAGAAATTTCCCTATTAATAAGCACATTGACCTCAAAAGGAAACATCTGTGATTGGTTATAATAATGTGTTTGTTGCCAAGATCTTTCTGGATTTGAATCTTTCCTATCTCATAATCACCACTTGGAAGTAAACAGAAAGTAGGATTTGGAAAGTGGTTTATCTACCCTATCACACTGTGACTCTGAACCAGGGTCAGCAAATGTTTTCTGTAAGGGGCCAAAGAGCAAATATATTTTAGCCTTTGTGGGTTATGTTTTTAACTGCAATTACTTAACTCTGCTATTTCAGTGTAAAAGCAGTCGCAGATAATATATAAATGAATGAGTATGGCAGTGTTCCAATAAACCTTTACTTACAAAAACCTAGTAGTCATATTTATAAAAACAACACCTGATTTGGCCACACAGGTTGTAGTCTGCTGACCTTCATCTCAGAATTTAAGAGAAAGAGTCTTTCAAATCTAATTCTCACTTGAAAGGTAACTGTGGAACCCCTACTGAATGGATATTGTGTTAAGCTCTTCAGGGACATCCAGGCATCCAATGCAGTCCTGGTGAAACACAGGCCTGTACATGAGACTGAAGTGGAGAGTGCTTCTGACATTTGGCTCAGGTACTGAAATTGTACCTACATGGAGGCTATTCAATCTAGAGGGGAAAGGTTTCTGTTTCTCTTTACTGCTACGGTGATTTTTTCAGTGTGAAGCCCAAGGGAGATTTTTAGGGAAACTTGTCTCTTAAAAAAGTATATGTTCAAGAACATACACTTACAAACAACTTACAGAGAAACTTAGAAAGTAGCTGTGGGATAGGGGGTGGGGCTCAAATTAAACCCTGTATTTGTCTATGCAGGAGTAACAGAGTTGTATAATGTTGAAGAAGCTGAATTAAGAGCACTTTGCCTGGTACAGGGCTATGCCCCTGTCATCCCAGCTACTTGGGAGGCTGATGTGGCATGATCACAGGAGTTTTTATTTTCATTTTGCTTAAAAAAAAAAAAAGTAAAAGTAAAAGAAGAATCTAAATTTTTAATTATAATTTATTTTTTAATTATTTTTTTAATTAACATAAAAATTGTAAAAGCCAGGTATGGTGGCACTCCCTGCAATCCCAGCAACTTTAGAGACTGAGGCAGGAGGATTACAAGTTCAATGCCAGCCCCAGCAATTTATCGAGGTCCTGAGTGTCTGTCTGTCTGTCTCCCTCCCTCCCTCCCTCTCTCTCTCTTTGGTACTGGCGATTGGGGTGCTTTACCACTGAGTCACATTCCCTGCCCCTCCACTTTTTTTTTTTTTAACTTGAGATAGGGTTTCGCTAAGTTGCTTAGGGTCTCGATAAATTGCTGAGGCTGGCTTTGAACATACCATCCTTCTGCCTCAGCCTCCTGAGTTGCTGGAATTATAGGAATTGCCACCCTCCTGGAGATACCCTGTCTCAAAATAGGAAATTAAAAGGCCTAGAGATATAAAATTTAAAACTAAAAATTGTATTTATTTATGGGGTATCATGCAATTTTCCAATATGTGTATGCATTGTGTAATATTTTAATCAAGGTTAAGCATATCTAGTACTGGAAACATTTATCATTTTTTTATGGTGAAAATATTTAAAATTCCAGCTTCATTGAAATATTATCATTATTTCTAATCACACTAATGTGTAAGATCTCTTACTTTTGAGTAGTGTGAAAAGCCCTAGGGTGAAATCAGTTGACCTGGGTTCCTTTGTCTGCTGAGTCACTATGTGTTCTTAGGCAAGTTATTTAACTCCTCTGGATTTTATATTCCCCTTTGTGAAAAGTGAAGCTGTCAAGAGGCAAATCCTAAGGTTCTTAAATCCTTTTTCTAATATGTGTTTATTTTAAATCCTGTTTCTAAGTGTGTGTTTATATTCAACACTTCCTAGGTAACAGTGAAGTTCTCAGATCCAGGTCTGAGCCAGGTGCAGTGGCGCACACCTGCAATTCCAGCTATTCAGAAGGTTGAGGCAGGAAGATCACAAGTTCAAGGCTAGCCTGGGCAACTTAGTGAGAACCTGATAAATTGAGCTAGTGAAGTGCTTGCTTAGCATGCATGGGTTCTTAGGTTCAATCTTCATGACTAAAAAAAAATAATAAAAGAAAAAAAATCAGATCCAAGTCTAAATTTTAGTGTATCAAAGTTAAGGTCAGGAAGGGTGGTGTATACCTATAATCCTAGCCACTTGGGAGGCTGAGGCAAGAGGTCTGCAAGTTCAAAGCCAGCCTCAGCAACTTAGCAAGGTCCTAGGCAGCCTAGCAAGACCCTTTCTCAAAATAAAAATAATCTTAAAAGGGCTGGGGTTATGGCTCAGTGGTTGAATGCCCCTGAACATATAAATAGAGCAAGAAGAATCCAGTACCTTCAGTTTGATGTTGCCAACAAAACCCTCTCTAATGGAATATTAATATAATTAGAAAATATTTTAGGGGAAATTACCCATTACTTTTGCTAATGAGACACACATCAAACAAGATACAGAAGTGAGAATAAAAGCAAACTTCAGAACAAACTTACAAACCCACTTATGATCATTTACAAATTAACTCAGCCATTTCCAAATTCACTGTTTGGGAATGCTGGGGCCAGGACGGAGGGCAAAAGGAAGCTTTTGAGGGCCTGAGAATGAAGCTAGCAGTGCAGGGACTGATGGGGTACCAAGTTGGCCAAGGGGATGATTAACAATTAGGTGACTCTAGCACTATCCAATAGAACTTTCTGTAATGATAAAAATTTTAAGCACATTTCCATCTTCACTGTTCAATACAGTACCCATTAGTCACATGGAGGTGTTGAGCAAATGAAATGTTGTTGGTGTGACTGAGGATCTGAATTTTAAATTTTATTTAAATCTTTACAAATTCACATTTAAATAGTTAGCTACATTTAAATAGCTAGTAACTACCATATTGACCAGGGCAGCTGTAGGCCAAAATTGATCTATTCAAAACATTGTTTAGCAGTGGCCAAATCATATTTACCACTTCTTTTCTTGCTGCTCTTAACTTGATAGATGTTCATCAGGCCAAAGCCTGATTTGACATAAATAGGAACTCAGGGTACACAGCTCTCGTGGGAATGCCCCATGAAACCTGGGTTTGCTCTTGGTTGTGGTAAGCAAAATTTCCCTTTGTTCTTTCGAATTCAGAGTAGGGGGATTTGAACTGTGACTCACTCTCCAGTGACTGATTAGAAAGAGAGCCTCCCTCTGTTGATGTGGAACACTTTTCACCTCTCATCCCTGAGATGAAGTTCAAAGTCGCTTGGCACTCTTTTGGTGGCATGTGATAGGGTAATGACTGATCTCAGCAGTAGGACAGAGCAAGATCTCAGTGGTTTTCAAACTTTTTAAACCATTGAAACCCTTTTCTTAAATGTAATCTTAGGTCGAAGTTAATATAAAGTAGATTAAAATGAAGCTGCTCAAATCTGTCCTGCTTGCTCACTGTCCATTTCTCAAGCCAACCCTTAAGGTACCTCTTGGTACTTGAATTCTGGACATTCTTCAGACTTGAATTCTAGACAATTGTGTTAGGGTTAAGGATCACAAGTAATCCAAAACTATATGGAGTTTTTCAAGTCTTGAAATGAGGTATGTAAGAGATGAATATCTCAATACATGTATAGATCATCTCACATGTGTATATATATATATATATATATATATATACACACATATATATATACACATACACACATATGTATATATATACATATGAATAATGAATGAGAAAGTTTAAAAAGCAAATTATGTTCACTTATTTCAGCAACAGATGGGATGCTTGCCCACAGGGTCTTTCTTACTGACAAAATTTTCCTCAGACAAAGGAATCTGAATATCCCTTTTGCACTATTTCCCAAAGAGCACAGGGGACTCACAGTTGGGGTGGGGGTGGGGGTGGGGGATGAACATCAGAAAGTGGCCATAGAAATGGTTCTTATGCTCTTCCAACATGAAAGGTATAAGGACAAAGAGATCATGCACAAGTTCCTAGATCTGGTTGGATAGAAAGGGAGCACAGTGGTGGAGTTCTGAGTGGAGTGGAAATAAGAGATGAAAAATTCAAAAACTCCTCCAAGATGAAGGTATCAATTCAATCCCTTCAACACACAGATGACTTTTTAGTGGTGAATGTGGAATTAGAGATTTATAATCGAAGTTTCCTGGTTACCCCTTTAACCACATGGATAAGTGCATGTGAATGTGTGAGTATAATAATTCATCTGTGAGCATGTAATAACTAATCTGGGAATAGTTCCTTACAGGTTCAGAGGACTTTGTACATGATTTCTTTTGTCCCTCACAATGACCTAGTTGCAATTCACAGAAGTGGGATCTAAAACTAAAGTGACCTGCCCAAGATCACACAACTGGTAATAGAACCAGGACTCAGTTTGAAAATTCTTTCTTCCAACTCTTATTTTTCTCCACATGATGCTACTTAACATATATCTTTAACTCATACCAAATGCGTGCACGCACGCGCACACACACACACACACACACACACATACACATACACAGTTATTATTGCTGCTATGCAGTAAATCTTAATAGGTCATTGATAATAATAACTCATTATCTTCCAAAGGCAATGGTCCCACTATTTCCTAACTGTGTTGTTGTTGCTGCTGCTTTGTGTTGCTGGGAATCAAACCCAGGGCCTCGTGCATGCTAGGCTAACACTGTCACTAAGCTATCTATGCCAGCGTCCCCCATTACTGTTGTTTTAATGAACTTTATTTTGTAGAGTAGTTTTAGGTTCTCAGTAAAATTACACAGACAGTACAGACTGCTCTTATATACCACTTTCCCATCTTCCAGGCTATCAACATCCCACACCATGTTGCAACAATGAACCTGGATACTTCACTGTCCCCTAAAGTCCATAGCTTACATTAGGGTTCATTCTTGGTGAACTTTTTATATTTTATATTTTCTTCAGAATTCTGGGGCATGTATTGAAAAGTTACTGGTGAAGGAAGGGAAGGAGTGGAAAGGAGCAAGGAAGGAAAATGGTGGCTTGGCCAAGTTCAAGGGTATCCTGGAATAGAAAGCAACATTTGAAAAAAAATCTTCTTAATTATTGGGAATATGCAAAGAGCTCCTCTTTAACGTGCAGGACATTCAGAGGAGGGAGAGCGAGATGTTTATGTTCCATTTATTAGACAGGAGACATGAATTAAATACACCAGCTTAGCACAAGGATTGTGCATTTTGGTATTGTATGTTATATGGGGTTTTTTATTTTGTTTGGGTTTTGTTTTATGATTATTGTTTATTATTTTGTTTTTGGTTTTTTGATGCTGGGAATTAAACCCAGGGCCTTGTGCACATTAAGCACAAACTCTACCAATGGGCAACACCTCATTCTGTGGGTTTTGACAAGCTATGTTTTTGAAAGTTATTTTGCTTCTTCTCACCCTATAAATATGGGGAACACACCATCTAGTTTATAAAGATCATTGTGATGATTAAATTAAATCAGATCATGAATGTAAAGAGAATTACCTGCCTGACAGAAAGGAAGAAGAACCCAATACATGAAGCTAATATTAATGTCATTGAGATAAGCCTGGCAGTTTTACCCTCCTTTTCCCTTCTTCTCCTTTACATCAGCCCAGAGCCTCTGCCAGAAATATCATAAGAAGTTCCTTAAAGGTACTAGTCTTTGAAGACCTCCTTACTGTACTGCTGAGAGAAACTTGAATTGTAAGTGCAATTCTTGGAGGAGTTAGGATCAGGGAAGCAGAGATAAAATGCATGGATGTTCACAAGACCCTCAAGGTGGGCCACAGTGCAAAAATGGTTCAGATTTGGACTACCAGCCAAAGGAAACGGGAAGAGAAAGTGCAGAGGTAAAATGCCAAAGCACAGGGTGAGCTGTTGCTGCAGCTACTGTGAAGGTGAAATAAACCTTTTCAGCAGTTTGTCAAAGAAGATCTTCAACATGTGAACTAGGGAATATGCAAAATGCATACTCACGGCGACATTTATATCTCCTTCGGCTTTGGACACCTTCACAGATGGTATCTGGGGAAAATCAAAAGGAGCAAAGCTTGTAGCCTTTTTCTTTGTGAACATCCTAGTGAAAAGATTTTGTGTCAAGTGTTCTTGTTATTCCTTTGGCAACCTCTTACTCTTCTGCTTCCACCACTGTTCTTACATTTAGAGTTTGTGTGTTTTACTGATGTTACTATTTCATATACAACTGTTAGAATCTGCTAAAAGCCTTATGAGAACAGGGATTGTGCTTCTACTTCTGACTTTTTTTTTTTCCTTCCGGTGCTGAGGATTGAACCCAGCCCTGCACATGCTAGGCAAGCAGTCTACCACTGAACTACATCCCCAGCCCTGCTTCTTACTTCTGTACCTCCTCTAGCAGTAAGTCCCAGCAGATGAGTGCATACTAAGATCCTGAACTTCCAAAGGTGGACCCCCTGCTGCAGAGTGTAGTGCTGGGTCCCCAAACCAAGCAGATGCCCAAAGAGGTTCTTATCAAAAAAACTGTTGGTGGCACAGACCTAAGCGAGTTGGTGCAGAAATGGAAGTGCAGTTTCCTGAGCATTGTCATAACAAGACACTGATTGCTGTGTGATGTTAGATGAGTCATTTCCTTTGTGCTACCTTGGTTTTACTCATCTGCAAAATGGGGAGGATAATTTTATAAAAGAACATGTACATATTCACTTATTTTTCCTCATCAGAAAAGTAATATATGTTCATTATAGAAAATATAGATTATTCAGAAGGATAAGGGAGAAAATAAAATAAAAGCCAGCTTTTATAAACACTGTTTATATTTTGGTTTATTGCTTTTTAATGTTTTGCTGCACATGCAAATGCATGTGCATGAGTAAAATTTGTAGGGCTTAGTGAAAAATGAAAATATAAGTCTCCTTGTTCTAAAATTATCAAAAGAGGGCAACAGCAGAGTTGTTGTTGTTGGTTGTTAAACCAAGTATGGAGCCCATGCAACTACACAGTCTTACACACAGGAAGCTGACTTTTTATATTTTCTTCTCAAAATAATAAGATCATTTATCAAGTGCTTTCTGTGTGTCAAGTATTCTATTCAATGTATTCTAATTTAATTTTCCTAAAATAAATGTGATCCTTCCCCTGACTCCCCTCTATCTGGCAGACAAAACAAATGGAGGTCAGAGATTTTAAGAAACTTGCCCAAGTTCAGACAAGTGGCTAGTAAGTGGCAGAGACAATATTCATACCCTTGTCTTTCCTGACAGCAAGACCATGCTTTTTACTCTACAGCACATTCTCTCTCGTAATGATTCATATAAATCAGTATGAGAGACTTTTAATAAGATCAAGATTATACTATATATAAAATCTTTTTAAAATATATTTTTTATTTGTAGATAGACACAACACCTTTATTTTATTTATTTTTATGTGGTACTGAGGATAAAAACCCAGTGCCTCAAACATGCTAGGTGAGCACTGTACCACTGAGCCACAACCCCAGCCCTATATATATATATATATAATCTTATATTGCATTCTTTTTTATTTTATATCATGAGTGTCTTTTTCTCTATATGTCAATAAATATGGAGATTCTGGTGTGGTGGTGGACTCCTGTAATCCCAGGGACTTGGGAGGCTGAAGCAGGAGGATTACTAGTTTGAGGCCAGCCTCAGCAACTTAGTGATAACCTGTCTCAAAATAAAAAATAAAAAAGGATAGGGATGTGCCTCGGTGGTTAATCGCCCCTGGGTTCAATCCCTAGTATCAAAAACCCAAAAATAAATACAGGAGAAAAATGTTGGCTATTTATGAGAAACACTGAAGACATAGATGACAACACATTGAGAATAATTTCATTGCATGATTATATTGAATACAAAGCACCCATGAGCCAAAGCAGAAGCACATGGCTAGCAGAGACTTGTCAAAAGCTAAACTGGTTTATTTAATTAATTATATTTTTATGGAACATAAACATCTCGTTCTCCCTGCTTTGAATGCCCTGCATATTAAAGAGGAGCTCTTTGCATATTCCCAATAATCAAGAAGATGTTTTTTTCTCAAATGTTGCTTTCTATTCCAGGATACCCTTGAACTTGGCCAAGCCACCATTTTCCTTTCTTGCTTCTTTTCACTCCTCCCCTTCCTTCACCAGTAATTTTTCAATACATTCTCATTCTCAGCGTTTGGCTAATTCCTCTCACAACCTAGAAAAGCCTGCAGCATTCCAGCACTTTCAACTTTACTTTCAAATCCTGCAAATGGGAAGGACCCTTACACTTTTCTGCCTTTGATTTCTCTTCCCACATAAAGCAAACACCTGCCTGCTTGAGAAATAGAGAATCCTAATGGGTTACATTTCAGTTTTGGTTCTCATTATGATTTTTTAAATAATTAATAGAGTATAAATCTATTATAGGACATTTGGAAAATAGAGAAAAAAATACCACGAGTAACTTCATGATCCTAACACACCACCACACTCAGTCTATTTTAGTAAGGTTGATATTTTAAGAAAAGTTTGACTCTCCACTCACTCCTGTAATTACTACACTATTTTTGCACTTAGAACATCTTTTAAGCTAATTCTCCCTTTTCAAGATACTACTGCCAATTCATGGGAACCGGGCACCACTGATAGCTCAGCCTTGGTCTGTTCAAAGGTGACCACAAATCCAGTTTCATTTAAATAAGTAGTCAGCTTATTTTTAACAGGTCTACTGGCCGATGGGTCAAAGACAGCCTCTATGAGGAAGGCATTGGACAGCCTCAGCTTTAAAAAACAATTTAAATGTATTTCATCAAACCAGCCTTATACAGATCTGTCCATTCAAATATCACTTGCAATTTAGGTAAGATTAGAACATGACCTCTGTTCACAGAAGGAGTTACTTAGAAATAGAAGGAATATATGAAATGCATCTAGCCAGGCACAGTGACTCATGCCTATACTCCCAGAAGCTCAGGAGGCTGAGGCAGGAGGATTGCAATTCTAGGACTGCCTAGGCATCTTAAAAAACTCTGTCTCAAAATAAAAAGAACTGGGGATATAGTTCAATGGTAGCGCACCTCTGGGTTCAATCCCAGGAGTGCAACAACAACAACAGTAAAAAAGGAGCTCTATATTTAATAAAACTCTTTGTAGTATTGTTTAAAATTTCCTAGCTTGGATAAGAAAAAGAGAGAGAGAGAGAGAGAGAGAGAGAGAGAGAGAAAGCCCAAGCACTAACGGGTACATACCTGGAAAGAGAGAGTCAATACATAGAAATATAAAATGTTTGAGATAGAAGTCATGTCCATGGTGGTTGTGGATGATGTATAGGTGGAAGATATATCAGAATCACCTGAAGGTGGCCATATATGTAACAGGTGAAGCAACAGATTCAAAAGGTATAAAGAACTACTATACATCAACAGAAAAAAAAAAAAACAGAGAAATGAATCAGACGTTTGAACCAATAATGAACAGAAAAAGAAACTGAATAGTCAGATATGAAAAAATTGCTTCACTTGACTAGTAATCAAGGAAATGCAACCTCAACTGATAATGAGACAATATATCACACCCATGAGACTGACTATAATTAAACTGTCTGACAATAATAAGCATTGGTTCATACATAGAAAAATGAGAACTCATACACATCTGACAGAAGGGTAAATCACAAGGTTCATTTTTTAGAATAATTTGAAAATATCTAGCAAGTTTGGAAATATTTGTAGTTTGAGACCTCACATCTACTTTAGAGTTCTGAATGACCTTTCTCAAACTGACATTCTTCTTCTGAACTATAGAGCATAGAACTAGAATAACTGTTTCCAAGGATGGCATATAACTAGTATCATTCTATCTACTTGCACAGGAGAGAAGTTGATTTATTACATACAGTGGTTGCATTATGACATTAGTGTTTGTATTATTAAACCCAATTGAGAAAGAATACCAGGGAATTTCCCAAACATATTTTACAATACCCCACTATTAGTAATATAACTGAATGCAATGGATTTGCCCTTGGTGAATGCGAAGCCCCTAAGTACAATCAGGAAATAAATGACTGAAGGAAACTTTGTCACTTGCAGCAAGTAAGGGGAGCACTGGAGATATTTCTCAATGCAGTGGCTCCCCAAGCAAGGGACTTTTATTGGGAGACTTGTGCATATTCATATAAGGAAGGCTCATTACCACATGTAGAGGTGGAAACATTCCTGGGCTCAGTTGGAGATAATGTTCTTTATACATTTCATGTTCAAAAAATGGCCAACAAAAATGCCTCTGGGTGGAGAATTTAGTATTATAATGAGCAAAGTTTATTCTAGGTCATATAGAAAGGGTGGGTCAGAGTGACTCAGAGATTCTGGCTGGTTCCTTATAAGTTTCTCTAGAGGGCCTTACTTAAATAAAATAATAATAATAACTTTGAAGACTTGTAAACAGTGAGCAGCTTTCCACCTATCCCTGCAGCATATTGATGGTTGTCCCTAAAAATACCTGCTTAAAACTAACAGAAATAATAAAAAATTTGGAAGTAATTTGCTTCCAATAACAGCATATTTATAGTGTACAATTAAGTAATTAAACCAGATCTGCATGATTCAACATAGATAAATGCTGAGAGTAAAATATTAATTAAAAATTTTAAAACATTGCAGGGTGTACACTTGTAATCTTAACTACTTGGGAGGCTGAAGCAGGAGAATCACAAGTTTCAAGGCCAACCTGGGTAACATAGCAAGATCCTGTTTTAAAACAAAAAAATTTTTTAAAGTGTTGAGGATTGTAGAGTGTTTGCCTAGTAAGTGCAAGTCCACGGGTTCAATCCCCAGTACCACACACACACACACACACACACACAAAAGTAAAACATTATAAAAAGTATGATGACGCCAGGCTCGGTGGCGCAGCTTGGGAGACTGAGGTAGGAGGACCACGAGTTCAAAGCCAGCTTCCCCAAAAGCGAGGTGCTAAGCAACTTAGTGAGACCCTTCCTCTAAATAAAGTATAAAATAGGGCTGGGGTGTGATGTGGTTCAGTGACTGAGTGCCCCTGAGTTCAATCCCTGGTAACCCCTGCTCCAAAAAAAAAAAGTTTGATGACATTCACAAGTATTTTATAAAATACATAAATGAAAACTATATTGTATATGTAGTATACTATATTTATAGTAAAAATATATAATAGGATCTAAATGTGCATCACATTCATGACAGTGTCAGCCTCTGCGGCAAGGGATATAGTTTGAGGCTATGGGATTCTGATAATTATTGTTCTGACATAAAACTCTTAGGGAACTTCTTCATCCTTATGTCCTTTAAAATGAGGCATAACCTGATAACTTACTTTGGTCAACAAAATATGAGTGGAAGTGTTACTTCCAGGCAAAAGATTTGAGAATCATATGCACAATTCACTGTGTTCTTTTTTCTTTTGCTCTAGCTATCATCAATGTTTCCTATTCATTAATGACAGTCTTCATCAGCTGGGTCCTGAAGTAAGAGCAATGTATAAATGAGTCCCAAATGACCCCCAGTTAACATGAGGCATGATTCAGAAATAGATAAAAATCTAAAAGGCCTAGCATGGTGACTCATGTTTGTAATCCCAGCTGCTGGAAAGGCTGAGGCAGGAGGATCGAAAGTTGGAGGTCAACCTGGGCAATTTAGTGAGACCTTGTCTCACAATGAAATAAAAAGGGATGGGGATGTTACTCAGTGGTGAAACACTTACCTAGCATGCAGGAGGCCCTTGTTCAATCCCTAGTACTTCAAATAAAAAAAAAATCTGATTCTAACTTTATAATATGCATGTTTTTCTTTCAAGCTGTCTCAGACCTTTTCAGAAAGCAAAAATGCCTGTAATCCCAGTGGTTCAGGAGGATCACACAAGTTCAAAGCCAGCCTTACCAATTTATTGAGGTGTTAAGCAATTCAGTGAGACCCTGTTTCTAAACAAAACACAAACAAAGGTCTGGGGATGTGCTCAGTGGTTAAGTGCCCCTGAGTTCAATCCCTGGTTCCAAAAAAAAAAAAAAAAAAGCAAAAATGAACAAAGCATGAGTCCTCTTTTAATCACACTATCTCTTTTTCAGGTTCTTTCCATTAACTGTGCTTCATTCCTCTTCTAACAAGGAAGCCTCATCTGCAGGAGAAAACTTCTTGTCAATCCTTAACATGGCCACTTTGCTAAGTAAAAGTCTGATATAATCAAGGTGAGTCTATAACCTGGGATTAGTTCTGATCTCCCACTGTGGTATAATAAAGGAGTTCTCTCTGTGGTTAGGTATTTTAGGATATACTTCATATTTCTAAATCAGATGCTTCAATACTTATCATTTTCTTTTGTTCCCCCGAGGTGTTTTATATTAAACATTCAAATGAGGGCCAAGTGCAGTAGTGCATGCCTATAATCCCAGCAGCTCGGAGACTGAGGCAGGAGGATCACAAGTTCAAGAACAGCCTCAGCAACTTAGTGAGGCTTTAAGCAACTTCACAAGACCCTGTCTCCAAATAAAAATTTAAAAGGGCTAGGGATTGTGGCTCAGTGGTAAAGCACCCCTGAGTTAAACCCCCAGTACCAAAAAAAAACAAAAAACAAAAAACAAAAAACAAAAAAAACCCAACCCACACCCAAATAAGAAACAGAGTCAAGATAATTCCAAGGATTCATAATACATCTCATCTGTAAACTAAAACAAAGGAGAACTGGACATGTTGCTCATGATAGATTCCTTGCCTAACATACTCAAGGCTTTGGTTTGATCCACAGCTCTGTAAAAAGAACAACAAACCACATAAAGAAATCACTTCAGAGTTGAAAAATAGACTGTGTCAAGAGATGAGATTCTTTGATTCCATTTGTCAGAACCACTTTAGAAGTGTCATTGTCTTTCAGTCTTTTTGATTAAGTCTGCATGATTTGTCTTTCTTTCTGGATAAGGTATATATGCATTTCTTCTTTCAATCAATATTTATTATTTAAAATTTGAAGTGATTTCTCATGTTATTTCAAGTTCTCAAAAATTTTTTTAAAATTTTTTGTAGTTGTAGATGAACAGAATGCCTTTATTTTATTTGTTTATTTTTATGTGGTAAGGATCAAACCCAATGCCTCACACATATAAGGCAAGTGCCCTTCCACTGAGCTACAACCCCAGCCCAAAGTTCTCAAAAATTTTTGAAAAGGAAAAATTTCAAATTAACCAAAGAAGTTAAGAACCAAAATGAGAGTTGAAATATTATATATCAGCAAACAGGTAGGTGATCAAAGATAAGCTATGAGGTTGGGGTTGTAGCTCAGTGGTAGAGTGCTTGCCTAGCACTTTTGAGGCACTGGATTCAATCCTCAGCACCACATAAAAATAAGTAAGTAAATGAAGGTATTGTGACCATATATAATAAGATAAAATAAAAAGATAAGCTATAGAGGATATTAATTCTCCAGGCATGTGGCAATAAGCAGTACAAGAATTAAATCTTAATTTTTAGGTTAGGACTAAGTGATCTGGGGGTAGCATTATTTCAGATATTTTTTGGTTTGGTTTTAGCAAGAAAGAACAGTTTGCTTTTATAACAGAAGGGAGTTGGAGGGGTAGAATTCATGCCAATATAATCAGTGAAGGTACTGCTTCCCAAACTAGTGTTCTGAGGATCTTAAGAATTCCTATCTTTAGTCTTCACACATAATTTGACTCAGTAAATGTCTGTCATGAGCCTGTCATGATTAAGCAGGTTTGCATTACTTAGAATTAATCTAGAATTGTTTGCTGTGAATTTATTATGTTTATTGCAGTGCATTAAGGGTTGTCATTTTCTTGATTAAGAACCTATAGAATGAAATTGTTTTGAGTGATTTGAGTGAATAAAGCATTGACAAAGGCAACCCCCCCCAAAAAAAAAAACAAAAAAAAACAGAATTCTTATCTTAAGAATTCCTAAGTAGAGCTGGGCATGACGGCACATGCCTACAATCCTAGTGACCTTGGGAGGTTGAGACCGGAAGATTGCAAGTTCAAGGCCCACCTGAGCAACTTAGTGAGACTCTGTCTTAAAATAAAAAATAAAATAAAATAAAATAAAAAGGGGTGGGTACTGGTTTTATTTCCAGTACCCACCCCTTCCCCCCAAAAAAGAATTCCTAAGTAGGTATACTTAATGGTCAGATTTTGAAAATGATATATGCTTTCTCTCTCTGTTGAAGAATCATAATTCATATCATTTTTATTAAAGATTGACAGGTCTTGCAGAAATCTGTTTTAACTTTTTAAAATTCAGTGTCCACAGATTTATTTGTGCATAGAACATTTTTTTGCTTACTTCCATGAACACCTTCCAAGTCAATATGGGAATGTTCTAAGGCAGTATCTTGGCCTGTGAACCAAGTGCCATTTAGAGTGTCCTTGGTTCCCCACCAGAAAAACGAGGACATTACATTTGTTCATTCACACCTAATTGAGACATTATAGAATGTCCACGAGGGTTCTGAACACCTTGGAAACTGTATGGTAACAAACTGCCATTATCTCAGCCGCCTAAGCACAATGGGGTGACAAGTCACATCACTAGATACTATAAACCTGGAACTAGAAGATGCACCACAGCCAGATCTCTATGCTGAAGGGATTTGTACTCGTTTCATATACTTAAGTAAACAAACCCATTTCATGCTGGTGTCTGTTTCAAACAGATTGAGAAGGGAAAAAAAGGAAATAAAGAGAAATAGACAAAGTGGAGCAGAGGGTTATAGTATTGCCAGTAATTGTTAACATCACCTGAGGACCTACTGTATGCTGGGGCTTGTGCTAAGCAGTGGAAATTCACTATGTTTAAATTTATTCCATTTTTAAAAAATTTAAAAAGCTAGATGTGGTGCTTATGCCTGCAGTTGCAGGTACTTAGGAGACTGAGGCAGGAGGATCACTTGAGCCCAACAGTTTGATGCCAGACTGGGCAACATAGACAGACCCTGTCTCTTAAAAAAAAAAAAAAAAAAACATTAAATAAGTAAATACATACATTTATCCCATCTAACCCTCAATCTGATTCTAAGGAATACACACTTATGGCAAAATTGTAGTGTGTTTATTTTGTGTTTCTGGATCAAACCCTTATACATGCTAGGCAAGTGCTCTATCACTGAGCTTCAAAATGGAGTCCAGAGAAAGTGGCTCATCCAAAGACATATAAGTGTTATGAAGCAGAGCTAAGACCTGAAACCAGGTCGGTCTGGCCCTAAAACCCACACCCATATTAATGTTTCTTAAGATGATATAAAGTGGGGGCTGGGGTTGTGGCTCAGTGGTAAAGCACTTGCCTAACACATGAGAGGCACTAGGTTTGATCCCCAGCACCACATAAAACTAAATAAACAAAATAAAGGCATTATGTCCATCTACAACTAAAAATATTTTTAAAAGATGTTATAAAGTTGTAAATTTTTTTATTTTAATAGTTTTGCATTTTAATATATATTAGAAAAAATACAATATGTATAGCAAACCCATAGGGGTCTCACGAATGTCATAGGTGAAGATAAAAGAAAGTCCATTTTTTTAAATTAAGAAAATATTTATACAGGTTTATGTGAAAATGTCAAAAATCATGACAGTGGGGTGCTAGTTAGGAAAGCTGGACCAATAACCCTTCTGCCTCCCACAGGTAGGGAAAGGCAAAAAGCTAAAGGCCAGTTAGATTCACATTAACAAAGCTTTGAGCTTGTTTCTGTCCCCAACCAAATAAGCCTCCTCTCAGTTCTTCTGAAGGAAGTAACTGAGAGGAAATGAAGTTAGTGAAGGCTGAAGACTGGGGATGGTTGCTGTGTTTGCCTGGATGGGGGATGGGACTGAGAAAAATAACCGTGACTGTGAGATCTGATCACAGAAGATCAGACTGATAAGCATGGCCTCCTAAGAGAAGAAACAAAGTCCTGAGTCCTTGGCAACCCTGGTTCATCTTTCAGCTCCATGGAGAAGATGAGGGCCTTAGTCAAGGCTTCTTGGTTGCAAAAGAAACACATTCAACTGGTTCAAGTGTGATGCGTGCGGGGAGAAGGGATCTGGTGGTTTTACTGGGTTTGGTATAGACCACACAAAGAGGTGGGGTGTGAATCTGGACCCAAGATTACTGCCTCTCATCTCTGCTTTTCTGAAGTTCTGCTTCATTCTCTCAGCTTCATCAACAGGACCACGGAGGCACTTGCTTTATATCACTTCACCATTTTAGCCCCTACAGGACAAGTAGTGGAGCTGCCAGTCATATTGGGTTAGCTAGAGTCAGGAGTTCATTGCTGTCAGGTGTACAATAGCCAAGGTTAGCACAGCACCCTATCAGCAATTGACAGGCCCATCGGAATTTAGAATCTTCATTCTCATGGACTCCTATGACTTCTATTAGGCAAGAGTAGGGTCACATTTCCTGATATTATGATCAGTATGGTCCTTAGCTTTCCTGTTCTTTCAGTTCAGTAAGTTGTATTTTAATATCTGAAATTTCATATGTAAATCTTTGGATTTCCTGCATCAATGTCTATGCTTCTTCCATTGCACAAACTCTGGCCTCCTTGAAGTGTAAGCATGATGGACACACACTGAGTGATGAAACAGCAATCATTTGGGATAGAAAGAAAAAGAGTTCAGCTACTCAGGAGGCTGAGGAAGGAGGATTACAAGTTTGAGATGAGTCTGAGCAACACAGTGAAGAGCTCTATTTCAAAAACATTTTTTTTAAGGATCCAAGCAATCATTACTCAAAACTGTGTAGAGAATACTGAAGAGATGGTGATGATGATGGTGGTGGTGGTGGTGATGGAGATAAAAGAAATTAAAAGGTTCTAATCTTGGCTCTGTCCCTTGACTAGCTTAGAGATCTCAAACTCATCACATAAAAACAAGATGACTCTCTAGGCCAAAAATTTATATAACTCTATGCCTGGAGGAGAAAGAGGATCTTGGAATAAATGAGGTAATTGGAGCCAGATGGGGATCAGCAAGATTTGGTTTCTTAGAGATGAATCTTTAAGAGAGATTTGAAATGTTTGAGGATTTGGTGGAAAGAAAAAGACCAGGTTTGGGGAAATAGGAAGAGCCTAATCACTTGGGGAAGGAAATGGCCATCAGTTTGTCTAACTGAGCAGAATCTAAGTTGAAGTATAGATAAACAAAACATTAAGATGGGTTGGAGTAAAAGGAAGTTCAGGGAAGGCTAGTGAGGTATCTTGAAATCTGTGTTAGGGAATTTCCCAATTTTGCTTAGGGGAAAGGATTAGAGATTGAAACAGAGCCCATTACACATTGGCAGCACAGCAAGTCTACACAATGACTCCAGCAGTCTAAATAGAAGACAGGCTTACTGCATACAGCCAAAGATGAACTACAGTCCTTACAGAGAAACTGTATCAGTCAGTTTTCCATTACTACAATAAAATGCCTGAAGCTGGTTAACTCTATACAGAAAAGAGGTTTATTTTGTTCACAGTTCAGGACATTCAAATGCATGCGCTACAAATGGCAGTAGTTCAGAATAAAAGATCACTTTGCAAGACCAGAAACCAGAGAAACATAATCACTGTCAAGGGTATGCCCCTAGTTTTCTTAAGGCCCCAATTCTTAAAATTCCTATCACTTCTACCCTACCACAGTGAGGACCTAACCCTTGAACCTCTGGGAACACATACAAACCATATCCAAATCATAGCATGAACCAAAAACAGGCAACTTTGAAGGGAAAAAATCCTTTCAATATGGAAAATTCCAATCTTTGACTACAACCTGCTAGACTCTATTTTTGTTTTAGTTACTGTTTGGCTCAAGATAAAAGGTTGACAAATTGAGACCTATATTCTCCCTCAGCTAAACCAGGGAGAAGCTGGAGGCATGGTTGGCAGTAGCCTGGTATTTACCCATTTTTCGAATAAAGTCTTTAAAACCCCTAGCAAGCCAGCTGAAAGAGATTCTTAGGGTAATTGCAGTGGCACACACCTGTGATCCCAGCAACTTGGAAGGCTGAGGCAAGAGGATTACAAGTTTCAGGTTAGCCCCAGCAACTCAGCAAAACCGTGTCTCAAAAAATAAGAAGAAAGAGGAGAGGAGGGGGAGGAAGAAGAGGAAGAGGAGAAGAAGGAGGAAGGGCTAGGGATGTAGCTCAGTGGTAGTGTGCCTCCTGGATTCAATACCCAGTACAGAGAGAGAGAGACAGACAGACAGACAGACAGACAGACAGACAGAGAGACTCTCCCTAAGTTGCTGAAGGCTTTGCTAAGTTGCTAAGGCTGGCCTTGAACTTGTAATCCTGCTGCCTCTTTCTCCCAGGTCACTGCGATTACAGGCATGCACCATCAGTCTGACGGAAGTGGAATTCTTCTATCAAGCCCAGCTCTGTCCACATCAAAAGATAATAAATCAGGCTTCCTGCAGGCCATTAACAAGAGGGGATAGGTAATTGGAATGGCTTTGAGTTCCTGTTCTTAACCTTGAGCACAAGGCAGAATCTCCTGGAGGGCTTTTAAAAACACAGATTATCTATTGAAGGCATCAACAAATTTCTAGAGGCATATGAGTTGCCCATATTGAATCAAGATGATATACACAATTTAAACAGATCAATTTCAAGCAAGGAAATAGAGGATGCCATCAGAAACCTACCAACCAAGTAAAGCCCAGGACCAGATGGATACACATCTGAGTTCCACAAGACCTTTAAAGAAGAACTAATACTCTTCAATTTATTTCAGGAAATAGAAAAAGAGGGAACACTTCCAAACTCATTCTATGAGGCCAATATCACCCTGATTCCAAAACCAGGCAAAGACACATCGAAGAAAGAAAACTTCAGACGAATATTGATAATAAACATAGATGTAAAAATTCTTAATAAAATTCTGGCAAATCAAATACAAAAAAAATATTAAAAAGATAGTGTACCACGAACAAGTGGGGTTCATCCCAGGGATGAAAGGCTGGTTCAACATATGGAAATCAGTAAATGCAATTAATCACATCAATAGACTTAAAGATAAGAATTGTGATCATCTCAATTGATGCAGAAAAGGCATTCAACAAAATATAGCACCTATACATGTTCAAAATGCTAGAAAAACTAGGGATAACAGGAACCTATCTTAACATCATAAAAGCTATCAATGGTAAGCCCCAGGCCAACATCATTCAAAATGAAGAAAAACTGAAAGCATTCCCTCTAAAATCTGGAACAAGACAGGGATGATCTCTTTCACCACTTTTATTTAACATAGCCAGAGCAACCAGACAGATGAAAGAAATTAAAGAGATACAGATAGGAAAAGAAGAACTCAAATTAGCACTATTTGTTGACAATATGATTCTATACCTAGAAGACCCAAAAACTTCCACCAAAAAACTTCTAGAACCAAATTAAGCAAAGTAGCAGGATACAAAATCAACACCCATAAATCAAAGATATTTCTGAATATCAGTGACAAATCTCTGAAAGGGAAATGAGAAAAACTATCCCATTTATAATGGCCTAAAAAAATAAAATACTTGGGAATCAACCTAATGAAAGAGATGAAAGACCAACACAACGAAAACTATAGAACGCAAAGAAAGAAATTAAAGAAGACCTTAGAAGATGGAAAGATCTACCAAAAGCAATATACAAATTTAAAGTAATTTTAATCAAAATCCCAATGACATTCCTCATAGAAATAGAAAAAGCAGTCATGAAATTCATCTAGAAAAATAAGAGACCCAGAATAGCTAAAGCAATCCTTAGCAGGACAAGTTAAGAAGGTGGCATCACTATACTAGACTTTAAACTATACTACAGAGCAATAGTAACAAAAACAGGATGGTATTGGCACCAAAATAGACTGGTAGACCAATGGTACAGAATAGAGGACACAGAGATTAACCCACATAATTACAGTTATCTTATATTAGACAAAGGCACTAAAAACATACATTGGAGAAAAGATAGCCTCTTCAACAAATGATGTTGGAAAAACTCGAAATCCATATGAAACAAAATGAAATTAAACCCCTATCTCTCATGATGCACAAAACTCAACTTAAAGTGGATCAAAGACCTAGGAATTAAACCAGAGACACTGCACCCATTAGAAGAAAAAGTAGGCCCTAATCTCCATCATGTTGTATTAGGCCCCAACTTCCTTAATAAAACTCCTATAGCACAAGATTTCAAATCAAGAATCAATAAATGGGATGGATTCAAACTAAAAAGTTTCTTCTCGACAAAAGAAACAATCAGTGAGGTGAATAGAGAACCTACATTTTGGAAGCAAATTTTTACCACTCACACATCAGATAGAGCACTAATCTCTAGGGTATATAAAGAACTCAAAAAGCTAAACACCAAAAAACAAAACAAAACAAAAAAAATAGCCTAGCCAATAAATGGGGCAAGGAACTGAGCTGACACCTCTCAGAAGATGATATACAATCAGTCAACAAATATATGAAAAAAATGTTCAACATCTCTAACAATTAGAGAAACACAAATCAAAACTGCTCTAAGATTTCACCTCACTCCAGTCAGAATGGCAGCTATTATAAACACAGACAACAATAAGTGTTGACGAGGATGTGGGGAAAAAGGCACACTCCTACATTGCTGGTGACTACAAATTGGTGCAGCTAATATGGAACGCAGTATGGAGATTCCTCAGAAAATTGGAAATGGAACCACCATTTGACCCAGCTGTCCTACTCCTTGGTCTATACCCAAAGGACTTAAAAAGAGCATACTATAGGGACACAGCCATATCAATGTTTATAGCAGCATAATTCACAATAGCTAAACTGTGGAACCAAACTAGATTCCCTTCAATAGATGAATGGATGAAAAAAATGTGGTATATATATATATATACACAATGGAATATTACTCAGCAATAGACGAGAATAAAATCATGGCATTTGCAGGTAAATGGATGGAGTTGGAGAATATAATGCTGAGTGAAGTTGGCCAATTCCCAAAAACCAAATGCTAATGTTTTCTCTGATATAAGGAGGCTGATTCATAGTGGGGTTGGGAGGGGGAACATGGGAAGATTAGACAAATTCTAGATAGGGCAAAGGGGTGGGAGGGGAAAGGAGGGGTTATTGGGGTAAAAAAGAGGGTGGAATGAGATGGCTATCATTACCCTAAGTACATGTATGAAGACACAAATGGTGTGAAGATACTTTGTATACAACCAGAGATATGAAAAATTGTGCTCTATATGTGTAATATGAATTGTAATGCATTTTGCTGTCATATATAACAAATTAGAATTTAAAAAATTTTTAAAGTTAAAAAAAAAAAAACACTGATTATCAGACCCCCTCAACTAGAGTTTCTGATTCTGTAGGTCTGGAGTGGATCCAGGGAATTGGCATTTATAAAAAAGTGATTCTAATGCTGCGGGTCCAACAGGACCAGAGCTTGAGAACAACTGGTTTAGAGCTAATTCATTTCCCAGCACATGTTCTAATGACAGTGGATTAGGGAATGTGGCAGTGTCATCTTTGTATGTGAAGGCTTAATACATCCCCAAGTACCCTTAGAATATAATTTTCTATTCTTTGAGAGCTGATCGTATTATGTTTTCTTGATCTCTAGTCCCACTGCAAGATTTCACCCACAAAATATTCACATTATCTAATGTGTTTACAGATGATCCTCATTATTCCCAGATTCTGTATTTGTGAATTTGCCTACTCCTTAAAATTTAATTGTGATCCCAAAATCAATTCTCACAGTGCTTTTGCAGTCATTCGAGGACATACACACAAAGTAAAAAAAATTGACTCACCATAAACACAGCAATGCACATTCCCAGATGAGGTCAGACAGAGCTCTTATACCATTAAAAAAGGTCCTTCCAATGTACAGTATATTTAGTACTATGTTCTTTGCTTTTTTGGTGATTTTTTTTTTGGTGATTATGCTATTTTTTATTTTAGTTCTTTTTGGGGGTGAGGTGGGGGGAGTTCTGTACATTTAATCCAGAAGTACTTTACCATTGAGCTATAACCCCTGCCCTTTTTGTTTTTTATTTTGAGACAAATTGCTTAGGGCAACTAAGTTGCTGAGGCTTAGCCTCATTATATTACTGAGGCTGATCTTGAACTTGCCATCCTCCTGTCTCAGTCTCCAGAGTTTCTGGGATTACAGGTATGCACTACCACACTAGGTTTGTTGTAGTTTCTTTGTTCTTTGTTTTTCTTACTGCTGGTGATTGAAACCAGGGCCTCATGCATGCTAAGCATCTGTACCACTGAGCTACATTCTGGCCCTTTTACACCATTGAAAATGGCCCCAAGGGCTGAGGGATGTGGGTCTATGGTAGAGCACATGCACATGGTCCTGGATTCAATCCCTGGCACTGGGGAAAAAAAAAAAAAAAAAAAGTGGGTCCTCTCCATTGTGGTTCTGAAGAGCCGTCTAGTATTTCTAAGTACAAGATTGTGATGTGCCTAACAGAGAAAAAAGATGTGTTAAATAAGCTTCATTTAGGCATGATTTATAGTGCTGTTGTTCACAAATTCAATGTTAAAGAATCAACAGTTCATCATTAATAATATACATTTAAACAGAAATACACATAGTTGATTGAGGAAGATATTATGACCTGAGGCTCCCAGGTATCGCCCCCAGGAGCAATGTTTCAGTGTTCACAGTAACCCCATAGAAGAAGGTAAGCACTGTACGGTGTGGGCATCATATATTATAGGGAATCTGAGAGTTTGAAGTGCAGAAAAGAAGCACAAAAATCAAAACATGAAAAAAAAAGGAGAATATCTTGAAAATTGACTCAAAGACTTAGCAAATAGATTAATCATCTATAAATTATATGCAAAACTTTGTTATTTAATATGCCAAAATATAGGAAATTGTTGGTGATAGCAATTATTTTAACAGTTCAGCCTTCTCTTACTACCCCAGCAGATAATATTTTGTTTTTAAAAAGTGCATCCAATGCTCCCATCTCTATCAACACTGTCTGTCCACAACTATCAGATGCCGCAGTCTGTCTGGGCACAAAATAACCGAGCCGCCACAAAGCCTTGTAGGTTCAAACAGCAACTCTTTATTCCCGAACTCTCACCGACACTCTACACACACTTCCCAGGAACACACTCCCTTCGCTTGGCTCTGCGTGCGCGCATTCTCCTGCAACCCCAAGAGAACTCAACGGGAACTCCAAAGTAGCGGGCAGCAGGATACGTCTTAATCCCAGCAGGATCCGCCCTAATCCTGGATCCGCCCTAATCCCGGAGCAGCATCACCTTTCAACTATTCCCTCTAGCAAAATGCCAGGCGTCATTCCGACTAAACTGTGACTCTCAACAATCAGACCCTCTATGCCAATAATGCCCATTTCTCATATTCATTGCTTAGGCCTAGTGGAGGAAGGGCCAGGGCCTCCCAGCTGCTGTTTAGCTCACTCTTGTTGTAACCAGAGAACAATAGATCCTTCTAATGGAAGGATGAGAATAATACTCCCATTGTTGGTATAGCAGCTAAAAATGGGGCTCTGAACTTGGGGAACAGATCTTCCTCTTTTCTTCTGGTTCTGTGCTTTTTCAGAAGCATAGCCACCTTTCAAAGATGTGCTATTACCCTGGGAAGCCAGGAGAGGAATTCCCACATCCAATACAACCCAGAACCACACACACACTAAGAAGGCAAACAAGTGGCCTTGACATTTATTGACTAAAGACAACTCCATCCTCAACAGATTTGGATGGAGAATCCTACAGTCCTCAGTGTAAACATATCAAGGCAAACGAGTTTGGGGAGAAGTCCTGCTCACATGGGTCGGAGAGTGGCAGGACTTTCAGTCAGTCAGAACTAAAGATCATTGTCAGTTAAGTGGAATGACACAGTCCAATTTTTCTTCATTTTTATGTTATTGAAAACATGTGATTTTTGTGTACATCATTAGGGTCTGCAATCTGTATTTTTGACAGTTCTATTACACTTCTGCCAGCTATTCTTTTTTCCCCTTGGGACACTTGATGGCACATTGAGAAAGAGGATGGGAGTGTATATTTTCTCAATAGTATGCTTATGGGTTTGGACACTCACCTTTTCTCTTGCAGCACATTCTCTTTGTTGTCAGCCACCACTTGATGGAATAATGTGCTTGTGCACATCTTTGATATAGCGATCTTGTCTCATTTTGATCTGCTTCGTGGCAACATTTATGTTCTATTAATAGAGGTACTATATTTGCATTTGAAACGTGCGCTATAATGACAATTCCTGGCAGTTGGTCACTAGGGGGTTGGGGCTTAAATAGTGGGCAGGAGGAAAGTGATATATAATGGGATAACGGAATGGGAATCTGAAGCAATTTTGCTTCAAGTAAGATCCTTTAAATATTGACAATATTCAGAGAACCAACTTCTCCGTCATGTTCTCAACTTATTTTGTTTATTGCCCTTTGATTTTAATGTTGATTGGACATTTTTTCTCTGTGATTTGTATTATTTTCCTCTAGTGCTTCCTTGCTCATTTGCATTGTTCAGTATACACATAGGTATCTGAACCCTTCAACTTCCTTTGGGTTTCCCGCAACTTCCACAAATTCTAAAAACCTTGTTTGCATTCAGAGTCTTTATGAAACTCTATATATTTTTCAACAGGGTACATGCTATGTGCATGACACTATTCTAAACAATTTATATTAAGTCATTTAATTTTTATAACAGTCCTATGAGGAAGATTCTACTATGGATTCATTAAAAAAAAAAAAAGCACAAGGAGGTGAAATAACTTGACCAAGGCTACCCAGTAAGGAAGTAGCAGAACTGAGGATACAAATCCAGCAGTCTGGCTCTAGAATCTGTGCTCTTAGCAACCACCCTTAGGTCCTCTTATGCATAGTGAATGACAAAACTTGTACTAGCCCTGCCACATTTCCCCTAATGCCGGTGGCCCTGATCTTCTGTCCTTCCAAAGCTTTCCCTTAGCAGGTTTTCACAAAAACTGCTGCAGAGGACATGGTGTTATGACACCAAAACCTGGCTTCAAGGATGGACTTGTGGCCCCAACCACACTGGTGGAAATGTAACTGAACACTTCAGGGATTGTCTTAGCTATAAATGGCCCCCTAACGCAAGGTCAGGTCCTTCCCAAGGCAGCCCATATCCAATTACCAATAAAGGCAGGAGGTATAATGACTCTGTTGTTGCAGCCAAACAGTGGGATAACTTTGAGCCATTTTTCATTCCAGAGCTCTCCATGGGGTTGGCGAAGGCTGTCTTCAGGGCTGCAAGCTCCTCCCTCTACTCAGACTGCTCCCTGGCCCTTCTTCTTAAGTTGTTGGTCCTCAGGGAGTCCTTAATAAACATTCCATACACAAGTCTGTCTCAGAGTTCCTTTCTTTGAGAGCCCAACCTGAGACTACTACATAGGCCTAGGATGCCCCAAAGAGTACAATCTTTACAGGCTAGAATGAAGAGAAAGAGGTGTTATAGAAAAGTAGGCAGGGAGAGGTTGTGAAAAAAGAAAATAAAGGAATGAAAAGGAAAAGAAAACTGAAAAAAAAAAAGAAAAACTACTCATGACACCAGGCTTATCATCTTATAATATCACTTTAATCCTTTTTCCATTGGTCATCTCCAGTTAATTTTTATTTTCCTCTGAAACTTTTTTTAAAGGTAATTTCTCCTTTAATGCACAGGATTATTTCTAACTCATCATGACTAGTGCAAATCCTTAGTCACAATTTAACATGGAACAACTACGCAGCCCTTCCTGAAGAATCTGGCTAAGAGCAGAAGTAAATGTTATGAAGGGTTAGCTCTGATCTGCTGTGAGAGGCTCTCTGCAGAGAATTTATACCTTCCAGCAGAATGGAGGCTCAGAAGTCCTTGTTCTTAAAAATCACACTATTTAGGTAGTAGTTTACTGTTTATTCTCATCCAGCCCATTTGGATCTTCATTTTTGGGGGTTGGAGGTGCTGGGGTTTGAACCCAAGAGCACTTTATCACTGAGCCACATCCCCAGTCCTTTTTGTTTTTTATTTTGAGACAGGATATCACAAAGTTACATAGGGCTACTTAAGTTGCTGAGGCTGACCTTGAACTTGCAGACCTCCTTTTTTAGCCTCCCAAGCCTCTAGGATTACAGGGTGTGCAACACCACACCCTGCTCAGATATATACTCATCCTTACTTGGGGTTGAGGTTTACTCTAGTTTTCTGGCTCCCTCCCAGGCAGGGGGTGCTGGTGTCCTACTGAGGGTCTTCCCTCTACTGGGCAGTTGCTGGAGCCTAGATGGTCAGAGCATGGACCAGCCAAGCCAGCTCTTCAGACAGCACCATGTGGACCAGCCTTTGCAGGGGGTCAGATCCTTGAAACAAGAGTCACCATTGCCATGAGGAAATGCATCTTACTGCCTGGTGGGACAGTACAATCTCCACTCTCATTATACAACTCCAGCACCTCAGGGCTTGGGCCAGCTCCAACTTTGCAGAATGGCTGCCTCCAGTGGACCTATGGGACAGACACAGGTAGCCATGGAGATTAGGCACTGAACCAGTCAGTCATCCAGCTGAGTCTCCACTGCTGCAGTTCCACTGAGCTCTCTAAAATGTTTGTGTAATGGCAGGGTATGGTGGTCCATGCACATAATCCCAGTGATTTGAGAGGGTAAAGCAAGAGAATCCCAAGTTCAAGGCCAACTTCAGCAATTTACTAAGACCATGACTCAAAATAAAACAGAAGAGCTGGGGGAATGTGGCTTAGTAATAGAGTACCTCTGGGTCCAATCCCCAGTTCAAAAAACAAATTGGTATAACAATGTAGTAAATCCTCAAAAAGTTGAAAATATAATATAATTACATGTGGACCAGCAATTCCATTTCTGGATATATGCCCAAAGTAATTGAAAACAGAGTCTCCAAGAGATATTTGTATATCTAGATTCATAACAACATTATTCACAATAGCCAAAAAGTGGAAGCAACCCAATGTCCAACCCAAATGATCGATAAATGGATAAGCAAAAGGTATTACATGTACAAATGAGGTATTATTCAGCCTTCAAAGACTAGAACATTCTGATACATGCCATGACTTGGTGAAGCCTGAGGAAATTATGCTAAGTTGAATAAGCCAGTCACAAAAAGACAAATGTTGTATGATTCCACTTATATGAGATTTTGGAGCAACCAAATTCATAGAGACAGAAAGTAAAATGGTGGTTGTTACGGGCTGGGAACATAGGAGAAAGGGGAGTTATTATTTAATGTTTTGCAAGATGAAAAGAATTATGAAGATCAGTTGCACACAATGTGTATACTTCACAGTCCTGAACTGCACACTTAAAAATGATTAAGATGAGCTGGGTGTGGTGGCCGTGGCACACACTTGTAATCCCAGAAGCTTGGGAGGTTGAGGCAAAAGATGGCAAGTTCAGGACCAGCCTCAGCAATTTAGCAAAACCCTGAGCAACTTTATGAAACCCTGTCTCCAAATAAAAAATGAAAAGGGCCCCTGAGTTCTCTCCCCAATTAAAAAAAGATTGGGGATATGGCTCAGTGGCAAAGCACTCCTGGATTCAATTTCCAGTAGGTGCCCCCCACAACAAAAAAAAAAAAAAAAAAATGAGGGAGAGAGAAAAGAAAAAATAATTAGGATGTGTTGTTTTGTTTTGTTTTTTCACTGCTGGTTATTGAATCCAAGGCCTTGCACATTATAAGTAATCATTCTACCACTGAGTTTCATAAAGTGGTAACTTTTATGTTATGTATATTTATCATAGTTTAAAAATGCAAACACAAAAACTAGGGAAACACTTAACATTTCTCAAACTTGTTCCTGTGTAAGCAACTCTCTGAAGATGATAGTATATCCAAAATCCTGCTCAGTGTAAGCTTTCAAAGGAGAGAGATCAATTTTTCCCTAAAGTATGTGACCAGAGAAGATAAAGCCTTGAAGAAACTCGGAAGATTAAGTTGGAATCTCAGCTATGTGGGAGGATGAGGCAGGAGAACTAGAGTTCAAGACCAGCCTGGACAACTTAACAAGACCTGGGTAGGGAGGGCAAGAGAGGGGAGCGGAGTTGGAAGTTCTTAGGGGAAATAATGTGAAATGCAGGAGAGCCTGCCACAGTGTTGCTATGTGGTGGCTGTGACAGGCACTGCTTGTGTCCTGCAAAGATAATCTGAAAGCAGAAGGAGGAAGAGTGTTTGCTCATCAGCTCGAGTTGGTTCTGTGCCACAGCCAGAGGAGAATGGAAAAAGGAAAAACCATTTGTTGTGACTCTAAGAGGGCAATTACAATAGCAGGTGTTAAACAGGAAGAACCAGAAAAACAGTTCTTGAAGCCTCATTCAGCAGCTCTGGAGGGAAAAAAAAAAATGCCTAGAAGGTCTCAAAGACTGAAGTTTTGAAAGCAAAGATGACAGAAGGAACAATAGGCAGATATCAGCCTGAGGATTCTAGCAGCCAGGGATAGACAGTGAGGAGACACTGTGATATGGATCAAAGTCTCTCTTGATTCCTTGGATGCCAGGTGGTGCTCTGGCCATGGCCTTGGCTCATGACAATGAAAGAGGAGCCAAACAAACAATCAAGAGGAAACTTAAGCTTCACTGGGGTTTTGTTTCAAAGTAACTCCAACCAACTGCCACTCTGAGATGACTTCTCTCATAGCAATGTCCCAACCAGGCACTGTAACCATGGAGGCCCTTTTTGATGCACAGGTGAAAACTACCTGTCTGGCTCATCAATTCAATTCACCTGATTCCCTTTTCCAGCGCCCTCCCACCCCCCAAAAAAAATCACCTTATAAATTTAAAATGATGTAGGTTTAAGGGGATTGCTAAAGGGATTTCCTTTAAAGTATTTTCAATGTTGTTTCCTTTCTCTAGTTTTTGTTCTCATAGTTTTCAGTGTTCTTTTTGCATTGTGGTCAAATATTTATAACATAACAGCACTTTAACAATGTTTAAGTGTGCATTCAGTGACTTTAAATACTATCACAATGTTGCAAAACTGTCACAAATATCTATTTCCGAAACTTTTTCATGACCCCAACTAGAAATTGCACACATTAAATAGTAACACCCCAGGCCCCAGTAACCTGTAATCTCCTCCTTGGCTCTATGAATATGCCTATTCTACTTCAGATAAATAGAATAATCTAATATTTGTCCTTTTGTGTCTGGCTTATTTCACTTAGCATGTTTTCCAGGTTCATCCACATTATAGCATATATCAGATTTTTTTTTTTAACCAGGAATTGAACCCAGGACCTCATACATTCGAGGTAAGCACTCTGTCATTGAGCAAAATCTCCAGCCCCTTTTCAAATTTTGTTTTGAGATAGGGTCTTGTCAAGTTGTCCAGGCTGGCTTTGAATTTGCAATCCTCCTGCCTCATTCTCCCTAGCAGCTGTGATTACAGGCCCATGCCACCATGCCTGACTAGAATTTCATTCCTTTTCAAGACTGAACAATATTCCATTGTATGCATACACCGTAATTAATTTATCTATTCACTTATCCATTTAGTCATCTATCCATTGATAGACATTTAAATTGTTTCTAACTTGTGGCTATTGTGACTAATGTTTCTCTGAACATTGGTGTATAGATATCTGTTTGAGTCTCTGCTTTCAATTTTTTTTTGGATATATACCTAGGAATGAAATTGCTGAATCATGATAATTCTTGGTGTAACTTTCTGAGGAACCACGGAAAATTTTTCTATAGCAGCGGCACCATTTTACATTTCTACTAGCAATGCATAAAGGTTATAGTTTCTCTAGATCTTCACCACATTTGTATTTTTATTTGTTTGATAATTGCTATCCTTTTATGGGTCTGAAGTGATAACTCATTGTGATTTTAATTTGTCGTAATGACTAGTGACGGGTGCGTCTTTTTATATATTTATTGGCCATCTGCATGTCTTTTCTGGAGAAATTTCTATTCAAGTCCTATGCTCGGTTTTTGTTTTGTTTTTTAATCAGTTTCAAAGAGGTAGAGAAGGGGTAGCTCTCACTGGTGCATCAAAGGGAGTGTTTAAATCAGCTTTTTCACTTCTGTGACTGAAAGACCTGACCAGAACAACTGGAGAGGAGGAAAGATTTATTTAAGGGCTCATGGTTACAGAGGTCTCAATCCATAGACAGCAGGCTCCATTCCTTGGGGCTCCAGGTGAGGCAGGACATCATGGCGGAAGAGTGTGCCAGAGGAACCAGCTCACAAGATGATCAGAAAGAAGAGAGAGACTTCATTTGCCAGATACAAATATATACCCCACAGCCACTGCCCCAATTCCTACCTCCTTCAGCCACACCCTACCACTTCAATTACCACTCAGTTAATCCCAATCAGGGGATTAATTCACTGATTAGGTTAAGACTCTCACAATCTAATCATTTTTCTTCTGAAACGTCTTGCATTGTCTCACACGTGAGCTTTTGGGGACATCTCACATCCAAACCATAACAGGCTGCATCCATAGTTACACAGTGTGATAGTGACAATGCTTTGAGAAGTTATTTCAGGTTGGCAGTTGACTGAGGCTATTCTGTTAAGTAGAATTTCTTTACAGTTCTGATTATTAATCCCTATCAGATATATGACTTGCAATATTTTCTCCTGTTTGATGGATTGTCTTTTTACTCACTTGATAGTATTTTTTGGTGTACAAACATTTTTAATTTTGATGAAGTCAAGTGTATCTTCTTTTTTTCTTTAATTGCTTATGATTTTGGTGTCATACACAAGAAATTATTAACTAATCTAATGCCATGCAAATTTTCCCCTATATTTTCTTCTAAGAATTTTATATAGCTCTTATGTTTAGTTCTTTGATCATTTGAGTTAATTTTTATATATGCTGCAAAGTATGAATCCAACTTCATTCTTTTATATGTAGATATCCAATTTTCCCAGTGCCTTAGTTGAAAAGACTATTCTTTCCCAGGTTCGCTCTCTCTCTCTCTCTCTCTCTCTATATATATATATATATGTGTGTGTGTGTGTGTGTGTGTGTGTGTGTGTGTTTTAGATGGACACATCTAAATATTTGTGATTTTATTCTCCCTGCTAATCAGAAAAGGGTAGGTTACTTATATTATAATATATAAGAAACACAGGTTATAGTTAAGTAAATATGGTAATGAAGCCAGGTAACTATTTATAGAACACTATTAATATTGCAAATCCAGTTTTATCTAATTCATGGTGTCCTATTGCTCCAGCCAAAATAATTCCCTTCTATCATTGAGCTCTTACATTGATCTCTTAGCATTCATTGTCTATAATACTGTTTTTTTCTTTTCTTTTTTGCGGGATGTGGGGGCGGGGTACTGGAGATTGAACTCAGGGGTACTTGACCAGAGTCACACCCACAGCCCTATTTTGGTCTACTATTACTCCAGCTACTACTAAGACAACCAACTCTTTTTTTTTTTTTTTTTAAGGTACTGGGAATTGAACCCAGGACCTCAAGCATGTTAGGCTTAGGCAAGTGCTCTACCACTAAGATAACTCCCAATCCAACAACCAACTTTTCTTGGGCATGATTCTTGTGTTCTGACACAGAATTCAGAGCCCAAAGTAGGGGATGCCCACAAAACCCACTCTTCACTCATGCATATACAACCTAGCAGTGCAGGGGGAATTCAGTGCCTCATGGAAGCAAATCTTGACCAATGGGGGCAAGAACAAATCTTTCCTTGCATCAAGGGGGAAATTCTGGGGCCATTCTACATGGCTCCTCAGAAGGTCCTAAAGTGATAAAGTGTGTTTCCTAAATAAGCAATGTGAGAATACACCTATAAACTGGTTTTCTCTTCTTTCCCAATTTTCATTCTCCCCAGTTCCGTGGGGTTACCCTCCCCCCAATACTTTCACTCAAGTCTTGGTCTCAGAACTTGTTTTCCAGGAAGAGCACAAGCTAATATATAAGCTTTCACCTTTTGATATTCTTTCTTTTGTCATTATTTTATTTTGTTTTTCAAAAAATAAGAACAAATTATTTCTTGCAACCAGGGATATAAGACTAAGAGGAATTTACTCTTAGGACTCAGTAGGGATTTGGCAATGTGATTAAGATAGAAACACACAGTTTCTGTATTGGACTAAAAGAAGACAAGAGTCTGAAATAGCCACTCTTATGGGATCAGCTATTTTAAAATCACTGTCCATTGACTGGGAGTTATAATTTCTCTGTCAGTATCCTGCCTCTTTTACAAAGCATTGCTGTATTTGGAAAGCTGGTATGATAACTTTGCAAATGTAGCTATCTCCTTGCTTTATTTTTTAAAGTTTGTTTGTTCGAAACATGTACAATACAATTCAGTGGATTTGGATAGATTCACAAAGCCATGCAATCACCACCACTAATTTCTAAATATTTTGATCACCTCAAATAGAAACCCATATTTTTGACCAGGCACAGTGGTGCATGTCTGTAATCCCAGCAAATAAGGAGACTAAGGCAGGAGAATCATAAGTTTGAAGCCAGTCTCAGCAATTTATCAAAGCCCTAAGCAACTTAGCAAGACCTTGTATCAAAATAAAAAAATAAAATAAAGTAAAAATGGCTAGGGATGTAGCTTAGTAGTTCAAACCCCAGTATGAAGAGGAGAAAGGAACCATATTTATTAGTAGTAACTCCCTTCCAACCCCGCAACTCCTACCCTGCTCCTAGTCCCTGGCAACTACTAATCTGCTTTCTAACTCTACAAATTGGCATGTTCTGAACATTCAATGGTAATAAATGCATCATTCGTGTGTGGCCTTTTATGTCTGGATTGTTTAATTTAGCAGAATGTTTTCAGGGCTTATTCATGTTGTAACATGTATCAACGCTTCTGAGGTTCTTTCTTCCTGACCTCAATTCTTTGAGATGAGCTGGATGTCCTACAGTTCCCTTCAATTCTGACCTAATTCTTGGAGTCAGCATCAGATCACACAGGTTAAGGGCTCAGTCCCAGAGGTCTGCCTCCACTTCAGATGCCGGCTACAAATGGGGTACCCATGCTACCTGCATTTCTTCTTGGCCAACCACAAATTCATGGATTCCCATGATGTCCCATCGGGGTCAATAATTCACTAGAATGATTCATAGAACTCTAAAAAGCATTTTATGTATTGCTATTAGTTTATTATAAATGATACAACTCACCAGGCATGGGGAAGTATGCCTGTAATTCCAGTGACTGGGGAGGCTGAGGCAGGAGGATTGCAAATTTCAGGCCAGCCTCAGCAATTTTGTGAGCTCTGTCTCAAAACTTAAAAAAAAGAAAGAAGGGCTGGAGGAAGTAGCTCAGTGGTAGAACACCTCTGTGTTCAATCCCCAGTACAGGAAGGAAGGAAGGAAGGAAGGAAGGAAGGAAGGAAGGAAGATATAAGTTGAAGAGATGCATAGGGCAAGGTAAGGAGGAGGATGATTCTCCAGGACACCTTTCCCTCAGCATTTTAATATGTTCACCAACTGGAAGCTCCTCAACCACTATAATTTAGGGGTTTCATTGAGACTTCATTACATAGCCATGATTGACTAAAGCATTGACTGGTGATTGAATTGAAATATTCAGTTTGTCTCCCCTCCCTGGAAGTAGAATGTGGAGAATAGGGCTGACAGTTCTAACTCTCTGACTTGCACACCAGCTCCCATCCTAGACCCTGGTATGGTTGAAAGGAACTCATTTTGAATAACAAATAGCAACCCTATCACTTAATGACTTCCAAGGAGTTTAGGAGCTCTGTTTCAGGAACTGGGAACAAAGACAAAATCTCTCCTTTCTCTCTCTTTCTCCCTTTTGACTTTGCAATATATTAGGCAAGTGCTTTACCATTGACCCACACCCCCAGCCCTTTTAAAATTTTATTTTGGGGCAGGATCTCACTAGGTTGCTCAGACTGGCCTCAAATTTGCCATTCTCCCACCTCAGCCTCCCAAGTAGCTGGACTTACAGGAATGTGCCACCACACCTGGCATCCAAATGTGTTTCTCACTTTAGTTCTCCCTCAGCATCTATAGACCATTGGTTCTAGGTGCCCTGCCCCCTGCCCCGCCACAGTCTATATATATTCTTTGTATAAAATGATACTGTATTTGCATATAACTTACAAAATCTTCCTGTATACTTTGTCATTTCTAGATTACTTTTTTTTCGGCGGGGGGGTGGGGGTGGTACTGGGGATCAAACCCAGGGGCACTTAACCACTGAGCCACATCCCCAGTCCTTTCTTGTTTTTATTTTGAGAAAGGGTCTAGCTAAATTTCTTGGGACCTTGCTAAGTTGCTGAGGCTAACTCTGAATTCCTATCTTTCTGCCTCAGTTTCCCAAGCCACTGGGGTCACTGGGATTATAGGTGTGTGCCATCATGCCTGGCTGGATTACTTATAAACACCAAACAATGTAAATGTCATGTAAATAGTTGCTGTACTACATCGCTTAAGGAATAATGATATAGGTGGGAAAGTGAGCACATGTTCTATATAGAAGCAATTTGGAGGGTGGGTATTTTCCCCCTGTGATTGGTTTAGTCGATGTATGTGAAACCTGGGGATATGGAGGACCAACTATCCCATAATGCTTCACTTCTTTGGATGAATACTATCCCATGGAATAATATTGTTATATGGATGCACCACTTTTTAAAAATTTTTGTACCAGGGATTGAACCCAAGGGTGCTTTACCACTGAGCCATATCCCCAGCCCTTTTCATTTTTAGTTTTGAGACAAGGTCTCACTAATTTGCTTAGGGCCTCCCTAAATTGCTGAGGCTGGCCTTAAATTTGCAATCCTCCTGCCTTGGCCTCCTGAGTCACTAGGATTACAGGCATGTGCTACCATGCCCAGCAGATGTATCACATTTTTTCCATTCCTTGGTTGATAACCACTTGGGTTGTTTCCACCTTTTGGCTATTGTGAATAGTACTGCTGTAAACACTCATGTGCAAGTTTTCTTGTAGACACATGTTTTTGTTTCTACTAAGTAAACATCTAGTGTCAAAGGATAAAATTACAATTATAGAATCAGGCAACACTTTATTCCATAAAATAGATTAAGTGTTCCAATGGGCTGAGTAGAAAAAAAATGGTTTTATACACAAAGAAAGGCAGAAACAAAGAACAAAATTATCAAAGATAATTTCCTTGTAAGGCAGGGACAGGGAGACAAAACAATAGAAAAATAACTGATTGGCTAACATCAGGTTACTTTAGGTTAACTTTTTTTGTGTAAGGATTATGGCAGAGGGAACTTTATTCTCATGCCAGTTGAACTGGCCTGTTTGGGAAATGTGGCCATTATCTCTCTAACCCCAATTTCTCAATTTCTCAATATTTCCATTCCTTGGAAGGGCAGATGGACAAGTTAGTTTCAGTTTGGTGACATGGAACTTTGCACGAGTGACTTTATTTTTATCTTAAGCACAGTCTGTGCAGGAGCTCAATCCAAAACAATGGCCTCTTATAATCTTTATTTAACTCTAGAAATTGAATTGCTGAATCTAATAATAATGTCATGGCTTTTTTTGTCTGGTTCCTCAAAAAACAAAATAAACAAAAACAAAACTGTCGAACTACTTCCCAAAGTGCTTGTATTTTCTTTTTTAAAACTTTTTTGGGTATTAGTTAGGTTTTATGTCCCAATTTACTTCATATACTCTTGAGGGAAGAGTTTCTTCTTCCCCACATCTGCCTTGTATCTATCCTAGTACCTTATACTCTAGAAGTGTTCATGTGTGACCATGTAATTAAGACAATATGCTCTTTTTCTTGGGTCTTATTGTCTTATTGAACTATATATAGCTTTTCTTTGCTTTCTTAGCTTTTCTTTGCTTTCTTTACATAACAGGAGAAATTCAGGTAACTGAATTGGGGGTAGATGGTGTGCTGATGGTGGCTGGCAGGTGGTGGTGTAACCAAGAAAAGATCTGATTCTGCTGCTGCTTGATATGGCCAGTGACTCAAAGAGAAAGTGCCAAGAGAAGAAATTTAGTTGTTTAAGTTGCTGAGGCTAGCCTTGAACTTGTGATCCTCCTGTCTCAGCCTCCTGAATCCTTGGGATCACAGGCGTATGCCACCAGGCCTGGCAAGAAAGTGATTTATTCAGTAGCTAAAGAATGAAGAAGTGAGAGCTCTCCTGGCAAATCAGCTTCTCCCCTCCAGGGAGTTGAGGAATCACAGACATGGGATAGGAATAATGAGGGAGGGAGGGAGGGAGAAGGAGAGGGGGAGAGGGAGAGGGAGAGGGAGAGGGAGAGGGAGAGGGAGAGGGAGAGGGAGGGAGAGGGAGAGGGAGAGAGAGAGAGAGAGAGAGAGAGAGAGAGAGATATTAATAAATGAGGAGGAATAGTCACGTTCTTTCTGGGAACAGGTGGAACTCCTTCCATGGTCTGGTGCTTCCTGTCATGGCTGCTGGCAGGTGTCTTTAGCCTTGAAAGGTGAAAAGAAAAGAAAAACCAGGCAAGTCTTGGTTAGATTAACCCTGTTTTATAGTTCTGGACAAAACATTTCTTAAATGATCAGTACATCTACCTGCAAAACTGAGTACATTCTGACCACAAAGCTTAAGGCATAAAAGGAGAAAAACAAAGTAGCAAGGCAGAGAGGCCAAGCCTTTTCATCCTGTTCCAGGCATCCTTCAGACATCTGCAGGCCCAATAGAAGAATCAGGGTTTTCAGCAAGAGTGGCCTTCAATCCCTGAAAAGTAACTCATAACTCATAACTCACACGTCAGAGGTATTATCTACAACAAAGCTGGTTAGAAACTAATAATGTATCACCCAGCTGTGTGACCTCCAAAATTAGTTATTTTTAAGTCAACTAAGAACAAGTGAAGCTAGGGGGTTTATTTAGGTTTTCCCTCATTAACTGTAGAGTAAGAAAGAATAAATGGAGCCAGGGTGGTGGTGCACGCTTATTATCCTAGCAACTACAAAACTGAGGCAGGAAGATAGCAAGTTCAAGGCCAGTCTCAGAAACCCAGTTAAGGCCCTAACTTAGCAAGACCCTGTCTCAAAATAAAAAAGATGAAGAACTGGGGAGGTAGTTTATGCTAAAGTACTCCTACAAGGGAAAAAAATTAGCTGCTAGGCAGGCACTTAAAAAAATTTTTTTTTTTTAAATTTAAGGTGGGGCCTTTGGGAACCCATTAGGATTAGATAGAATCATTAGGGTGAAGTCCCATGATTGAATCTCAGTGACTTCTCTTTTGTTTTTTCAGTGCTGGGAATAGAACCCAGGGTCTCGCCATGCTAGGCAAACACTACAACAAAGTTACACCTCCAGCTCCCCAGTGGATTTATAAGAAAAAGGAGAGACCAGAAGAGACACATGTGCATAGAGGTCCTCCCTGACTTTTGCTGTGTGGTCTCTGTGGACTCTGCCTGAAAGAAGGTCATCACCAGATACAAGTCCTTAAAACTCCAAAATCTTGAATCCAAATAATCCTCTTTTTGTTTTGGTAGTGGTGCTGGGAATTGAACCCACGGCCTTTTGCATGCAAGGTAAATACTCTACCAACTGAACTATATCCCCAGCCTCTTTTCTTTACAACATATCTGATATTGTTGACAACAGCAAATGGATCAAAATACCAAATTAAACTAGACCAAAAAAAAAAAAAAAAGTGAGGGAAAGTTTATTAGCTGTATTTATCAGAATTCCTAAACTTCCAGCAGGGATGGCTCCCTGTTGTCAGATTGCTCATGCTCATGTCTTCCTGAGTCTATTGGCTCTGCTTTATTCTGTCTGGGCTTTATCCTAAGAAAGCTTCTTTCCAAGGCTTGGGAGGCTAAGACAAGAGGATCATGAATTCAAAGCCAGCCTCAGAAACTGAGTGAGGCCCTAATCAACTTAGTGAGACTCTGTCTCAAAATAAAAATAAGGGCTGGGGCTATAGCTCAGTGGCAGAGTGCTTGCCTAGCACATGTGAGGTACTGGGTTCAATCCTCAGCACCACATAAAAATAAACAAAATAAAGGCATTCTAAAAATAAATAAATAAAAATAAGAAAGGGCTGGACATATGGCTCAGCGGTTAGGTGCCCCTGAGATCAATCCCAAGTGCCAAATAAATAAGGAAGAGAGAAAGAAAGCTTCTTTCCACCTAGCTGTAATATGTCCCCTGGAAGTTCCCTTTGCTTCTTATTATCTCTTTCATAAAAATATTAGAAAGCAAGACAACTATCGGGAGCTAAGTTCTATTTACGAACCTGCTGATGACAATAGTAGTCTAACATTCTTTTAGGGTGGAAACTCAGAGCCATTCATCACACCACCACTTCTCTCCTGACCACAACTTCCTCTGGAAATTCTAGGCTCCACAACATGTACCTCATGTCTGAATGGCAAGCACCTACTTCTGTCTGTTCTTATGAGCAACATAGGCTGATGTCACTGTGGAGTGGTTAGAAAATAATAGTGTCTTGGGGTTCATACTTCAAAACTTCCTCTGGTCTCTGCTTCCCTTCTTGAACTTTGCTTTGGGTCTTGCTTTTTTTGTCCTGAAAGGAAACTGGTGCTGTGACAGCCATTCCTGGAAAAGAACATTAATTGGCAGGTGAGAATGAACCAGTGGTGTGTGAGGCAAGCCTACCAGAGAACAACCTGAGTTCTTTCTTCATTTGACCCAAGCCCTCCTGGTGGGGTCATAGAAGTCCTGAAATAGGGCTTAGTATTTCCCAATACAAAGAAATGAATCCCCACAATAATAATAAAATCTAGGATGTCCTCAAACTAAGCTCAGGTCAAGGATAAAGTGTGAAAGTTCTTGATTCCCTCTGCCTTCCATCCCTCTGCAACTACTTTTCTCTAATCCTCTAAAATTTTCTGAGCCAGGGTTGGGAAGAGAAGTGGACAAGACCAGAATCTGTCTCACCTCACACAATCATGTTTCAGCAGCAAGAACTCCAAAGAGCCCTAAAATTCTCAATTTTTACTTATTTATTTATTTTAGGTATTGGGAATTGAATCCAGGGGCACTTTACCACTGAGCTACATCCCCAGCCTTTATTAAATTTTTTAAAAAATTTTCAGACTGTGTCTCTCTAAATTGCTGAAGCTGGGCTTGAACTTGCAATCCTCCTGTCTCAGCCTCATGAGTCATTAGGATTAGAGGCATTCACCACCACACCTTGCCCAAAACTCTCAATTTAAACTTGGCCAACATTAGGAAAACATACTTTTCAAGGTTAAATAAGATTTTAACAATTTGTTAGCTTAATTTATAAATTTTAAATATTAAGTTTATAATTTGTTTTTTCATCTGTATTCGTGCCTTGGGCCACACAAATGTTAGGGACAAACTGGGTATCTTTTTTCCTTTTTCTTGTTAATTGTGGAGCTATTGTTTTATGCACTTTCATAAAGAGAAGGGGACCCAAAACACTTACATTCCTCAATTACAACTTGAATTTGTATCACTTCTTCCTCCCACATAGGGGAAGCACTTATAGATTTAAACCCTAGCAAGCAGAGACCACTTGGAAAAGAGCACAATGTGATTGATAAAATGTAGGTCTCATTTCAAAAAGTTTGTTGGGTATGAAAAGGAAGGGGGAAAAAAATCACATTAGTGTTAGTTAAGAATAGGAATGTCCCAAAGGCTGAGGCAGGGGGATCACAGGTTCAAGGCCAGCTTCAGCAATTTTGCAAGACCCTGTCTTAAAAAAATAAAAAGAGCTGGGGAGGTTGCTCAGTGGTTAAGTGCTCCTGGGTTCAATCCCCAGTAAATCCCCAGCATGAAAAATTTAAAATAAAATAAATGCCACACCAGCAGCTGCAAGAAACCACTGCATGATAAGTAGTGGTATGCACCAAGTATGAGAGCATACTTAATGGAAAGAGTCACCTCATTGGAGGGGGTCACAGACCTTTACTTTCATTATCACATGTCCTACTCAGGAAGTGAATAGGTATCCCTTCCCTTTCCTATGTCATTAATTCACTCCATCTCTTACCATTCCCTTACTCCTGTCCCTGTTGACTCCTTGTCTCTCTCTAGGTTTCTCCCTGTCTCTCCACTGAGAGATGGCTTTTGTCATATTTATCATTAATATATGGCTTGAGTATTAATTGAACAAATGAATAGTGTTCTGGAAATTTCTACTTGATCTCTCAGCAGCATTTGTCATAATTGGGAATTCTCACCTTTTTTGGTGGGGGAAAGTTTACTGGGGATTGAACCCAAGGCCTTGTGCATGCTAAGCCAAATTCTCTACCACTGAGCTCATCTCCAGCCCTTTTTACTTTGAGACAGGGTCTCACTAAATTGCCCAGGCTGGCCTGGAACTTGTGACCCTCCTGCCTTAGCCTCTTGAGTAGCTGAGATTACAGGCCTGTGCCACCACACCAGGCAGAACCTTCAAGTTCCTTTCTTGGCTTCATTGATACCACAATCTCTTTGTATTCCTCTTCTTAGGTCTCTGAGCGTTTTTCCTGCTCATTTTTGGCAGGCTCCTGGTCTTCTACTCAAACTCTAATACTATGATATGTGAAGTAACTAAACCATGCAGGGCTCAGTCCCAGGACCATCTTCTCTATTTACACCGTCTTCCTACACTGATGGGTGACATTTCCATAAATAATTTAAGGAGGTGAGAACATGTGGCTATCTGAGGTGTTCCAGGCATTGAGGGAACAGCAAGCAGACCACTGAGGCTAGAGTGGAGTGAATGATGAGGAGATATGGAGGGTTGGTGGACAGATCATGCAGAACTGGAAATGGGCCACTGTAATGACGTCAGTTCTTACTCCAAGGTGAAAAGCTAATGGGATGACCAGGCTCTGACTTATACTGTACTATACTATGATCAGTCTCACATGTAAATGAGCAAATGAGTGGAAGAAAATGGGACAGAAAAGGAAATACAGACCTTAGTTAATCTGGGAACCAAGAATCAATTAAATGACCTCTTGAAGAGAAGTGTAACTCCCAATGCACTTCCACACTTACGTTAAAGATGTAAAGACTGCTCAAGGTGCCAGCTTGCCGTAGATCTCCCCTTAGGCTTGCATGCTGCAGGAGGGGCAGCAGAGACACTTGAGCTGGGAGAGAAAAGCAGCTGGTTGCTGGTGAGACTGGAAGAGGATCCCAAGCAGCAGCTCCTTTGTCACTGGAAACCTGACCCTTTTCAGTTGAGCCAGACAATGAAGTTTTGGCCAGAGACTGGTAGGGAAAACTGCCAAGTTCACAGTCAGCCTCCTTCAGCCTAGACAGCCTCTGAGAGAGGAGTGCAGCTTTTCAATATAAAGAAATGAGACTGAGCAGAGGGGAGAACTAATATTTTTCATTAATATAACACACAGACCGTGTCAAAATGTGTTGCTAAATCGATTTTACTCTAACCATGGGAAAGCATGACTTAGCCACAAACAAAAGAGAAGTTATGATTGTGGAGTGGAGATTTTAAGAAGCTTCAAAATGGCTTCATTAGATAAACTCACCTTTGCTACCATTGATTACCTCGGCTGTATCCCTTTATTTTTTATTTTATCTATATCTACTTACCTATCTATCCATCTATATATTTGTGTGTACTGGTTTAAACCCAGGAACTCACACATGCTACACACATGTTCCACCATTGAAGTTAACCTTCAACCCTATTTTTTTTTTTTTTTTTTTGTGGCACTGGGGATTGCATGCAAGACAAGTACTCTATCAACTGAGCTTTATTCCCTGAGCTGGGTGCTGTGGCATATGCCTGTAATCTCAGCGGCTCAGAAGGCTGAAGCAGGAGGATTGCAAGTTCAAAACCAGCCTCAGCAATGGTGAGGTGCTAAGCAACTCAGTGAGACCCTGTCTCTAAATAAAATAGGGCTGGGATGTGGCTCAGTGGTTGAGTGCCTCTGAGTTCAATCCGGTATACCGCCCCCCTCAAAAAAAAGGAGTAAAAATGAATATGTTCCTAGTCATAAAAATAATTCATGTAGAGTTGGAGTGTAGCTCAGTGGTAGAGTGCTTGCCTAGCATGCATGAGGCCCTGGGTTCAAGTCCCAGCACCATACATACATACACACACACACACACACACACACACACACATACATGTACATGGTTAAAAATTCAAGCATTACAGAGGGGTATACAATGCTGTCTCTCAATAATATAAGCAAAGTTTTATAATGTAAAGTTTTATAATGTAAAGTTTTCCTAAATTCATCTACTGAAAAATAAATATACAAAAGTAGTGATGAAAATTCTGAAAAAATAAAACAGGGCAAGATATGATCTCAAAGATTAAAATATAAAGAAATTATAATTAGAATTTGGTAATGGCACAGGAATAAACATATTAGAGGTATAAAATAGTGTCCATAGGTAGACCCAAAATATATGAGAATTTAGTATAAAACAAAGAATTTCAATAATTGGAGGGAAATAAATGGAGTAAGAACTTTTAGCTGGTTATCTTTAAAAACCAAAAAAATTTGGATTCCTATCTCATTTCTTATGCCAAAACAAATCCCAGCTGGGTCACTTATTTATTTATATATTTGAAGAAATGGGGTTTTCCCGTCATTCAGGCAACAGCCAGGCTGTCCCTGAACTCCTGGGCTTAAGGGGATTCTTCTGCCTCAGCCTCACAAGTTACTGGGACTATAGACATGTGCCATCTTACTTTGCATGGATCATAGATTTAAATTTAAAAAAAAAACAAAACAAACAACCTAAAAGTACTGGAAGAAAACATGGGAGAATTAAAAATAAAGGGGCTGAAGTTGTAGCTCAGTGGTAGAAATCTTGCCTAGTATGTGTGAGGCACTGGATTCAATTCTCAGTACCACATATAAATAAATTAATGAATAAATAAATTAAATAAAGGCCCATCAAAAACTATAAATAAATAAATAAATAAATAAGCTAAGTGCAGTGGCACACATTTGTAATCCCAGAGACTCAGGAGGTTGAGGCAGAAGGATTGAAAGTTTGAGACCAGCCTCAGCAACTTAAGACCCTAAGCAACTTGGCAAGACCCTGTCTCAACAATAAAAAATAAAAAGCACTAGGGAAGTGACTCAGTGGTAAAGCATCCCTGGGTTCAATCCCCAGTTCTACCACCCCAACCCACACTTGCAAAAAAAGCTCAAAGCCAGCATAAAAATTTAGGGAGACCTTCTCTAAAAATAAAAAATAAAAAAGGCTGGGGATATAGTCAGTGATTAAGTGCATTTGGGTTCAACCCTCAGTACCACAAAAATCAAACAATCAGAAAAAAAAAAAGGGCTTTCTAATGTTATAAGCTGATGTGTTTCCTCAAAATTCATATGTTAAAATACTAACTGCCCACCTCAGAATGTGAGTATATTTGGAATTAGAGTATTTAGGGTATTTTAAAAGGTAAAGTTAAAAAGAGATCATGAGGATGGACCTTAATTTTATATGACTGATGTCCTTATAAGGAGATCAGGACACAGACAACACCATGTGAAGACACAAGAAGACCACCATCTACAAGTCATGGAGAGGAGTCACAGAAGAAACCAACCTGCTGATACCTTGATCTTGCACTTCCAACCTCCAGAACAGTAAAGAAGTAAACCTGTTTTGTTTAAGCCCCTCATCTGGGGAGCTTCAGTATGGCAGCCGTAGCAAACCAACACAGACAACTAAGATCTTTTTAATATGCAAAATTCAGTATGCAAGAGAAATGATTGGTAAGTTTTGCTATATAAAAAGTTTTAAATTTCTACATAGAAGTAAAAACAAAACACAACAATAATAAAAAGAATCTCCAAGTTGGGCTCTGTGGCATATACCTGTAATTCCAGCTACTAGAGAGGCTGAGGCAGGAGGATTGCTTGAGCCCAGGAGTTTGAGATTAGTCTGGGCAACAAAGCAAGACTCTGTCCTCTCCCCTTCTCCAAAATACATACCTCCAAATCCAAAGACAAATAATAAGCTGGGGAAGGTGGGAAATGACATTCAAAGGGCTAATTTTATTTTTAAGAAATGATTAAAATTGCCAGATTTTCTCTCTATTCTGCTGCCTCTCCTTCCACCCTCTCTTTTTCTCTCAGTAGAAGCTAGAATTCCAGATTTTTTATATCATATCTTCCATTGGTTTCATGTTGAAAATTAAATTGTCAACACTACACAGGCCAACATTATGAAAGGCTCTTAGTTCAGGGTGTCTGGTCTAGATTACCACCACAGGGGGCCTTCCCTTTAGTAGGTCAGCAGGTGAGAAAGCAAAATGAGAATTTCTTAGTTATCCAGAATCATGTACTCAGGCACACATGAACCTGTGCATGCATATGCGCGTGTGCATGCACACATACACAGGCATACCCAGTTGATATCAACTCTCAGTTTCAGTACAATTTGAGGCCTGGGGGTGTTACTCATTGATATAAGTCTTGCCTAGTGAGCTTGAGGCCCTGGGTTCAATTCCTGACACTACAAAACAAAGACCAAAACCTACAAAACAACATAAAATTTCAGTGCAGTTTAGAGATACATTCACAGAATAAAACCATTTTCGCACATGCAACATAATTTTTACTGACCTCTCCGCTGCCCAAATGGGAATCAAGCTTCACTTTTCTGTGGGATCTGTGTCAGTCACCTCCTTTTCTCGTCTCCTTACAAGGCAATGAGCCTCACCTGAGCAAAAAAAAACAGTCTTTACAGAGCTCTCTGTTGATTGATGACTGCACTGAGGCCCTGGAATAGCTTTAAAATAACTCCCTTCTCTGTACTTTGAGCCAAATCACATTCCCAGGCAGACATAGCCAGAAGGGAAAAAGGAAATAGGAAAATGTATGATCTACTCGTCTAAGAACCTCCTCCCATGAGTAAGTGTGAGGTGAAGATAGGGGTAATATGCTTGTCTGGGATGAGGGGAGTAATAAAAGTTCATAATTTGAATTGCTAACTATGGTTAATATTGAGTAGTAGGGTTTGGGATGGTTTCATTTTTATTCTATATATCATTTCCTGAATTTTCTAGAGTGAATTTATATTGCTTTTACAAACAGGAAAAAGAACAACTGCTATTAGAAAACATTTAGTATGTTAAGGTTACCATCCTAACTAGATTGTACAAACACCCCTGAGAAGAGGGGTCAGTTTTGTGTTCCTGTGTGGAGAAGGGATTCCCATACCTATAGTTTAGAATTCATGGTAGGCACTTGGTAAAACCCTTACTAACAGACATTAATTTGGATCTTTTCCAGAGCTAGTCCTGATTAAGGTCACTAGTCAAGAGATCTTTGTTTTGCCTGAGCCAGAATAACCCTCAGGGAAGCATATCTATGGGCTGGACATGTATTGCCCTATGTTGAGCTTATAGGCACATCATTTTGTCCAGTGGGCACACAGCCCCACAGCATGGTACTCTGGATTGTAGTTTGTTATTTGCCTTTTTTTTTTTTTTTTTTTTCAAGACAAGGTCTCCTGCGTTGCCTGGGCTGACTCAAAACTCCTGGGCTCAAATGATCTTCCCACCCGAGTCTCCCAAGCACTTGAGAAACTACAGGTGTGGGCTTCTGTGCCCTGCTATGTTTGGCATTATTTTAAGCTTTGATTGGTGTTTACTGGTTTACAACAGAGTTGCCAATCACAGATTTAATATTGAATAGTGTGAATATCACCCATCAGCTTGAATTTCTTTCATCCACGAAGCTTCTTCTGACCTCCTTACCTAGACATAAGGTTTCCTTTTTTTTAGTTTGATTGTACATAATTTTTACCTCTGTATCAATCATTACTTTCTAAATTGATACTGTACTTACTTATGTATGTATCTTATCTCCTCTCCTAGACTGTTTCCTGAGATCCAGATCTATTCTTCAGTTACTTTGTCTTATAATAACAGCTACCATTGATCAAGTAGTTACTCAAGTATCAAGCTCTTTAAACAGACAATTCTATTTAAAACAAATCCTTCCCATGAAACAAGCATTTTTATCTTCATTTTACTGGAAATTATGGTTTTCATTTTCAGTTTTTTATTGAAAAACCTGAGGACAAAGCATAAAGTCACTTGGCCACTAAGTAATAAAGTCTTTTTTCTTTTTCTTTGTGGTACTGGGGATTAAACCAAGAGACCCTCTATCACTGAGCCATATCCTAGCCTTTTTAATCTTATTTTGAGACAGGGTCTTTCTAAGTTGTGGAGGCTGGTCTCAAACTTTTGATGCTCCTGTCTCGATCTCTTGAGTCACTGGGATTTTAGGTGTGTGCAATTGTGCCCACCAAGTCTATGCTCTCAACTACTGCGCCCTCAAATCCTTCCATAATGCTTCCTGCATACTCTAAGCAATAAAGATGCTGTAAAATCTCTTTAATGGATTCATGAATCAGCTGGTGATACAAGAATGTTGTAGACCATCCCACTTCAGATATCTCTTTTAATCTCATAGCATTTGAACAGTTAAGGCTGTAAAAGATTCAGGAGTAAAATCAGTCTGACCATTATCAAATCAAGTTCTACCAAGACTAACATTAGCAACATTATAATTAACCTAAGACACCACTTCACAATCCCATAAAGACCTGGCTGAGTCTCACTTCCTATGGAGGAGAGGTTCCACATCGCAAGGAATTAGATTACATAACTCTTTGAACCTTGGTGTTGTGTGTGTTAGGGGCAGAGGGCAGATGTACATACTTTGTGTGGTTATTATGTGATTTAATGATATATTGTGAAGGACCTAGGTCAGTGCTTGGTACCCAATTAGGAACTTGCCATTCTCTGGTGAGAAGGAATTACCCTCATTCCCACTTTGCAGCTAAGTTGAAAGAAGACAAAGCCAAGAGGAAAGATGAATGTATGACAGGTGGCACTACAAGAGAGGTTAGTCAAATCCCCTGTGGTGAAGTGGTTGTGAATCAGAGGTGTCGAGACCACTCCCAGAATTCCACAAAGCAGCTTCCAGACTTGCAAGAAAATTGTCAGGAGAGGGATAAATGAGAAACCTCATAGAAGGAGGAAGTAGTTATTCCTCACAGAGTGAAATTGGATCTTAGAATCCCTTTTCTGTCATGAATATTTTATTGGACAGGATTGGGTTAGTTTAAGGGTATTCAAAGATCTACAAATCTCCCTATGTCATCTGTACTTAACTGAGGAATGGGAAGATTAATTGCAGGCACCTGCCAGTCTGATCATCCCACTCAACATAACCAACCCAGAAAAATTCTTTTCTCATTCCAGAAACTGCTCGTCCATCTCCTGCCTCTATGAAGTTTGCACATCTGTCTGGAAAAAGGCAGACCAGTTCTCATTTTTCCCAAGTAGTAGGAAAAAGTCAATCTTAACAGAGTTTCAAGTTTGTTCTAAGAATCTGGACAGTTACTTAAGAGATGTTTCAACAACCTGTGTCTTAGGTAAGGCTCTTCAGAAACAGAACTCTAGACAGAGATGTGCATGCAAAATTTTTTTTTAATTAATTAATTAATGTATTCATTTTTGGGGGGGAAGCTTAGAGTGGCTACACCTGTAGGGAATAAGGGACGCAGAAGGAAGAAATTAAACTATAGTTAGGGTTCCTGCCCTTTGTGTGGAGCTCTGAAAGGCAGTGCACATTTGCCCGCAGTGAGGCAAAGTGCAGGCCTTTTATATTCCCTAGTGACCAGTCATTTGATGCTGGCTGTCCCCAGGGAAGGGGTATAACCTTGTACAGGGTAGCTCCCTTGCTGAAGCCATTCCCAGAGAGGTGTTACAGCTGTGAGCATCCCAGTATTTCCAATAACCTGCTGGGTAGCAGTGAGTCATGTTTAAAGTTTGAAATCTAAGAGAAATTTTGTTGCTCTCCAGAGGGTAGTAAGAGGGGAGTAATGAGAGGAAGATGGAAGTACCTCATCTAGGAGCTAAAATTAGGAAAGGGGAGGGGAAAGTGATGTATTGGTAACTTTCTGCATTAGATATGGGCAGAGCAAGGGCTGAATGACCCTAGAGTAGAGGACAGCTATGGTGGTAATAATTTTTTATTTTTATTTATTTATTTATTTATTTATTTATTAGTTGTAGTTGGACACAGTACCTTTATTTTATTTATTTATTTGTATGTGATGCTGAGGATCGAACCCAGGGCCTCACATGTGCTAGGTGAGCACTCTACCTCTGAGCCACAATCCCAGCCCTGGTGGAATAGTTAATAGAGAAATCTGTGTGTCTCTTTTGGAACATAGAAAGTAGGTAGGGGGAATAAGAGTGATCCAGTAGCCTGGAGTCATCCACTGCACAGTGTACAAACTTACTAAATTTTTTTTCCCCCTAGAACCCAGGGCCTCATGCATGTTAGGCAGATGCTCTACCACTGAGCTACATCCCAAACCCCAACTCTAAAAATGTCTTTTTAAATTGAATTGCATGGCATTGGCTCAGGGGTCCTGACTGGGAGATTCATTGACTGTCTTTGAAGAAAGTAGGCAAATTTTCTTTTTTTGGTACTGGGGATTGAACCCAAGGATGTTTAATCACTGAGCCACATCTCCAGGCTTTTTAATTTTTTATTTTGAGACAGGATCTTCCTAGGTTGCTTACAGGATCACTGAATTGCTGAGCCTGGCTTTGAATCTACAATCTTCCTGCCTCAGCCTCTGGAGCCACTAGGATTACAGGCATGCACCACCACATCTGGCCTCGTAGGCAAAATTTTCTTGAATACAAGCACAAATATGCCCACCTTGATTTAATCCTACAGGAGTCTAAAAGTTTTACTTTGTCAAGTCCTTGGATGAAAAGAAGATAAAAGTTTATTAGGGGGCTGAGGTTGTAGCTCAGTGGTAGAACGCTCGCCCAGCTTGTGTGAGGCACTGGGTTTGATTCCTAGCACCACATAAAAATAAACAAATAAAATAAAGGTATTGTGTCCATCAACAACTATTTTTTAAAAAAAAAAAAAGTTTATTAGACCTTGGCAAAAAAAAACACAAAAACCTCAAACAACAATGTCAACCTCACACCATGGTTTCTTCTGTGGTGGATCCCTATACACCTATAGCACTTTCACTGTATATATCACAGAATCTGTTTTATATTAAATAACTTTTTAATTTTGTTTATTTTTAAGTTGGGGTCTGGGGCTGGGTATGTAGTTCAGTTGTAAAGCGTGTGTTTAGCAGGTACAAGTCCCTGGGTTTGATCCCCAGGACCAAAAATAAAAATAATAAAATAACATAAGTGTCTTGACATTCCCACCAGGTTGTGAATTCCTAGAGAAGAGGATCTAAATATTTATTCCTCCTTCTGCCTCACAATGAAGGATGATATTCAAAATAGTTAATGTATGAGGCTAAGGCGGGAGGATTACAAGTTGGAAGCCAGCCTCAGCAAATTAGCAAGGTATGAAGCATCTTAGTGAGATCCTGTCTCAAAATAAAAAATAAAAAAGGTTGGGGGGATGTAGATAAACAGTAAGGAAGCCCTGGATTGAACCCCTAGTACAAAAAACAACAACAACAAAAAAGGTTTAACATCCAGTTCAGCAAAGGCCCAACTAATTCAAGTGGACCTAGGTCTTAAGTAATTCTTACGTCCACACTAGTGTGTATAGCTGAATGTTTGTTCTCATGGAGAAGGTATCCAATAAACAATGGTTGACTTGAATTTCATTGTATTAGTAGTCCTGGCTTTGACATATAATAAACTTATCTTAGAAGTAAGGTGGCTTTTCTTGCCAAAATATGATCATAATCTTTTTTTCCTCCTTGATCTAGATTCAATAGGAGTTTGTAAATAACTCTGAAGAGCTTTGCAAGAAACAGGACACTCCATACCTATGTTATCCAATATGGTAACCACAAACCACATGCCAGATAAAATATCAGATTCCCAGTTAAATTTGAATTTCAGATAAAAAAGAATAGTATGATTGTGTTGTAGCATAATTGTAGCATAATTGTGTTGCTTGGGGTTTTCTTAAACTACAAAATTATCTGTTGAGATTCTGTAATTTATTTATTATTATTTATTTATTTATTTTGCAGTACTGGGGATTGAACTTAGGGTTGCTCTACCCTTGTGCTACAACCTACTCTTTTTTATTATTTTTAAAAAATTTTTTTTAGTTGTAGGTGGACATAATACTTTTATTTTATTTACTTATTTTTATGTGGTGCTGAGGATCGAACCCAGTGCTTCACACATGCTAGGCAAGCGCTCTACCACTGAGCTACAACTGCAGCCCCTATTTATTTATTTATTTATTTTTGAGACAAAATCTTGGTGAGTTGCTGAGACTGGCCTCAAACTTGAGATCCTCAGGAAAAACCAGGAATTGGAGGGTAGATTATGAACTGAAACTGAATTCCATGCATGTATGAGTTTGTTAGGATGAACCAAACTAATACACATAACTATATAGTTCTAATTAAAAAAAATAAAAACAAAACAGACTTGAGATCCTTCTGTCTCAGCCTCCCATGTTGCTGGGATTACAAGCGTGTGCCACCAAGCTGGCTTATAATTGATATTTAATTGTGCACCCTGTACTTATTTGTTAAAACTGGTAATTCTATGCACATGACTATTCTGATTTAAATTAATTAAAATAACATCTCCTAGTTACTTTTTTTTTTTTTTTTTTTTTTTTTATCCTTGGTCTTGCACTATGTTGCCCAGGCTGCTTCAAACTCTTCGGCTCAAGGGATTCTGCTTCAGCCTCTAGAGTAGATGAAGCTACAGGTGTGCCACTGAGCCCAGCTGAGTCCCCATCTTTTTTTTTTCCAGTGATGGGGATCCAATCCAAGATCCACAGATGCTAGGCAAGTACTCTCAGTACCCCCTTAGCTCTTTAGTTATCATCTTGAATAGCACAGATACAGAACATTTCCATCATCAAAGAAAATTCCACTGGACATCTCTTTGGCTAAGCAAAAGTATTGTGTATTTCACAGGTTTTAAAAAATTATATTTGGAACTGTGAAATTTGCAGCAAACCCCAGAATGCACCCTCTGACATAGCTAATAAGCCAGTTTTCCTGTTCTGGTGGTTACTTTTACTGGATATGCAAGGTATTTGATTAAAAGGTAAAAGACAAACAGCTCTTGCAGATGTACATTGGTGGAGGAAATACTTCTGCTTTCTTCAGAGATTACCAGGAAATAAGTTAGCTATCAATGACATTTTAAAAGGTCTTCAATGAGAAGTGTGTTAGTTATTAGTATTATCATCCAAAGATTTTCTTAAGAATCAGAAAGCATCATCAACTAGACTATCTGGTTGTAACTCATTGTTGTTAATGAACTTGGTAAACAGTCCTGCCTCCCTTAATTAGCCTTTTGGGAGCAATCATGTTTTGAATTGCCTACCTGCAGCCCTGGGAATCTTGCAAGAAACAGGAATAGTTTAATCTCTAGCCGAGATATGTGTCAAAAGCTGATTTCTATACATGCCTTGGAGAATCTTAAGTAGAAACTGGCAGACGTGCCAAATGTGACCAGCTATATTATATGTGAAGACTATATTAGCATCAAAGACATAAATCATAAAGGAAATGATTGATAAACTTGGCACAAATGTATTAAAATGTTATATATCAGAAAGGTATGAAAAGCAAAATAAAGGCAGATGACTTAAGTTTTTAAAAAATTCTACATGAGGCATAGTTGGCACTGTATAAATAAATATGGCAAAATGTTTGACTTTAGGACTAATCAAGAACTGCAGATTAAAATAACAGTGACATACCACTTTTATTTGTTGGCTTGGCAACAGTAAAAAATATATATATAAAACAGTGCTGGAATTACTGAGGGGAAATGTGTAATATTACACACTTTTGATGGGAGAAAAAAGTGGGATAAGCTTTTTGGTGGGCAGGTTGATAACATGTAAAAAAATAACTTTCCCTACCCACCCCCATTTTTATAGGACTGGGGATCAAGCCCAGGTCCTCACACATGCTACATAAGGGCTCTACCACTGAGCTATTACTCCCAGCCCCATAGCTAAAATCTTTGACAGAGCAATTTCATTTCTAGGAAATTGTTCCAAGAAAATGTTACAAATTCTCAAACTTCTGTGTATAATGGCAATGTAGCTGATGTGTGTTTTTTGTTTGTTGGATCCTCTTTCTAGATGTACACTCCTAACCTTGATGGTTGGTCCAAAACAGATGTGGAAGGAGTATACATCAGGCCACTCTTTCTTTCACAGGGTCAAGTTGAAAATGGAAAAAGGAGTTGCTCTTGGCTTTCTGGCTTTAAGGTAGGGATTCTAGAACTAAGAAATAAATGACATGGAAAGACAGAAAGTATTCTGGTGTAATTTGAGCTGATTGATGTGGTTAACCTGATGGCCAGTGTACTTTCTTCCTTTCTATGGTTATTATGAAAACCAATTAAGTCTGTCTTTTTGCTAAACACAGTATGATTGTAGACTTCTACTTGTGGCGAAGACAGAATAACACTAACCAAATTTATCCAGCCATTTGAAATGACTAAAAACATGGAAAAATATTTTTCAATGTTTTTTTGTTACTGTTGATGTTGTATTGTTATTATTAGTGCTTGGGATTGAATGCAGGGATTTGTGTATGCTATGCGTGCTCCTATCATTAAGTTACATCCCCAGCTCCCATATATATAGAGAGAGAGGCACACAGTCTAACTATAATTTTATATATATATATATATATATATATATATATATATAAAATAATGACTTTTAAAAATGACATTGGACATCAGACAACAACCCCCAAAGATGGGAAGCAAATGAGGTAAACATTATGATTGTCCAGTTTACTGCCTGGAGAGTTTCTAGGTGGTGGCAAAAGGCAGAACTTAAGTAGAGTCTGGCAGATTCCCTGAGATGAGGAGATGGAGCTGAGAGTTCAGGGAAACCCAAATAGCTAAGGTTTACAGGGTAGAATAACAGGAGAGATCTGCACAGAGAGAGAAAAAAAAGACTAGCAGCAACCAAATTGAAAGATCTTCAGAGGGTCCTCATTGGGTATTCAGCAGAGTATTCAAGAACTCATGAATGTATGATACTACTCCAAGTCAGAGAAAGAACCACCTGAAAATTCATGGAAACAATAGCTACAACTCAACGTGGGGCCAGAAGTGGTGGCTGTTTCCACCTGCCAGAGCAGTACTCCTATCATTCACAGAGCATTAGATAAAATATTCAGAAGGGTCTTGCCTCAGCTGTGGGACAAAATTGGCACTAGACTAAAGGTTGCTCTGTTTCTGTCAAGCAAATCTTAACCCCACCCCCACAAGGTCAAATTGAGTTGTTGGTTGTTTTTTTTTTTTTAAAGAAAGAACTAATATAATTTGTTGTTATTATTATGTTATTATTATTGGTACTAGGAATTGAATCCAGGGGTTCTCTACCACTGAACCACAGCCTTTTTTTTTATTTTTAATTTTGAGATACAGTCTAAGTTGCTGATGCTGGCCTGTAATTAGGAATTCTCCTGCCTCTGCCTCCCAACCTATCAGGTTGCTAGGGTTATAGGCATGCACTACCATACCTGGCTCTATAATTTATTTTTTAAAAACCACCAAGACCCCTTAGTAAAAATGAAAAGACACAATTAGGCAATTATAAATAGGATGTGCATATAAGAAATGGTATACAATTTCACAAGTAAATAAAAGAACAAATTAAAGAATCAGGACACAACTTTTTACTTATCAAATTAGCGAAGTTGTAAAACCTGAAGTTTCCTGCAGATGTGAATGGGTTGGGAAGGGGAATGCTTGGTCAGGTTGGTGGGACAATTGACTAGTCTGAGAAAAGCAAGATCTTAGAGGATCAAACTATTTCCAAATAACTATGTCCCAGAACAAACTCAAGAATGCCAGTGGATGTGGGGCTGGGCTTACAGCTCAGTGGCAGAGTGCTTGCTTAGCATGTGTGAGGCACTGGGCTTGATCCTTAGCAGCACATACAAATAAACAAATAAAATAAAGGCATTCTGTCCATCTACAACTTAAAAAAAAAAAAAGAATACCAATGAGCCAGTATGGTAGTGCTCACCTATAATCCCAGCAACTCTGGAGGCTGAGGCAAAAGGATCACAAGTTCAAGGCCAGTCTGGACAACTTAGTGAGACCCTGTTTCAAAATAAAAAATATAAAGGACTGGGGATGTGGCTCAGTGATAGAGCACCCCTGGGTTCAATCCCCAATACTCTTCCCAACCCCACCCTCCAAAAAATGTAAAAGAGAAAAAATACTAAGTGGACTATGAAAATATCTAGTCCCTTTCAAAATAAATTCACAATGAATGTTATTAAATAAAAAATTACAGAGCACATAAACAGGAAACTATGACCTATAATGAGGCAAGTAATTAGTCAAACTCAGAACTGATGGGGATATTAGATTTAGTAGGCAAGGACATTAAAATAGTTATTATAATTCTATTCTACAGGTTCAAAATGCTAGAGGAAAGATTAAATAGAGACATGAAAAAAGTTTATCCATATTTTAGTATTTACTTGTACTGCATTCTTTTAGTGCCCAAATAATATTCAATTGAATTACCACATTGCATATCCATTCATTAGTTGATGGATTTGGGGGTTGTTTCCATTTGGGGGCTATTAAGAATAATGGTGCTATGAGCTTTCATATACTGGTTTTTGCATGGATATGTATGTGTTCTTATTTCCCTTGGGTATATATCTTGGAGTGGAATTGCTGGATCCAGCTAGGCTTGCTGGAACTGGATGGTAAACCTGTGTTTAACATTTTAAGGAAGTACCAAACTGTTCTCCAAACCAGCTATACCACTTTACATTCCACCAATAGTGAATGCGGGCTCTAATTTCCCCCCCCATCCTCACCAATATTTGTTATTACCTTTCCTTTTGATTATAGTCATCCCAGTGGATGAATAGTACCTCATTGTGGTTTTGACTTTGATTTCACAGATGGCTAGTGCTATTTAGCAATCTTTTCATGCACTAATTGGTCTTTGTATATTTTTTGTTGGGAAATGTCTATTTATATCCTTAGCCTATTTTAAAATAGGAGAATCTGTCTCCCCTACTCACCATTGGTATTGAGGATTAAACCCAGTGGTACTCTACCACTGAAATACATCCCCAGCCCTTTGTAATTTTTATTTTGAGGCAGTGTTTTATGGTTTTAGTTCTTACATTTAGGTATATAATCCATTTTGAGATTGTGCTCGTTTCATTGGTTTGCTGATGGCTATCTAATTGCACCAACACCATTTATCAAAAAGATAAATCTTTCCCCATTCAATTTACTCTTCACCTTTCCTGAAAATCAATTGGATCACAAACATGAGGAATTGTTTCTGGACTCTCAATTCTATTCCTTTCATGTATAGATTGATCCTTATGCCAGTACCACACTCCCTTGATTACTGTAGCTTTGTAGTGTGTTTTGAAATCAGGAAGTGTGAATGCTTCAATTTAGTTGTTGTCAAGATGGTGTTGACTATTCCCTTGAAATTCCACACTAATTTCAGTGTCAGCTTGTCAACTTTAGCAAAGAAGCCAGCTGGGATTTTGATAGGATCATTCTGAATCTGGACAATATCTTCATTTTATTTTTTTATGTGGTGCTGAGAATCGAACCTGGTGCCTCATGCATGCTAGGCGAGCGCGCTACCACTTGAGCCACATCCCCAGCCCCCCCCCCTTTTTTTTTAATTTGAGACAAGATCTTGCTAAATCACTGAGGGTGTCACTAAATTGTCAAGGCTGAACTTAAACTTGTAATCCTCTTGCTTCAGTGTTTGGAGTTGCTGGCATTATAAACATGTGCCACCATGTCTAGCTTTTTTTTTTTTTTTTAAAGTTTTTAAGTATGAATTTTGTCTTTCTTCTTCTTCTTCTCCTCCTCCTCTTCTATCTCCCCCTTCCCCTCCCTCTCCTCTTTCTTCTCTTTCTCCTTCTATCAGGTATTGAACTCAAGGGTGCTTAACTACTGAGCTACATCCCAGACCTTTTTATTTTTTTGAGACAGAGCCTTGCTAGAATGCTTACAGCCTTGCTAAATTGCTGATGCTGCCTTCAAACCTATGATACTCCTGCCTCAGCCTTCCAAGTTGCTGGGTTTACAGGTGTGTACCACCATGTCTGGCAGTTTTGTCCTCATGTAAAATGTATTCCTAAGTATTTTGTTCTTTTTTATGCTATTGTAAATGGAATTATTTCTGAATTTCATTTTTGGTTTGCTTATTGCTACTGCACAGAATTTTTTTTTCCCCTGGTGCTAGGAATCAAACCCAGGGCCTCACTAATTCTAGGCAAGCATTCTTCATTCTCAGTTACATCCCCAGCCCACATCTGATTTTTATATATCAATTTCTATTTTGTTAAATTGCTAAGCTTACTACTTTTACTTCTAATAGTTTTTCCAGTGACTTTCTTAGGATTTTCTACATACAGTATTATGCCATCTGTAAATAGACATAGTTTTACTTCTTCCTTTCCAGTTCTTTCTGTGTAATTGCCCTGGCTTGAACCTCTAGTACAACATTGAATATAACTGTCACGAGCAGACATTCCCCCTTGTTCCAGGTCTTAGGTGAAAGAACTCAGTCTCTTACCATTAAATATAATATTCTATGGGTTTGTTATTTTTTAAATTAAAAATTTTGCTAATTCCATCCTGTTACTTCATGAATAACCCATATTTATTAGTCTTTCGATTGCTCGTTGTTTATTCATAATGACTAGAGAAAGTTTTGTCTTCTGAATGCGATGTGCATACATCCACACCCAGGTACAAGTTTGTTTCCATCTCATCCTGGAAGTAACAAAGAAAAAAAGATAATCTGATCTAACATTAAACTTCTACAAGTCTATATTAGACTTAATGCAAATTTGATGAAGGCATAACATAGTTTTTATAATCCCTTTAATAGCTTTTTGGATTCTCATAATGCCTTGTATACAGTAAGTTCTTAATATGTATTGTGTTGTTGTGGGTTAATTGATAATAGGAAAGGGATAACAGAAAAATAAAATCCAAAAATAATCTAAAATTCTAATTTTAGCCAATTATCCCAGCATCCTTCCCTGCAATTTTTTCCCCTAAGCTTCTTTTTCCTTTTATCTCCTTTTATGTAACAAATAAACAGCTCTAAAAGATGGGGAGGCTTAGAGGACATAAAGAAAGATCTGAATAGTTCATTTGAACCTGAATAATGAATGGGGGCTGGTATACAATATTGTGAATCCTTATCACCACAAAAATTCCCCAGAGCCTGAAATCTTTTAATCTTCAAACATTTGCCTTTTTAAAAAAGCAATACTGTAGCTTTAAAAGCCTAGCTAGTAGAAGAATGTCAGGATCTTAGGCAAATAATTTTGTTTCCTTAGGCCACAGTTTCCTCTTCTATTCTTAAAAAGGGGGTGGGGATGGGGAAAAGGGCTAGATTATCTTTAAGGGCTCTTCAGGTTTCTTCTAAGACACTATTTAAGTAATTTTTTTCTATAGTAAGTTACTATTTTTATACACTCCATTGAACATAACAAAAAAAAAAAATCCAACCAATCAATTGAAAAAAAAAAAAACCACACAAGGTAGAGAAAAACACTTCTAATTCTTACTTGGGGATGTGATGCTAAGGAATCTGGCCAACAACGATAAAGATGAGGGAATGACAGAGTTAAAAGGGTCCTTAGTGGTCACAGATTCCAACCTATTGTCCTATTTGGAAATTTCCCTTCATATCAGTGACCCAGGATCAGTCATCAGCTTCTGCCTGAACAGAAGGCGGAAGGAGTTCAAGGAGTTACAAGGAGTTCACTGGCTTACACCACAGTGGATTCCAATTTAGGGCAGCTTTAATCATTAGCAAGTTCTTGCTTACATTAAGCTGAAATCTGTCTCCTTGTAACTTCTACCCTTCTGCCCTTTGGAGTCATATAGAATAAGTCTAATCCAGTTTACACACACACAACTCCTTCAGGTATTTGAAGAATGCCATCATGTCCTCAATATGAATTTTCTTATCCATGCTGTTTCCCACGTTTCTTCAACTGTTTTCATAGAAATGATTTCCAAGTTTTTGTCACCTATCCTGGGAAATACTGACACATGTTTTGAAAATATCTTCCTAAAAAATAATGCTCAGAACTGAACACCATACTATAGATTAGTGATTCTTGAGAGTTTTTTTTTCTTTTTTTCTTCTTTTTTGTAGTTGTTTTTTTGGTGGAGGAGGGTTCAAACACACCTTTGGACATCAAATGAAAACTATGCACGCTTCCTCTAAAAGAGTATAGACCCCAAAACTTCTCTTACTTAGGTGATTCAGGGAGCTAGACTCCAGTTATTAAATAGTATTTATAAAGTATAATGAGTCTATCACCTATCTTAATTTAATATTTGATAATATCTAAGGTTTCTTTTATCCAAGGGTTATTTATTTGATTATTTAGTTTATTAATTTTGACAAATGATGATCCACCTTTTTCCCTTTCTCCCTCTTTCCCTCTCTTTCTTTATGGTTGTTTTTGATTGACAGTGAAATATCTTCAAATTTTATTTGTGCAAACGATTACTTAAATATAGCTTAAGACTGTATTTCTCTCCCTAAAATTTTATTTGGGTCATTTAAGCTCATTGTTCAGCCCTAATCAGATCCTTTAAAACTTTGGTTTAATGCTCATGGTTTTAATCACTCATCTCTCCAAACCATGTGATCTGAAAATGTAGTTGGTGTTTCTTTTAGTGTTTGTTGAAGCTGTTGATTAAAATGTTGAGTAGTACAAGACAAGAACAGAGTTTCATGGCATGTGTCTGAGGACCTCCCTCTGATATAGTAACCATACATTTAATAAATGTATGTATGTATGTATATATATATATGTATATACACATAACATATATAAATATTTATATTTATCTTACAGTTCTTTTGTGTGTGTGGTGGGGGATGGAACCCAGGGTCTCATGCATGCTTATCAAGCGCTGTACCACTGAGCTATACCCAGTCCCAGCTCATGTATCTCTATCTTGTCCACAAAAATACCCTAAAGGACACTGTAATAAGCTTTGATAAAAATAAAAGGATACTGTGTCTTATAGCATTTCCTTGATTTAGCAGGTGAGTATTTCATCAGAAAAGGAAATGAAGATTATTACAAGAAATTAGTTCTAGGTTTGAGACATATACTTATCATTTTATGCAACAGTTGTACTTCTAAGATTTTTGTAAATAACACATTAATAATAAATAACACATATATAGAGCTTATGAATGGTGAAGGACTATTATAAAGATTTATATCTGCTTACTTATTTAGCCTAATAACCCAGTGAGGTGGGTCCTATTATCATCCCCGCATTATGAATAAGGCAAAAGGCTCAGGGAGTTTAAAGAACATGAGGAAGTTAAATAGGTGTTGAGTGACAGAATCAGAGTTTGAACCCACATAGTTTCTCTAGAGGATTCATGTTCATATATAGTCTTGTATTTTAAAAATCCCAGGTTCAGTGTAGGGAACATTGAACCTTTGATAATCATCTGCAAGCTTAGTTGCTTCTCTCAGGATTTCTACCCTGGTTCCACACTATGTTTCAGTAGAAGAGAACAAATAGAACACTTTTAGTACTTGCTATTTGCCCAGCAAAGTAGACTTTAAGATAAGCAAGCTTGGGTCCAGGGGTGTAGCTCGGTGGTAGAACATATCCTTAGCATGCACAAAGTTTTGGGTTCGATCCTCAACACCCCCACACCACCACATACATACACAAAAAAAAGATAGGCAAGTTTCTTTTTACCAATAAATATAAGTGGAAACAAATCCCAAGATTCACTAACATGCAGTGGCTTGGGTTTAAATAGAAGTTACATTTGGAGTTAAGACAGCCTACTAGTGAAGTTTAGTTAAACTCTTCTCCTTTCTAAGGTGTCTCAGATTCCCCATCAGTTCTGTTCCCTAGCCTTCTTCCTTCATCAGAAGGATGGCAGAAGAAGGAGTATAAGTGTATGACCACATAAAGAGCTTTGAGTTTGAGAGAAAGAAACAAGGAAAATACAAGGTGTTGTCAGAATCTATTAAAGTTCAATCAACACACATTAAGATGAAAACTACAAGGGCTGGGGATGTAGCTCAGTGACAGAGTGCTTGTTAAGCATACAGAGGGCCCTTTGGTTCCATCCCCTGACAACAAAAAGGAATAAAATACATTAGAACTACAAAATAACCAGCTTGAGTGTGCCATTGCAACACCCTTAAAAAACATGACATGCAAGCCTAGCTAGAAAACTATTTAATCTTAAGTTAAATATGGGGATGACTGCCAGTCTCATTTATGTTAAGTCTCACAAGTCACCAGTTGTACATTCAGGAACAAGCCTTGATGAGGGATTTTAACTGGATCAAATTCTTCTCAGGATTAGGCAAGTCAAACTTCATTTGACACAACATTGACTGTCCCTATTGCATTTATTTTTACCTGAAAAAAATATAAAAAATGGGCTAGGAAGATCTTTAAAATCCCTAATCATATTATGTAAATGCTGAAAGCTTATAGTGTGTTACAGGCTGACAAGGTATCATAATATCTAAACGGATTTTCTGACCTTTAAAATGGAGTTTGGCTCTCATGTCCATTTGTCATATTTTCCTACTTATTTCCTTCCCCACCTTTTCCCCATTGTCAACTTTTGTTTTTCTCAGTGGCTATGGAACAAAAAATATTACTTTGAAGGCCTTCAATGTGACCAAGAACAACACAGACAAGCAGGTCATCTCCCCTCCTTACTGGGCTTTCCAACTGGGCTCATTACAGAGCCTCTAACAGTAAGAATGAAAGCCATTAACACAGAGTTCAGACCCACAAGCAATCTCATTAAGAAGTTCTTTTGGAGGGCTGGACTGTACCTAGCTCAGTGGCAGAGTTCTTAGCTAGCATGTGCAAGACCCTGGGTTTCATCCCTAGACCCACCACAAAAATAAATAAATAAAATCTTGGTCTTCACCATATACTCCTCAATAAAATGCTCTAGCACTTGTATCCAGTCCAATTATGGATGTTCTATATGCAACTGAAATGCAATGGGATTATCAGATCATATAACTTTGAAGTGGTTTTTTATGATGCAAAATGTTACTGATTATTAGTGTGAAAAGGAAAGCAATTTTTTGAAAAGAAGAATTAATATAAAATGGAGTTAGGGGAGATTGGATAATTGGGTTGGTCAAGATGGATGGAGAAATAAGGAGTATGAAGTTCTGTGTCTTGTGTTTAGTATTTAAATAATAAGAAGGAGCTTTCTTCTCTCTTTCACTCCCTCCCTTTCTCCTTTCTTTCCTTCCATTGGGTTTACTATGTTTTGCAGAGATTTTTGGTCTCAAGTGATTCTCCTGCCTCAGCTTCCTCAATAGGTAGGACTGCAGGCACACATCACTGTACCCAGCAAGAATAAATTTTCTTGGGGCTGAGGCTATGGCTCAGTGGTAACACACATGTCTGGAATGTGTGAAACACTGGATTCGATCCTCAGCACCACATAAAAGTAAATAATGAAATAAAGGTCCATTGACAACTAAAAAAAATATTAAAAAAAGAATAAACTTTCTTTAAAAGGTCTACTGATGTAGTGAGTCTGAAGAGAAAAGAAAGAGGTATCTGTAAATATAGTTAACTCACATTTTTAACCCCAATTCAATTCCACACCAACAGAATTTCCACTTACAGACCTGGGGTAAAGACAGATCTTCAGTGCATCCTGTTTATAATAATGAAATATGAGCAACAATTTTAAAATCCCCAAATGGGGTGGTGTTTAAATAAATTTTGGATCAGCCATATAATGGAAGACAATGCTGTCATTTAAAATGATATTAGTAATAAAGGTTATGAAAATATTATGCAGTTAGGTAAAAAAATTATAAAATGTCAATGGACTGGTTAAAAAAGAGAAGAAAATATGTACATGCATAAAGCATAGAAAAATACTGGAAGGAATTATATAAAATGTTAATGTTGGGGCTGGCAATATAGCTCAGTGGTCCAGTACTTCTGTAGCATGTGTGATTCCCTGCCTCCCCAGAAAAAGTTAATGTGGTGATCTCTTTGTGGTAGAATTATGGGTTTTAAAAAATATTATGGAAGTTGAACCCCCTTTCATCCTTTCTTTATTTTTTTCAATTCTTTTAATATATATATATAATATATATATATAATATATATATAATATATATATATTATATATAATATATATATATTATATATATATATTATATATATATATAATATATATATTATTGATTATTAGTGTGAAAAAATATATATTTAGTTTATTTATATACAGTGCCGAGAATCAAACCCAGGGCCTCACACATGCTGAGCAAGCACTCTATTACTGAACCACAACCCCAGCCCCTGTGGGGTGTTTTTATTTTTATATTTTTGGCTTATCTTTATTTTATGTATTAAAAAAAGAGTATGCATTACTGCTGAAATAAAAAAAAATAGGGATTTGGTTCAGTGGTAGGGTGCATGTATTACATGAAGTCCTGGGTTTAATCCCTAACACTGCAAAAAAGTAAATAAATTAAAAGAATACAATAAAGCGAAAAGTGAGAAAACATGGTCTTCCTAGCTTTTAAAGGGATAATTTTATTTCATTTTGTTTTTGGTACTGAGGATTGAGCCCAGGGATGCTTTACCACTAAGCCACATCCCACCCTTTTTTATTTTCTATTTTGAGATAAGGTCTCGCTAAGTTGCTTTAGAGCCTCACTAAATTACTGAGGCTGGTTTCCAACTTGCAATCCTCCTGCCTTAGCCTCTGGAGTCACTGGCATTATAGGCATGTACTACCATGACCGGCAACACACATATTATTTTCAATGAGTCTCTTCTATGAATTCATTACATAAATATTGGACTCTGAAAACAAACAATCAAAACACCCTAGTTTGTTGTGTATGAGTGTGTATGAGTGTAGGGATGGACTTCAATACACAAAGTTAAAATTTAAGGTTTATGTCAATCACTTAAACAATGTCTACTGTGTTCAGCATCTTCTCATAGATATTGCAGAAGATAAAATTAAATATAAAGTATAGACCTTATTCTCAGCAGGCTTCCTTCCATCTGATTGTAGAAACATGTGGGAATGTCAATAATAACCTCCTATTAGTTTTTCAGCAAGCCATCATATGATGTTCATTCATGTAACTTGTGACTGGAAGATATTTCTTGAGAGGATCTATACATTTGAAAACATCTCAGCTAATGTTATCTGTCCTTAGGTAATGGCCATGTATCAAAGGTAACTGAAGAAATAAGATTTTCCTCCCATTTTAAGTATTTCTTTCGGTGATGCTGGGGATGGAACCCAGGGCCTTTTGCATTCTAGGCAAGCACTCTACAACTGAGCTACACCCTTAGCTCTTTTTTCTCTATTTTAAAAAATTGAACAGTGCTAGGGATGTAGCCAGTGGTAGTGCAATTGCCTAGCATGTGTGAGGCCCTTGGTTTGTTTTCTAGCACCACAAAAAATAAACAAAAAAACAACAAAAAAAAACTTTTTGCAGTCAGATAAGGACTAGGTAGCTCTTTACAGGGGCATTGAATTTCTCTTTGGGCCAGTGGTCAGCCTTTTGAGCCTCCTAATGACTACCTGTGAGCAAAGTCTGATAGATTTTGTTTTTCTAATCAAGACTTAGCACTTATGTCCTGAATCTTTTCGGTAGCTAATCCAACACTTCAACCTGTCTTGGCTTGTTATAGACAGACACAAATGATAAAAGTCCCCAATCCTATTCTGTCATAACTTAATACCTCTGTCAAAGCTCAGTGATAAGAGTGGTAAAGATGCAGAAATAAAGAGCTAAACTCAGCCTGGCAGTTGAAAGCTCTAATTTGAGAAGCTACTTCCAACATGTACTCTGCTGTGAAACAATATTATCTTGTCTTTATCTAGGGACACCTCCCTCACATTCCTTTCCCTCACTCTTTTTTTTTTTTTTTTTTCCTGTGCTAGGGATGAAACCCAGGGCCTCTAGCATGCTAGGCCAATGCTCTACCACTAAGCCACACCCCCACCCCAGCCCAAATTTCTCTTTAATATTCTCAAACCAATACATCCACAACCTTGTTCCCTATTATCATCATGACTATTATTATTGTTTGACACAATTATTGAAGGATTAAAATTACATAGAACACAAAATGTGAAATTTGACATGCACTTGCTCTCCACTGGAAACCCAAGCGACATATGCATACAATGGGAATATAGAAGTATCTTAGGAAGAGTGAGTGAGGGAAAACAACAGAGGGGCAAAGAAATAATTTGAAGATTTCCCTGGAGAAAGTATAAAATAAATCTTAAAGGAAGTAAGTTCCAAAGGAAGCAGGTTGATGTACCTTGCCACAGTAAAAAATGAATACCATCTTATTATTAATTCAATTCAGTGAAGAATCCTGGTCTGTGCAGGTTTCATCCACCACTAACCAAGCTCTTATCTACTGCTGACCTTGGTGGCCCAGTTTTCTTTTTGTTTATATTCTTCTATTTTTTTTTTTTTGTAAATTGTGTGAGTTATGTGATTAAATTGGAGAAATAAGCAACTACTCTATGAGAACTATTATTGTATTAAAAGAATGTAGACTTTTATCTACTGAGGAGTACTACCCACTATCATGGAACTTGGAGCTCTTTCTCTTTTTATTTATTTACTGATTAATTGATTGATTTACTTATTTCTGTGGTGCTGGGGATACAACAGTCCTTCAAGCATGCTAAGCCCAACATTCTACCACTGAGCTATACCCCATCCCCTCTTGAGAGCAAGTTCACCCTACCTTCCATTAGTCCAAACACCTACAGACATTTGGAAGATGATAATATTGCTACTGTTATTGAGTTGGCTAAGTACTCTTACAGAGTGAACTTGACTATGGAGTTTAATAAGCAAAGTATATTTGGTAAAATCATCATTATAAAATTAAAAATGTAAACTAGTAATCCCAGTGACTCCAGAGGCTGGGAAAGGAGATTGGCAAATTTAAGGCTACTCTGGGCAACTTAGTGAGACCCTATCTCAAAATAAAAAATAAAAAGAGCTGGGATGTAGCTCAGTGGTTGAGTGCTTCCCTAGTATGCATGAGGTTCTTGGGGTTTTTAAAAATTTTTAAATTTTTTTTTTAAAGAGAGAGAGAGAATTTTAATATTTATTTTTTAGTTTTCAGCTGACACAACATCTTTGCTTGTATGTGGTGCTGAGGATCGAACCCGGGCCGCACGCATGCCAGGCGAGCGCGCTACCGCTTGAGCCACATCCCCAGCCCCCATTGTGATGTATTTGTACATGCACATTTACATAATGTGGACAGTTTCATTCCCCCGTATCTTCTATTTCTTTCTGTCTTATTTCACTTAATATAATATTCTCCAGTTCCATCCATTTTCCTGCAAAATGACATTTCATTGTTCTTTTTGCTGAGTAAAACTCAATTTTGTGTATTTTCTTTATCCATTCATCAGTAAAAAAATTATTATTACTATTACTATTATTATATTAGGGATTGAACCCCGGGGTGCTTACCCACAAAGCTGCTTCCTCAGCCCTTTTTATTCTGAGACAGGGTCTTAGTGCTAAAGTTGCTAAGGCTGGCCTTGAACTTGTGATCTTCCTGCCTCTGTCTCCTGAGTCGCTGGAATTACAGGCATGCACCACTCTGTTTGGCTAAAACATTTAATTTTAATGTCATTGTCAGTATGATTGAGTTGAAATCCTCCTGCTGGTCTTGTTTTCTAGTTGTTCCATGTATTCTCTTGTTTTTTTTTTTTTTTTTCCTCTCTCCTGTGTGTGTGTGTGTGTGTGTGTGTGTGTGCGTGCGCACGCATGTGTAAGAGAGAAAGAGTTTATTTTTGGTTTTTGCAGTGCTGGAATTCAAACCCAGGGTCCTGTGCATGTTAGGCAAGCACTCTACCATTGTAACTATACTCCTAGTCGTGCCTTCTTTTGAATTAAGTGTTGTTGTTGTGTTTTTTTTTTTAATGATTTAGTTGTTTTTCTACTATTGCTTATTAACCATGCCTCTTTATGTTTATGATCTAAGTGGTTATTGCAGTATTTACAACTGCATCTTTAACTTGAGTTTACCATTGTGTAATATTATGCCATTTCTCATATAGAATAAGACTCTAAGAGCAGTAATCTTCCACTTCCCCCGCTTGCCCTTTGGGCTGTAAGTGTTATATATTTACTTCTACAGATATTATATATGAATATTACTCATTATCATGCTTCCTTGAAATATAATTTACCTTTTTTGGGGGGGGGATTGGATACTGAGGATTAAACTCAGGGGCACTCAATCATTGAGCCACATCCCCACCCCTATTTTGTATTTTATTTAGAGACAGGGTCTCACTGAGTTGCTCAATGCCTCACCACTGCTGAGGCTGGCTTTGAACTCACAATCCTCCTGCCTCAGCCTCCTGAGCCTCTAGATTACAGGTATGCAACGCTGCACCTGGCTGTAATTTACCTTTTAACATAACTTTAAAAATGCCTTTTAGGGCTGGGGATGTGGCTCAAGCGGTAGCGCGCTCGCCTGGCATGCGTGTGGCCCGGGTTCGATCCTCGGCACCACATACAAACAAGGATGTTATGTCCGCCGAAAACTGAAAAAATAAATACTAAAATTCTCTCTCTCTCTTTTTTTTTTTTAAAAGCCTTTTATATTTCCCAATGTATTCATTTCTCCTGGTATTTTTATTCCTTTTTGAAATCCAAACTTCCTAACCCATCTATAGCATACTAATACCTCTACCTGCCTTTTTTTAAAAAAACATTTCTTGTAGTGCAGTTCTGCTTGAATGAAATCTAAGGATTTCATACCAAGTCTCTCACTGGGGGAATTCTTTCTTGGCTGGGGAGTAGTGGTAAAACACCTCAGTGGGTATATTTTGTAATATATATGCTTCCTAGATCATTTTGATAAATATTTTCCTGCAAAAGTGTGTTAAAAGCTGGGAATGGGCTGGGGATGTGGCTCAAGCGGTAGCGCGCTCGCCTGTCATGCGTGCGGCCCGGGTTCGATCCTCAGCACCACATACAAACAAAAATGTTGTGTCCGCCGAGAACTAAAAAATAAATATTAAAAAATTCTCTCTCTCTCTCTTAAAAAAAAAAAAAAGCTGGGAAGTGTTATGGATTCCCATATAAAAATATTTTTCCCAGCTAGGTGCTGTGACACATGCCTCAACTCTGGAGGCCAAGGCAGAGGATTGCAAGTTCAAAGTCAACCTCAGCAATTTAGTGAGGCCCTAAGCAACTTAGTGAGACCCTGTCTTAAAAAATTTATGTGTGTGTATGTGTGTGTGTGAGTGTGTGTGTGTGTGTATTCCTCACAGTTGGGCACAGGTGTGTACCTGTAGTCTCAGCTGTCCAGGAGGCTGAGGCAGGAAGGTCAGCTTGAATTATATAAGAAGATCCTATCTCAAAAAATTTTCCACAGTGTTCTTTTCAAATGATGTAATAAACTTACACTTGGTGATGCCATACAATGGAATATTATATATGCAGTCACTAAAATGCTCTTTCTAAAAAACAGTTAATGACATTGGAAGTGTTTACAACTTAATTATAATTTTTAAAAATCTCTTATGGGAAGAAATACACTAAAAATATTAAAGGCTAGTATCTCTAGCTATGAAGTTTGCTGATGATTTTCTTTTTTCATATTTTATTCTGTACTTTTAAAATTGTCTCAAAGTGAATAAACTTATAGATGCTTCTTAGTGCACATGTGCAAGTATTTCTCCAAGGTACTTACCAAAAAGGGGGAATCAAACTATGCATATTGTATATCTTAATAATCAATAACAAATTGTCCTCAAAAAAGGTTTTACTAATCATGCTATCATTAAAGGATGAGTTTTCCCAATCCTTGCCAACACTTACTATGATAAGTTATTAAATTTTTGCTAATTTTAAGAGAAAAAATTATTTTAATCTATACCTATTTACTGAATTTCAACATTTTTCATGCTTATCTCTGTCATTTGCATTTCCTCACTTCTCAATTGTTTTTTTTCATGCCTCTTTTTTTCTATATGATTTTTTCTTATGATTTATGGTGTTATTTTTATATTTTGGATATTGGTTTTTCAGAATATGGGCTCCAAAATTTTTCTGCCAGCTTGTACCAGCTTGCTACTTGTGTTTTGTTGAACAGAGTTCTCAATTTTGATATCATCATATTTTTCTTAGTTTCGTATTGGTTTGTTTTGGTACTAGAAATTGATGTTCTACTACTGAACTTCATCCCCATTTTTTTTTTTTTTTTTTTTTTTTTGTACTTTGAGACGGAGTCTCACTGAGTTGCTCAGGCTGGCCTTGAATTTGCATTCCTCCTACCTCAGCTCCAAAGTAGCTGGGATTGTAGGTGGGTGGCTGCCACACCCAGCTCAAATATTTTTCTTTATGGCCCTATGCTTTGAAGCCCTATCCTATCCCATAGTCTATATTAAAAAAATTTTTTTTTAGCTTTTTAAAAATGTTCAGCTCTTTAATCCATTTGGAAATTAATTTGTAAATGGTGTGAGGTTGATACTAATCAAATTTGTTTTTCAAGTGAATAATTATTTATCTTGCTTTATATTTTTATCTTGCTTTATATTTTTCCTAATATATGATATTCTCATGCAGTCACATGGGACTGTTTCTGTTCCCTATCTCATCATCTCAACATAGTAAAAATTTATTTCTGGATTTATTTATTTATTTATTTATTTATTGGTGCCAGTGTTGCTTAACCACTGAGCCACATCCCTTCCCCTTTCTTGTTTTTATTTTGACACTGGGTCTTACTAAGTTGCTTAGGGCCTAGCTAAATTTCTGAGGCTAACTTTGAACTTGTGAGTCTCCTGCCTCAGCTTCTCAGGCCCTTGGGATTACAGGCATGTGCCACCATACTTGGCTTGTTCAGGGTATTTTAGATGTCTTAAATCAAAGCTGTTACTGACTTTTGTTGCTAGCTAGTTACCAGTGGCAGGGACCACATAAAAATCAAATGTGAATGCTTGGAAAATAAAAACATCAAAATGAACAAAAACTTGAGGGAATAAAGACCATGATGAGAGAGAATAAAATACTTGTGTTTTTATGCATCCAAAAGTCATAATATCAAGTCTCTGCATTCACTATATCATCTAGTGCATTCACTATATCCTTTGGGTTGTTTCTGCTACCTCTACTCTTTCACATGATGCTTTATATGGATGATAGAGAAGTTTCTTTACATGATAATTGAAATAACAGAAAGGAAAAATACTATTAGGGATTATAGTAATGAATAACAGAAAAGTATCATATTACTTGGAGGCTGGTAGGCATTAAAAAGAAAACTGAACAAATCAGTGTTTAAAGTAAAAAAATCACAATACACAGTATAAACTTTAAATCTAACCAATGTACACAATATGATTATACTCAAAATTGTATCTTTTTCATAGTAAAGCTAACATTACACAAGTAGGAAAAGCTGTCATGTGGGCAAATGTGGTTTTAAGTCAACAGTTAATTCAATTATTTACAATAAATTTAGGTGTTCCTGGTTGAAAAGTCATGTTGATGGGGCATGGTGATTGTTAAGGGACTTGTGTTTAATGCAGTGTGACCAAAGTTTCAGGGCTCAGTAAACAGGAATAGGCAATAAAATCTTTTAATAACCACTTACACAGAAACATCCTATTTTTTTTTAATGGAGGCAAAAAGTGAACATTGTGATTAACTGATCTCCTTTTAACTCACCAGTTTATAATTAGTAGCCTTATATTATAAGCTGACTTTTTCCCATTAAAGCAACAATTGAGCAAGTTCTAAGAAACAGCTTCAAGAAGTACAACAAGTGTACTAGACAGTCATTTCTTCCCTTGCTAATATTAGGTTATCATTGGGGATAACCATTAACTACATAATAGACTTACCATTAGTATATCAAATGAAAGATTTAGTTTCTAAAATGGTAACTCACATATTTTTGTACTCTGGTTGTCTCTACTGAATTTGCATTGTAAAATGTCCATAACCAGCATCTTCATGAAAGCTACCAACCATTGTTTTAAAACAAACTTTTTTTGTAAACCTGAAAGTGTAGCTTTTGGAAAACCAAAAAGAAAAAATAGCAGAACATTTTTTATATACTTTGCTGAATAATATGAATTGTACACCAACAATCCTCCGAGTGGAGATCATCTAGATAAATTGTGCTAACGAATTTTCTATCTAGCTGCTTCGAAACTACTTTCTCAGCGTGGTCCGCAGCTACCTGTGCGTTTCTGAGCTCGCTCCATAGCGGGCGCTGACGAGAAGCTGCAGCGCATCCACGCTCTGATGCGGTTGCGTACGTTTAAGGGCTTCCCGCTCTTACCGGTTAGGCTAAAACTTCAACTGCCACCTGACTCACAAGTCTGGTTTTCTACTCTGTCTGGTGCCCCCTAGTGCTCAGCACCTGCACAACCTTGGGTAGTTGCAAGGAGCAAAGGGGTCCAAGGAGTGCAAGGATGCTTTGAGGAAAAGCATTCCATTTACTGTGAACCGTATGGATCCAGATTTCCTGAGTCCATTGCCTTGGCATAAATTACATATGTACATTCGTGCAGCTCGAGAGGGGGTGGATAGATAGATAGATAGATATACATACCAAGTCCCTAAGTAAAAGAAAGCTGAAAAATAAGTTTCAACCAACTACAGAGGCAGAAGTCAACTCAGCCCTTTCAAGTTTGTAGACCAGACACGAGGATACATGGACTTTTATCTTCTTCGAACCCATCTCCCCGCCCCCGCACCGGTCCCGTTCATTCTTTTTCAGGAAAGCGGAGTTCACTATGATCCTGGATCATAAGAGAGCCCCTCTGAATATCCGTTGGGGGTTGGAGCTGAGAATGCGGCCTTAATTGCTGTGGAGGAGAGAGGATGGAAGATAATTCTTCCTGTCTTCTTCCCTAATTAATTTACTCAATATTAATCTCATGTGTACCCTTCGGAAAGTTTTCTAGGGGTTGTTGACCCCTCTTCTTCACTAGCTCGGGCTCTAGTTATCCTCCTTTGCCCTTCCCCTCCACCCCTCCACCCCTGGTCACTCAACACTACTGAGTCTCTTTCCATTAAAGATGAACAACAGATAATTTTTCATTGCATGGAAAGCCTAAAAGCTCTCTTATAGCAGAGCATGATGGGAGCCTCTCCTCTTGTTCTCCATCCCTCTTCTGTATTCTTCGTCCCTTCTTTTCACAATTTGTTCCTAAATAATGCTTTTCCTAGCAAGCGCTGACTTTAGGATAGGCTTGTGACGACCCACGATGACTCTCCCGTCAGGCTTCCAGAAGAGACGGTTTCCAAAGAAAACTACAACTCCCAGGAGGCATCAGGCTAAAGCAGCCGCAGGGTATTACGGAAGTCGTAGGCGCCTTTTGCCTCAGTCTCTCTGGCGTCTCCTGCTTGCAACTACACGTCCCAGGGCGCCTCAGGACTGGAACGCCTGCGCGAGAGCCCTGGGCACGGTGGGGGTGGGGTCGCCCAGGGCGGCGGGGGGCGGGGTCCGAGCGGGTTGTGTGGAGGCTTCAGACTCCGGCGCCATTTAGCGCGGAGAGTTTCCCGGGCGGACGCTGCTGTTCTTCTTCGGCCACTCGTACCCCCATCTTCGGTGACAGAGGCGCCTGGTGGGGGTGACTGTTCTTTTCTCTTCCTATCCCCTTCTCCCAGTCTTCTCGGTCTCCTCTACTCTTGGCCCAGAGAAGCAGCGGAGCTCGGGCCCGCGGTGAGCGGCCCTCCCCTCCCCACCGTTCCCTCCCTCCGTCAGCCCCCGGCACCAGCCCGGGAGGGGACGAGGGTTTGCCAGGCCCGGGGCGGGCGGGGAGGCCTCGGGGAAGGGGGGGCCCGCTCCTCAGGCGCCGAGGCTTCGAAGCTTCGGCTCCCGGCATCTGGGCGATGGGCTCTCTGTGAGACTGGTCCCCTCGCTGGGGGCGCGTGCGGCAGGAGGCGGCTGCCGAGTGACCGGAGCCGGGCCGCGGCCCTCCCTCGCCCTGCTCGGCCCCTCCCACCCCTGTGCCCTGAGGCTGCCACCGCCCGGGCGTCTGAGCTCGTCCCTTCCGCGCGGTGCCGCCGCCCTCAGGGCCTAGCCCGCCCTGCTCGGCGAGCGGCGGGACCTGAGCGGTCGTCGCATCCGCAGCATCCGCCTCTCCTCACTTCACCTCACTTCGCCTCGCCTGGGTGCCGGCTCCCCTCGCCCTGCCCCTCATGACTGCGGCGCCTCTGCTGCCACAGCCCTGCCGGCCGCCGCGCGCCGCAGGATGGATGCGGACCGTGCGGCGCTAACCCCCGTGGCTCTGCTCCTGAATCTCCCGCCGACGAGCCCGCCTCGTGAGCCGCAGCAGCTTCGGTGCCAGCAGCAGCCTCCGCAGCTGGGCCCAGAGTCCCGTGTCGCCTTCGGGGCTCCTTGTCAGTGTTGAGTGGGGAGTCGTCCGGTCCGGGTCGCTCCGAACCCGCTGTAGGAGTGGTGCCCTGCAGACCTTCGCGGCTCCTGCGGGTGGGCCCTTCTTCCTCTTTTCATTCTCCTATCCAGCCGGCTCGCCTCACCCAGCGGACCAACCATGTCTGGCGGCGCCGCAGAGAAGCAGAGCAGCACTCCGAGCTCTCTGTTTCTCTCGCCGCCGGCGCCAGCCCCCAAGAATGGCTCCAGCTCTGATTCCTCTGTGGGCGAGAAACTGGGGGCCGCGGCGACCGATGCTGGAACTGGTAGGACCGAGGAGTACCGGCGCCGCCGTCACACTATGGACAAGGACAGCCGTGGGGCGGCCGCCACCACTACCACCACCGAGCACCGCTTCTTCCGACGGAGCGTCATCTGCGACTCTAATGCTACTGCGTTGGAGCTGCCTGGCCTCCCTTTCTCGATTCCCCAGCCCGGCGTCCCCGCGGTTGTTCCACAGATTGCTCCATCAGAGCCCCACCGGGAGGAGACCTTGACTGCCACCGCCGTTTCCCAGGTGGCCCAGCAGCCCCCAGTCACTGCTGCCCCTGGAGAACAAGCTGTCGCGGGCCCTGTCACCTCGACTGCCCCAAGCAGTACCAGCAAAGACCGCCCAGTTTCCCAGCCCAACCTCGTGGGGAGCAAAGAGGAGCCACCACCGGCGAGAAGTGGAAGTGGTAGCGGTGGTGGCAGCGCCAAGGAGCTGCAGGAGGAACAGAGACAGCAACAGGATGATATCGAAGAGCTGGAGACCAAGGCCGTGGGAATGTCCAATGATGGCCGCTTTCTCAAGTTTGACATCGAAATCGGCAGAGGCTCTTTTAAGACAGTCTACAAAGGTCTGGACACTGAAACCACTGTGGAAGTCGCCTGGTGTGAACTGCAGGTAAAGCCCCACCTACTTCTTTATTTTTACGGCCCTTGGATCCCAAACTTGGCTCTGTTCAGCCAGTTTATCGAGTTCACCCTTTACGTGTAATTCTGTTTGAGTGGAGAGGTGAGGCCAACTTTGGAAAGGAGTTGAAATTGGGAGAATGTGAAGCATGTACCTAGGTGTTTAAAAAGATAAAAATTTTTGATATAGGAATTTGTTAGTAGACAGGAGGTGAAAGTCAGTATAAATATATGATTTCCTTGTTTTTGGTTAAGTGTCTGGCTGGAAACTTGGAATTAATATGGAAGTTTTTGAATTAGGAAAGTACCGAGTCTTCTTGCCCTGTGCATTTCAGTTTCATCAGAGCCTCTGTAGGGATGACCTGCCCTTGTGTTTGAAGTCCTTATGTTAGAGGTGGTGTTTTCATTCCTGAGACCAGGTTGTTTTTTTAGAATAAAAGGGAGCTTGTTCCTTTAAATATATCTTACTTGTTGGCTTCACAGGCATTTAGTAAAATGTAATTGTGAAGACCGTCTTTGCTCCTTTGGAATTTATGCTCTGGGACTACTAAGATATAGTTATGTTTTTGCTATTGCTCTACCTAATGCTCTTTAAGACATGGTAGCTGGCAGTAATCTGAATGTTGATTAAAAGGAATGACTTTAATTCATTTACTCTACATTAGCCATGCAAAATGTGTCAGTGCTTTGAGAATTGTAATGTTATCATCGCCTTAATCTTATTATAAAAGATTTTTAAGCTAAACTTTTCCAAGAATTCAAAGGAATTACTAATGCTTCCCCTTTTTTAACACCCTAGGGAGGTTTTCCTGTTAAATAATGACATGTCATTCTGATGGACAAGTGTATTCTAGGTTTAAACACTGGGTTACTTGTTGCTTGACATTTGTAGCACCTTTCTTTGACTGTTGCCCTCACAGGGGAGTGAACAGACTATTGATAGAAGCAGAATTTCACTGAAGGAAAAGTTATAATCTATGGTATACATGAAAAATGCCATTACCCATATTCTTCTTGCCAAGACAGTGGACCAAGCTGAAATAGGATAGGAAAGTACCTGCATGATCTTGAAACTTCATGTTAATACTTAATCTTTTGAATGTCAGTTTCCAACTGACCAAGGCCATATCAAGCGTGAAAGAAAGTTAACACAGCATATGGAAGTAAACTTAAAAACTGACAAGTTCTTTAAGACCATAGCAATTTTTTTCTTTCTTTCTTTCTTTTTTTTGTGGTACCAGGTATTGAACCCAGTGGCACGTAACCACTGAATCACATCCCCAGTCCTTTTTTTTTTTTTAGTTTTTATTTAGAGACAGGGTCTCATTAAGTTGCTTAGGGTCTCAATAAGTTGCTGAGGGTAGCTTTGAACTTAAATTCTCCTGCCTCAGCCTCCCAAGCCATGGGGATTACAGAAGTGCATCATAATTTCTTAAATTATATATTTGATATGGAACTTCTAAGCATTGTGAAGTAAAAACACAATGAGTTTTTTAGAGTTTGAAAGGTAACAGACTTTTTTTTTTTTTTTTTGGTACCAGGGATTGAACTCGGGGGCACTCAACCACTAAGCCACATTCCCCAGCCCTATTTTGTATTTTATTTAGAGACAGGGTCTCACTGAGTTGCTTAGCACCTTACCACTGCTGAGGCTGGCTTTGAACTCTTGATCATTCTGTCTCAGCTTCCAAAGCCACTGGGATTATAGGCATGTGCCACCACTCCCGGCTGTGCCACCTTGCCTGGCAACAGGCAGACTATTTTCTAGAAAAAGCCTGTCAAACTACTCCTATAGTTAGTCAGACTCAAAAACTTAGGTCTGATTTCTTTTGGTGTTCAGGTAAAAATTTACAGGACGACATATGTTTCTTTTTTGTACCAAGGATGCTAATCATCTGGGAATTTATTCTGTTATAATTTTATATTTCAATAGGTAATTTTTAGTGATTTTTGTTTCCTGTTTTAAAAGATTGGACCCAGTGAAATGTTGGGCATGTTATGGATTAATTTTGTTAATTTCAATTATTTCACTTGTAAGCCTTCACACATGTGTATTTTTGCTTTATCATCTGGAGTTTTCTGATAGTTTATTGTCTTAGAACTAATAATACAGGGCAAAAAAAATCGCAATTGACTGATGTCACAATGAGAACTGTCTAAGTGTCTCAGTTTTTCTAAGGACTCAAAACTTTTTGGATTTTTTTGGTTTTTTTATCTAGGCAGGGCATGATCAACCTAAGGAAAATCTTACATCACATAATAATTTTAAGCCAGTTTAGGATTTGGCTGCAGAACCAAATGCATCCTAGCTCATTGAGTGGTACCTTGGTTTAGAAACTTCCATGTCATTTTGCCCGTGCTTTTACAATTTTTCATTTTGTGCTACATGATTATTGTAGCCCAGGAATTCTTTATAACAGTAGTTGGGCAGTATTTTTATTTTTCTTGACCAGGATACTTGCAGTACATGTCTAATAAAGTATCAGTATGTCAGTGTTTGAATTTTTGACTTTGGGTCTGAATTAAAGGACAAGCCAAAAGATTACTAAAGCATTGGGAAGAAAGGAAAGCTTTTCACTAAATGTATACTTTTAACATGTTTATTTTTCTATAGCAAGACAGGAAAAATATTGTGTTCAGTTGTTAAATTAAAAATCTTAATTTTTAACTGGGAGAGATGGTGCATGCCTGTAATCCCAGCAGCTCCGGAGGATTGTAAGTTTGAGGCCAGCCTTAGCAATTTATCGAGGCCCTAAGCAACTTAGTGAGACCCTGACTCAGAATAAAAAATAAAAAGGGCTGGGGATGTGGTTGAGCCCTTTGGTGTTCAATCCCTGGTTTAAAAAAAAAAAAAATCTTAATGTATTGAACCTGGAAGAAATTTTAGGTTATCATGCCCAACTAGGTCATAGAGTATACAAATAGACTGATGACAAGCAAAAATTAAACTGGTTAGGATCTAATAATTTAGGAGATGTTAAAACATTTGTAGTCCAAAAAATGGTTAATAGTAATTTCAAATGAATAAATATTATTTTGATGTAGAAGGGGCTGTAAATTTCTAGAGAATTCTGGTTCTTAACATTTCAGACTTTTGTTTGGGGTCTTGCTTTTTTTTATTATTGTTTTAGTTGTAGATGGATAAAATATCTTTATTTGTTTTTTTGTGGTGCTGAGGATTGAACCCAGTACCTCACATATTAAAGGCAAGCACTCTACCACAGAGCCACAACCCCAGCCCTGGGTATTGCTTTCATCACTTTAAATGGATACACACACACACACACACACACACACACACACACTTTGGGGGATGAGTGAGTGTGGTACAAAAATCGATCTACTTTCTGTCAAGCTATTTTTAGAGTTATGGTATGCATAATTATATAGTAAATCATCAATTCTTTTTCAAAAAAATGTGTGTATTTTTTAGTTGTAGATGGACAATACCTTTATTTTTATGTAGTGCTGAGGATTGAACCCAGTGCCATACACTTGCTAGGCAAGCACTCTCCCACTGAGCTATAACCCCAGCCTGATTCTTTTTTTTTTTTTTTTTTTAAATATTTATTTTTTAGTTGTAGTTGGTCACAATACCTTTATTTTATTTATTTTTGTGTGGTGCTGAGAATTGAACCCAGGGCCTCATGTGCTAGGCGAGTTCTACTGCTGAGTCACAACCCCAGACCTCCCATCAATAAAACCCAGATAATACTTTGATACTTCAGTAATAACTGAGATGCTTTGAGTAAGATGTAGATTTCTTTACCTGGATTTATTAGGCAAATGGTATGCCTTAATTTTAATACCCAGTTGCCATGGTCAGAAAATGTTACTGCTGGGTTGTATCTCTTAAGAGTTTACATTTCTTATCTAGAGAGGAATGTCATTTTAAAAAAAACAGTAAATTTGCTTTAAGGAAACATTAATATACAGATTTAAGAATAATTTGTTTATTTAAATATACTTCCCCAGTTTGCCACTAAATAGTGAGTTTACTTGATGCAGTATGTGTTTCCAGATCTACCTGAAAGGGGAAGTCAAATCATAATTTTTGCTTATACTTGAGCACTAAGTAGACCTTAGTGATTACTTTTTTCTCTGGCTTTTAAGTTAAGGTTCGTGTCTATTGAGTGTATGATCTCAATGTTTTATGAAAAGTTTAGTAGTACTACAGAAATGGGAGATGGTTCTGTGACTCAGAAACTAATTTATGGGGCTGGGGGGGCTGGGAATATAGCTTGGTTGGTAGATTGCTTGCCTAGCATGTATAAGGCCCTGGGTTCAATCCCCAGCACCATCTTTTTTTTTTTTTTTGGTACTGGGAATTGAACTCAGGACACTTCACCATTCAGGTACATCTCCAGCCCTTTCATTTCATTTTTAAAAAATTTTTATTTATTTTTTAATTTTGAGAAAGGGGTTTTCCTGCATTCCTTAGGGCCTAACTAAATTGCTGAGGCTAGCCTTAAACTTGGGATCCTCCTGTCTCAGCCTCTGGAGTCACTGGGAATACAGGCAGTTGTTGGGATTACAGGCATGCTCCATTGGGCACGGATGTACTGTAGTTTTTAGAATAACTCATTGAATGGAATCTCCCCATTTGAATATTGAAGGATTTTTGTTCCACATTACTTTTTAAGTTTGTGCTGTATTCCTTATTTTTTAGAGTGAGAATCTGTAGTAACTTGCAATCCTGGGAACTACATTTGAGTTTGTTTTTTAAGTTTTGAAACTCACTGATTAGGAAGAAGTACTGACAAAATTCAGATCACACCTTTACCTTTAAGTAAGGGTAGCTACTGTACAAATTAAAGAATGGTGATTTATTGGGGCTGGGGTTATGGCTCAGTAGTAAAGCGCTTGCCCAGGCGCTGGGTTCGATCCTCAGCACCACATAAAAATAAGTAAATGAAATGGAGGTATTGTGTCCAACTATAACTAAAATAATAATAATTTAAAAATTGGTGATTTATTTTAAATAACCTACTTTATTTATTTATTTTTTTTTTGTACCAGGTATTGAACCAGGTCACTTAACTTCTGAGTTAAATCCCCAACCCTTTTTATTTTGAGACAAGGTCTCACTGAGACCTTAGGGCCTTTTTAAATTGCTGAGGCTGGCTCCTGAGTTGTTGGGATTGCAGGTTTGTGCCACAGTGCCTGGCTCCTTTGTTCCTTTTAAACTGGATAGAACAGAATTAAGTGACAGGATGATTTCAATTAGGTAAGAAGATTTGATTTAAAATACATGTAGATATGTTGCTGTAGATAATAACTTTGTGGTGCAGGAATTGAGAATTAAATTTAGATTGACTTTTTTTTTTTTTTTTTTTTTTTAAGATACAGTTCTTTCTTAGTCTTAGGAGTTTAAAATGCTTTCAGTTTCTCTTATTTACCTTTTTTTGGGGGCAGGGGTGTGCAAAGTAACACAATTGTTCCTGGTCTAAGAACTTGCAAAGACACCGTTTTGTGTAAAACAGATTGGGAGTCTTTTGTTGCCTGTTGACATCATTTCTTGATGTTAATATTGAAGTATAACATCCTGGTCATTTGAAATTCATCCTAGTCCAACCTGTGGGGAAAGTTTTTAACTAAAACTGTGGTCCCATTTTCAGAAATCATCCTACACCTGTTTTTTTGGGTTTTCTGGTAGCTTTAAAATTGTTTTAGCTAAAATAGTTACATTCAAATTATAATTCCTAAAAATCTTGGTATACATGAAATAATTATGATCACAGTTCTTAGGTTTTTGCTTATACCAGTTCTTGAAGTTACATTGATAGATATTCAGTAACTTGCATTTTATTTTGAGACTTTTGGTTTTAACATAGGACAAATTTGTCTTTAGGAATAGGTGAGACTTAGTGTGACTCTAATTTAAAAATGTTTGAAGAGGACATTTTTCTGCAATATAACATAATAGTTAAGAACTAAACTTCCTAGATTTGAATCCTAACTCCACTACATGATTGTGTCACCTTGGGGCACGTTCTGTGCTACAGTTTCCTATCTGTAAAATGAGTGTAAAGAGCATCTACTTTATAGTTATGATTAAGTGAATAAATATATGTAAAACTTGTAGGACAATACCTGACACAAAAATAGTAGCTATACTGATACAGCATTTTAACTTATATTGTCCTTTTGAGGGAGGGACTCAATGAAGATTTTGATTTATTTACATTTATGCTTAAAAATAGAAAACTATTACTGTTGGTATAGAACAGTTCCTTAGAAGAGGAACCCTGAGTTGAACATGTCATTGGTGTTTTCAATTTCCTAAGCTTTACTTGGCCTTTGCCTGACATTTGCTTTCATGACCTGTCACTTTTTCTGAACTTCTTTATTTCCAGAATCTGCTAGATCTTTGTCTCATCTACTTTGCATGTACCTGGGAAGTATTCTTCCCTTTGGTGGATCTCATATGCAATCCTTAGTCTTTATCACATTGAATTGAATTGAAGTTGTTTACATACTTTGTCTACTTCACTAGTCTTTGAAAGGTCACTGTAATGTAATAGAGTACTACATAATGAATAAGAACACCAAGGCAGAACACTTGGGGTTCTAAATTGACAGATTATCTGATCTTGAGTAAGGAACTGTAGTGCTGATTTATTAGCAACATGTTGAGGATCAACTGAAATGCTATGATAAGGCACTTTGGTAAATGTAGTGTTTTCCAGAGTATAACAATAAAGGAACAACAAAAGGTTTAGTGCTGGGGATGGAACTAGGGCTTCTACATGCAAGGCAAGTGCTCTGCCACTGAGCTATACCCCTATGCCCACAAAAAGTACTTATATATTCAGTTTGAAGGATATGAGTTGTCACTTCTTACAAATTTAATATTTTAAACTTCTTAGATAAGTGTTTTAGGAGCTTTTCATTTGTTTAGGAGCTTTTCATTAGGCTCCCACTTCAGAGGCAGGTACTGTGCTCACAGTAATTCAAGGCATATATTTTCTTAATTTTATGTGATCTTACCAAATCTAAGACAGGATAGCTTTTCAGACTGAAGAGAAATTGTCAGAAGCTCTTAAGAATGTTTTTATCTAAAAAAGGCTTAAACCTTTGACAGTTGGCAGATTTAATTTTGAATGGCGATTTGGCTATTGATACTTTCTATGTGAAAGAAAAAGTGTCAGTAATCTGCTTGGTTTTCTAATTGACTTTAAAACAATATCTCCACCTTAATTTGATTTAATTAAAAAAATCTCAGGTAATCATAAAAATTAACTTTCTACTGTTGTGACTTGACTTGCAAAATTGCTATATCAAATGTGTTATACTAGGGCTGGGGCTGTAGTTCAGTGCTTTCCACGTGTGAGGCACTGGGTTCAATCCTCCACCAAATAAAAATAAAGATATCGAATCTATCTACAACTAAAAAAAATAAAATTAAAAAAAAAATAAACATGCTATACTAAATAAATATGTTAATGATTTTTAGAAAAGACTCACAGGCAAATGGTTTTCTCAGGAATTTAAGAATTCTTAAGAAATGAAACAGTTGAATTTAATTTAGTTGGAACAAATAAAAAAATGAATTTAATTTAATTGGAACAAATAAAAATGAAGAATAATTTAACCAGCTACTGGCGAGGCTGAAGCAGAAGGATCACAAGTTCACACCCAGCCTCCTGGGCAGCTTGTTGAGACCTTGTCTCAAAAGAAAAAAAAAAAAAAAGAATGAGTTGGGATGTAGCCCAGTAGTAGAGCACTCCTAGGTTCAATCCTCAGTACCACTAAATAAAATAAATAAGAATGGGAAATATGCTCAATATAATCAGTGTACTTGTGTCAATTAAGAAAAACCATGAAGCATGATGGCTCACATTCCTAATCCTACTAGGGAGCTGAGACTGGAGGAGTGAAAATTCGAGGCCAACAAAAGAAAAGGTCTGGGAATTGGTAGAGTGCCTCTGAGTTCAATACCCAATACCCCTTCTCCCTCTCAAAAAAGAAAATCTATACATCTTACCATCATTTCTGTGTATATGTTTTTGTGCCATTGAGGTTCAATGAAGTTGTTTATATACTTTGTCTACTTCACTGTAATGTAATAGTTCATTCAGTTTCTTAATAGAGCCAGATCTGAGTGGCGGTGAGTGGCGGTTTTTGTTTTGGTGAACATATAGGCAGTGTTTACTTTAATCTTATATTAATCATACCAAATGTCTTCTTTGATATAATGAGAGCAACTAAACAGAGCAGGGAGGAAGAGCAGGAAGAAAAGATTAACATTAAACAGAGACATGAGGTGGGAGGGAAAGGGAGAGAAAAGGGAAATTGCATGGAAATGGAGGGAGACCCTCAATGTTATACAAAATTACATATAAGAGGTTGTGAGGGGAAGGGGAAAATAAACAAGGAGGGAAATGAATTACAGTAGATGGGGTAGAGAGAGAAGATGGGAGGGGAGGGGAGGGGAGGAGAGGGAGGATAGTATAGGATAGGAAAGGTAGCAGAATACTACAGTTACTAATAGGGCATCATGTAAAAATGTGGATGTGTAACTGTTATGATTCTGCAATCTGTATTTGGGGTAAAAACGGGAGTTCATAATCCACTTGAATCTAATATATGAAATATGATATGTCAAGAGCTTTGTAATATTTTGAACAACCAATAAAAAAAAAAGAAAAAAATCTTACATTAATCAAACAGACTAATGTGTAAACAATGGGAGATAAAATTAATTAGTGAATCAAGTCATTAATGATGTATACTTTTTCTATTAGAAGATAGAGATTAACAGATTATTTGGGATTACAAATTTGCAGTGGGTTTAAGGAGTGGCTTCCAGTGGTCAGGAAGTTGAGAAAGTAAGTGAAGGCCATTTCTTTTGGCAAGGTTGAATGAACAGGATCAGGGAAGACTGGATAAGCAGAAGACATGATGGAGGGCGAGATGAATTGAAGGTGAAACGTGAAGTGAACTATGGATTGTGTCAATTTTCACTTAGTATCTGTCCTAAGAATCTGTTCTAAGCCAGTTACTGTTTAGCTTTGGTTCTTTGTGGATAGTTAAATTCAGTCCAAATAAATTTTCATATTTCATGTCATTTATTAATAAATTTCGAGAATCCTTACTTGTAATATTTGGTGTAACATGTTGATTCTTAAACAGTTACTTGTTTCTTTCCTATAATCTCTGGCATTCATGCTTTTTTGCACAACAGTATTGTGAAGTATACTTTATAAGTGGAGTACCTCTGTAAATTACTGTCTTTGAATGTCACTTGAGACAGCTAGATTTTAAGTAAATTTCATTACACAGAAGGTTCTGAATTGCTTTTTTTTTTTAAAGAGAGTGAGAGAGGGAGAGAGAGAGAAAGAAAGAATTTTAATATTTATTTTCTAGTTATCGGCAGACACAACATCTTTGTTTGTATGTGGTGCTGAGGATTGAACCCGGGCCGCACGCATGCCAGGCGAGCGCACTACCGCTTGAGCCACATCCCCAGCCCGGTTCTGAATTATTTTATCTTTCCTAGTTAAAATGGACTTAAAAAACAACAACAGGAGGGGCTGGAGTTGTGGCTCAGTGTAAAGCACTTGCCTGGCATGTGTGAGGCTCTGGGTTTGATCCTCAGCACCATATATAAATAAATAAAAATGGAAAGAAGATCTATTGACAGCTTAAAAAAACAGGAAGCTTAAAACTACACACACACACATACAGTTACTTTCTTCATGCTTTGTATTTTAATTAGTGTTTGCAAAGTGTTCTTTGATAACTAATGTATTAATAATTATTAACAATTATTTATCCACCTATTAGGCTCCCACTTCTGAGGCAGGTACCATGCTCACAGTAATTCAAGGCAGATATTTTCTTAATTTTATGTTTGAGGTTTAATCATTTGCTTAAAATCACATGGGTTCTCATTCTTTACACTATGTCTAGTTAAACCACAAAGTTTGAGTTCTAGTGAAATTTTAA